>NW_006207460.1:109097-119438 GCF_000334495.1 Tupaia belangeri chinensis | reverse complement strand
AAGGAAATTTGGGGGGAAAAATAGAGAGGTAAGACATTTGTGGGACACAGATATGATTTATTATTTGTTAATGAGGACATGTATAGTATTCTCAACTAGGCTGCATTGAGGTGTATATCATGCTGGGTAAAGTCTCTTTACAATCTAAATGATGTATAATGACTAATGTATAAATAATAAAAATCATATTAAAAAAGAGAACTTTCCCTCTACAATGGAAATCTCCATTTTTTTTGGGGGGCGGGGAGAGGTTTTTGCTAAAGGGCGCATGTGCTCTCCACAAAGACAGAGAGACAGGAAACAAGAAAATTCCCCCTCCCCGCCCCCCCCCGGTGAGGGTTGGCTACTCCACAATCCCTTCTCCTCTTGGGATTTTGGGCACACATGCAGGCGTGCACACGTACCCTGTGTTGTGTTTTAAGCCGCCAGGTCTGGGACACTAAACGTAGTTAAGTAAGTGGAGTCCAGCAACCTATTATGCCGCCTGCTGGTCCCGGACTTTGTGTTTTTAATTGCCAGAGAGTGTGTGTTATCAGGAAAGAGGGAGAAAGCTCTATCCAGTGGAGTCTGGTCAAACTGCAATCCCTTCTCTGTTTCTCCAACCTGTTGAGATTTTAGGTGGACATACATACATCTCTTGTTGGAATTTTAAGTGCACATGCACACATCCATGCACCTGGCATAGTTTTCAAGCTGCCAGGGCTGAGATTTATTTTATTTTTGCCCATCTACCACCTTTGTTGGGCACCTCAGCTAGGGGCTTTATGCACACCTGCTAGGGGGATGGGAGTGTCACTCAGAGCAGGGACTCTGGCTGGAAGAGGGGTGGCTGGTGTTGGCACACAGCCCTTGGGACAGGTGCTAGCTAGGTCCCTGGGACCTCTCTGTAATCCTCAGAGCTGCCTTGGCGGCAGCATGAGAACCATTGGGACCTGGACTGGCCACAGGGCAGCTTCCCCATTTTTAGGCTCACTTGGGGGCATTGAGAGGCACGGCTGCTGGTTCATAGGGTTGTCAGGAGAGCAAAGCCATTCCTCCTTGAGCAGCTGCTTCAGCTGTGACAGCCGCATGCTGGGATTCTCCTGCTTGAACCTTAGCAGCTGGACTTCCTTGAAGGCCGTGAAGGCTGCCCGCATGTGACCCTCGGGGTGCTGGTTGGCTCCCTCCTCTGCCACGCTGAGCACCTCTGCTATGTCGTTATTGATGGTGCATGCCTCCATGCTGCCCTCCTCCAGAACTCGGAGGTTCACGTTCTCCTCCACGTTCTCCAGATGGCTCTTGGCTTTCTCTGCTGGGTCCATGGCCTCCATGTGCTGATGGTCGCACTGTAGTGTGTTCTCCATCTGGGCGTGGGTGACTTTGTTGAGCTTGGCCATCCTGGGGGCCTTGCTGCCCTTTAGCTTTAAGTCCTCCTCCTCCAGCTGGCGCTGCATCTCCTTCTGCTCCAGCTGTTCCAAGTGCCTCCCCTTCTCCTTCTTGTGCTGTTCCTTCCTCATGACATGTTCGTCTTCCTCCTGCCAGTGGGCATTTCTCCAGCTTCTCCCGCTTCCTGGCATTGGCTGCAGCCTTGGCCTCAGCCCTGTGCGCCCTGGTGCTGCAGACTTGGTGTTCTTGCCCTGGAACTTCTTGGGCATCCTTCATCAACTCCTTCTTCCAGTGATGGCCCGCTAGGGCTGAGATTTAATCCACTCTTGGTCATATGGGGTACAACTCCCTTAAATTAACCACCGAGTCATTGCACTGGCTTCATTTTCTTTCTTCCTTTCTTTTTTTTGGTCTGTATTTTTAATTTTTGTTTTCCTTTACATTTTACTGTCATTTTTAAAAAAAATTATTTATTACTGTACATCTCTATAGCACTCAATTTGGCTTTTCAAAGTGTATATGCACAATGTGACAATAAAATCAAGGATATTACCACATATTGATTACATTGACAATGCATAACTTTGCGTTCTTATGTCTGTTAAGTATTCCTTCCCTGAACCCTGTCCACCCACCGTCTACTAATCACCATTCTCCCATACAGTGTCTGGTATCTATACTTGTTGTCTGTACTACATACCTTAAGATCTTTAATCTCTGCCATAGAATGCCAGACATTCAGTATATATCTGTGTTTCTGTTTTTGTGCCAGTACCATGCTCTTTTGATTATCACAGCTTTGAGTGGAGATACACAGTGTTTTTCATAGTCTGGCTTTACTTCACTTAGTATTAAATCTTTTAAACTCGTGCACTTTATTAAATGACAGGATGTCATTGTTTCTTATAACTGACTAATATTCCATAGTGTACATGTTCCAGTTTCTTCAGTCATCAGTTTTTGGGGACTTAGATTGGGTTCTTTGTCTTAGCAATTGTGAATAATACTGCAATAAATATGGATGTGTAAGTGTGTCCTTCCGACTGAGTATTTTCTTTTCCTTTGGGTAAATACAAAGGATTTATTGGGTGATGTGGTAGTTCTGTTTGTTTTCAAGGAATCTCCTTAGTCACTGTACCAATTTACATACCCACCAGCAGTGTCGAAGAGCTCCCTTTTCACTACAACCTCACCAGCACTTGTCATTCTTCATTTTCTTGTTCAAGGCCATTCTTACTGGGGCTAAGTGGTTTCTTAGTGTGTTTTTTGCTTATTTGTTTGTTTGTTTTGGTACTTTTCTGTGGTAAGAGATGTTGAACATTTTTTCATATGCATTTTGGCCATTTGTATGTCTTTAGGGAGTTGTCTGTTCAACTCATTTTCTTTCTTTCTTTCGAGGAAAATACAAACTATTCTTTTTTTTTTTTTTTTTTTTTTTTTGCATTAGGCTGCTTGTGCTTGCCAGAGAGACAGAGAAAGTGAGAAATAACCCCCCAGGGGGGATGGCTACCCTGCAGTCCCTTCTCTCTCTTCTCCTTTTGGGATTTTGAGCACACATGACTGACTGGGTCTGGGACTTTAACTGTGCAGTTGGCCATATGAGATCCAGCACCTTAACTGCCATGCCCTCTCCTGGTCTGCTTTTGCCCATTTTTTAGTTGAGTTATTATTATTAATTTTTTTCTTGTGGGTGAGCTGCTTAACTTCTGTATATATTCTGATTATCTGAAGCAAAGCCTGCAAATACTTTATCCCATTCTGAGAGTTGTCTATTCACTTTGGTTATTACTTCCTTTGCTGTGCAGAAGCTTTATAGCTTGATGTAATCCCACTTGTCTATTTTTGGAATCGTTGCCTATGCTTTAGGGGTCTTATTTAAGAAATTGTTGCCTACTCCTCTATCTCCAGTGTTTTCCCTGTGTTTTCTACAAGCAGTTTTATAGTTTCAGGCTTTACATTTAGACTTTTGGTCCATTTCAAGTTTATTTTTGTTAATGATGGGAGATAGGCATTCATTTTAATTTTTCTTCAGGTGGATATCCAGTTCTTCCAGCTTCATTTTCCCCACTGGATTGTCTTGTGCCCTTTGTTAAAAATTAGTTGGCTGTATGCTTGAGGTTTATTCCTGAATTTTCTATTCTGTTTTATTGATCTGTGTTTCTGTTTCTGTGCCAGTACCATGCTGTTTTGATTATCACAGCTTTGTAACACATTTTGAAGTCAGTTAGTGAGGTGTCTCCTACTTTATTCTTTTTGCACGGTTCTGTTTTCGTGATGCAGGGCCTTTTATTATTCCAGACAAATTTCACGATTATTTTTTTCATTTCTGTGAAGAATGCCAACTGGTAATTTGATCACAATTGTTTGAATTTGTAATTTAATTTGGGTAGACTTGACATTTTGATAGTATTAATTCTTCCAATCCAGGAACATGGGATATCATTTCACTTTTGTGTATTAGCCAATTTCTTTTTTCAGTTTTTCATAGTATTCTCTGTAGGGTTTGTTCACCTCCTTGGTTAGGTTTATACCTAAGTGGTTTTTTTCATTTGTTTTTGTGGCTTTGTTAATGTGATTGTTTCCTTTAGTTCTGCTTCAGTTTGTTCATTGTTGGTGTCTGAAAATGCTACAGATTTTTGTAAGTTGATTTTTTTTTTTAAACTTGCTGGATTGTGTGTGCACTCACTCGCCAGAGAGACAGAGGAGGGTGTGGGAGTGAGAAAGCACTCTCCGAGGGGTGACCATGCTACAGTCCCTTCTCCATTCTCCTCTCAGGATTTTGAGCACACATGTACATGAGCCTGGTGTGTTTTTAAAATCATCAAGTTCAGGACTCAGACCACACAGTTGGCCAAGCAGAATCCAGATGCTTTAACCACAATACCACCTGGCTGGCCTTGTATATTGATTTTGTATTTTTCAACTGTACTGAATTCATTTCTAGGAGTTTTTTCATGCGCTCTTTTGGATTTTCTGTGTATATAATTATGTCATCTGTGAATAGGGACAATTTCACTTCTTTTCCTATTTGAATGTCTTTGATTTTGTTCTCCTGTCTCATTGGCAAGGACTTCCAGTACTGTGCTGAAGGAGAGGAAAAAGTAGACAGCATTGTTCCAGTTTTTATGGGAAAGCTTCCACCTTTTCTCCTTACTATAATGTTAACTATGGTTTTATCATGTATGGCTTTTATTGTTTTGAAAAATGTTCCTTCTGTCTTTTATTTGGTGGGGAGTTTTAATCATGAAGAGATATTGTACTTTATTGAATGTTTTTTTTTTTTTGCATCAATTGATATGATCGTAGGGTTTTTATCTTACCTTGTGTTAATGTGATGTATTATATTTATATTTTTGCATATGTTGAACCATCCTTACATCTCTGGGATAAAGTTTACCTGTTCATGTGTATAATCTTTTTTTTTGAAGAATTACTAATATTTATTAATTTTGTTTATTTATTCTTCTTTTTTTTTTGGAGAGATTTTCACTGTAGGGCGCGTGCACTCGCCAGACAGACAGAGAGAGACATAGAGACAGAAAGCGAGAAATCACCTCCCCGGGGGAATGGTCACGCCGCAATCCCTTCTCCTCCATTCTCCTCTTGGGATCTTGGGCACGCACGCACACGTGCCCGGCGTGAGTTTTAAGCCACCGGGTCCGGGACACGAACCGCGGTCGACTACGTGGGAATCCAGCGACATAGCCATTACGCTAACTGCTGGTTCCCTTTATTTATTATTCTTCAGTTTGACCAGAGAGAGAGAGGGAGAGTGATACAGCAAGCTGCCAGGTCAAGGACTCAAACTGAGTTTGGCCATGTGAAAGTCCAGTGTCTTGATCACCATGTCACCTGCTGGCCTCGGTTTATAATCTTTTATTTTTAGAGAGTTTTTATTTTTAAGAGAGATTTTTATTATAGGGCACGTGTGCTCACTGGAGAGAGAGAAGAAAGTGAGAAATCAGCCCCCAGGGGGATGGCTATGCTGCAGTCCCTTTTTCATTTCCCTCTCAGGATATTGGGCATACACGCACATGTGTTCAGTGTGAGTTTCAAGCTACCAGGTCCAGGACTTGAGCCACAGTTGGCCATGTGGGAGTCCAGCAATGTAACCATCACCATCAGCTGGTCCCTTTTAGAAAGATTTTGCTAAAGGGCATTTGCACTTGCCAGAGAGAGAGAGAAAGTGAGAAATTACCCCTAGTAGGGAGGGCCACCCTGCAGTCCCTTCTCTGTTCTCCTCTTTGGATTTTGGGCATGCACGCACATGCTCGTGGTGTGACTTTCAAGCCACTGGGGTCTAAGACTCAGACTGTGGGAGTCTAACGTCTTAACCACTATGCCATCTACTGGCCCCTATAATCTTTTAAATGTGCTGTTGTATTCAGTTTGCTAGTATTTTGTTGATTTTTGCATCTGTATTCATCAGGGATATTGGCCTGCAGTTTCCTTTTTTTGTTATGTCCTTTTCTGCTTTTGATATCAAGGTGATAGAGGCTTCATAGAATTAATTTGGTAGAGTTTCTTTCATTTGGATCTTTTGAAGTAGTTTGAAGAGTATTAGAATTAATTCTTCTCTAAAAGTTTTAAAGAATTCAGCAGTGAAGCCATCAGGACCTGGGCTTTTCTTTGTTTGGAGACTATTACTGTTTCAATTTCATTGCTTATTATTGGTCTGTTCTGGATTTCTGTTTCTTTATTTAATTTAGGAATATCGTATGTTCTAGAAATTTGTCCATTTCATCTAGGTTTTCTCATTTGTTGATATAAATTTGTAATATTCTCTTAGAATTTTTTATATTTTAAAAAGTTATTTATTTAATTTTTCTTATTCTCACTTTTGAATTTGCTATAGGACACTTGTGTTCACCAGAGAGAGATGGAGAGAAAGAGAAAAGGAAAGTGAGGAAGCAAGCCATTGGGTCTGGGACTCACATAGCAGTCCACCATGTGGGAATCCAGCACCTCAACCACCATGCCACCTACTGACCCCAGGATTTTTTGTATTTCTATGATTGCTGTTGTAACATTGCCTTTTCATTACTAATTTATATATCTGGTTCTTTTCTCTGTTTATCTTGGTTAGTCTAGCTCATGGTTTGTCAGTTTTATCTTCTCGGTGAACCAACTTTTTGTTTTGTTAATTTCTTGTATTTTTTTATTCTCTTATTTCATTTCTTTCTTTCTTTCTTTTTTTTTTTGGGAGGTTTCTTGCTGTAGGGCGCGTGCGCTTGCCAGAAAGACAGAGAGACAGAAAACGAGAAATCATCCCTGAGGAGGGATGGCCACGCTGCAATCCTTTCTCTTCCATTCTCCCCTTGGGATCTTGGGCACGCATGCACATGTGCCTGGCGTGAGTTTGAGCCTCTGGGTCCAGGACTCAAACTGTGGTTTACTACATGGGAGTCTAGCAACATAGCCATTATGCCGTCTGCTGGTCCCTCTATTTCATTTATTTCTACTGTCATCTTTATTAACAGTTTTTCTCTAGTATTATTGGGTTGATTTTTTTTTTTTAATTTTTCTTTTCTTAGTTTGACATAGAGCACATGTGCGTGCCAGAGAGACAGAGAGATGAGGAAAGTGAGAAATCGCCTCCAAGAGGGATGGCCATATCATAGTCTTTTCTCTTTCATTCTCTTGGGACTTTGGGCATGCTTACATATGCACTTGGTGTGATTTTCAGGCCACTGGGTCTGGGATTCAAACCTCAGAGTTGGCCATTTGGAATCCAGTGCTTTACTCTCTATGTTATTTGCTGGTCCCACCATTGGGATTTTTTGTTGTTGCTTTTGTAGTTCCTCGAGATGCTTCTTTAGGTTATTCATTTGTCATCTTTCCGTGTTTTGTTTATTTTTTTGTGAGCACTAATTGTTATAAATGTATTGGGCACATGTGTGTGCCCAAAATCCTGAGAAGAGAATGGAGAAGGGATTGTGGTATGGCCATCCCCCTTCGGGAGATGATTTCTCACTTTCTCTCTCCATGGTGAGTGCATTTACCATATCACAATTTCTTTTTTAATAAAGGGATTGGTTTTTGTAGATTTTAAATATGTGAAGGTTGTGCTACTTTGGTGGTTGAAGCTTTAATGAAGGTCAATAGCCTGATTAGAGCATACATCAGAATACCTGAGCATATCAGTAAATGTAACATAAAAATTGTCCATTTTAGGGTACATTTATTGATATTACTCCCCAAACTTAGAATTCTTTGTATTTTGAAAATTTTGAGAAACTCCTGGAATATACCTCTTTTCAGACATGGTGGCTAGAAGTATATGGGAAACTATAACAGATAGCTGAGAAAGAAGAGATGGTCATTAACTTGATTTATACCATTGTGAGACCTCATCCGTGTTGATTACATTAATTCAATAGAAGAGAGTGGGCTAGATTGAACTATATTAATATATATAATTTATTAACTGTTTAATGTATAGAATGGAACAGGGATATTTAACCTATTAAAGAAATAATTCGCATACTTGAGCTAAGCTAGGTGAGTGAAGGGGGGGAGATACAGAGCTAAGCAATGTGGAAAGCACCAATAATGACTAGATAAAGAATTAGCCAGCAAAATTCCTGGAAATGCCCATCAGGCTTTAATTAGTTCCTGGCAGTAAGCCTGCAGCCTCAAGGCGTTGGTATTAGAACTGTGCTGTGGGACCAGCAGTTGGCGTAATGGCTATGTTGCTGGACTCCCATGTAGTCGACCGTGGTTTGAGTCCTGGACCTGGTGACTTAACCTCACACCAGGTGCATGTGTGTGCGTGTCCAAGATCCCAAGAGGAGAATGGAGACGGCGAGGCCATCTCCCCTGGGGGGGTGTGATTTCTCACTTTCTGTCTCTCTGTCTTTCCAGTGAGTGCACACGCCCTATAGTAAAAACCTCTCAAAAAAAAAAAAAAAAAAAAAAGAACTGTGCTGTGACTTCTGTTCCCACTGCATCCACCATCTCTGACTTACCTGGATTGAGATGAGAGTGATTTTGTTGTTTTTTTAAAGACCTGGATATTTGTGGAAAGGCAAATGGGAGGGGGAAGAATGTTCAGGTTATTTGCCTGCTGTTTTTTTTTTTAACTTTCCTTCTTTCTATCCATGTACAAAGGAATATTTTATCTAGGATGAATCCTGAGGAAGTAAAATTTCTGTTAAGTGATAAGACATACATTTTAGCTAGTTTCTAGACAAAGTATTACATATTTCCATCTCTGTAAAATTGAAATTTTGGAATATTTGAACTGACTCTAATAAAGCTTATTTTTCTTTATCCTGAGGGACAGGATAGAGCATAGTTCTGCATCTGATTCTAAATCTCACCTATCATCTTCACTACCTGGCTGTCAGCTTTTACTTCTTTCCAAGCTGACTTCTGTCAGTTCATCTTTTTCTTTTATATTACCCCCAACTTTCTTTCTTTTTTTTTTTAAGATTTATTTTATTTTATTTATCATTATTATTATTTTTTTAAACTTGACCAGATAGGGGTGGGGGGGAGATAGAAGGAAGGAAAGGAAAGGAAAGGAAAGGAAAGGAAAGGACAGGACAGGACAGGACAGGACAGGAAGGAAGTAAGGAAGACAGACAGACAGACAGACAGACTAAGCCACCAAGTCTGGGACTTGAACCACAGTCCCCCATGTGGAAGTCCAGTACCTTAACCACTACACCACCTCCTGGTCTCCCCAGTTGTCTTTTTGATTACTACTTTTGACTATTTTAAAACTAAATTTAAGAATTATGTTGCCTAATGTGGTTGTAGGATATGTGGGTATTAAGTTTTAGTAGTCTTTGTACTTTGGTTCAGTTATAGTCAGGCATCACAAAATGATGGCAGCCAATATTTTATCTTTATCTTCTCTTTCTTTATATATTAAGATATTATTTCAGTGTAGGTTATTGATGTACTGTTCTGGCTTGGGATTTACCTTTTTTTTTTTAATTTTTAATGTGTACACACACAAAGGCATTTTTTGTTGTTGTTCCCTGATAATTACAGTTTAAATTTACATGTCTTCTAGGTTACTTAAGATGTTTACTGTCAGTTGAAGATTTTTTTACTCTTTTTTTGAGAACATCTCTTTTGTACTGTTTCACAATAAACATTTGCAATCATACCATTTCAGAAAAATAAAAAAGAGGTGCAGAGCTGACCCAATAGCGCATTGCTTAATTAGTCCTACATAGCTCACCTCAGTTTGAATACCAGCCCTGACAGTTTGAAAAACTAGGCATGTGTGTGTGCGGACCCAAAATCCTGATGGGAAGGAGTTGAGAAAAAAAGAATTGAGGCATGACCACACCTTGTCGGATGGTGCTTTCTCTCTCTCTGGGAGCACACATACTCTCTAGCAATTAAAAAAATAAAGAGAGATACCAATTCCTACAGACTGTTATAAATGATTGCTAAGAAGGGGTGCTTGACTAACTTGTGATCTAATATACAAATTTAGAGTGGCAAATTCCTCCAATTCGAGAGTATTGGGATCTCTATTAGTAAGTGGTGGTGTTCTTTTTGTCAGTCTGTAGGTATACTGTTAGAGCCATGCAGTGACCATGGTGATAGTGAAGATGGCTGTCTTGAGAGGTAAGCATTTTCTCTTATTGCTGATTAATACGTCATTTTGAGAATTGGAGCTGTTAAAGTTTGAAGTTGGAAATTTTAGATAAATGTATTCATTGTAACACACAGAATAATCTGAGAAAAATAGAACTACTACTTTTAATGGTAGGCATAATATGTATCAAATGTTCTCAAAAATTCAGTATTAAGTAGGATCATACAAACCCTAGTTATAACTTGGGTGATATTCAGAGCTTAGAACATAGCCCTTTTGAAAACCTGAAACTTTAAGCCGTTTCGTAGAACAATTGGGAATGTATTGATATTGTGAGTATACCTGTTGGTTGATTCCTGGTCTTAAAATTATGAATAACTAAATGAAAGACTTACTTGCCTCAAGAAATATGTACA
>NW_006207460.1:97809-108847 GCF_000334495.1 Tupaia belangeri chinensis | reverse complement strand
TTCCCTTTGAATTCTTGGTGTGCCCCATGTTTACCTCTTTGGCTAGCTGTAGTGGGAGGATAAGATACCTGAGGTAGCGTATATTTCAACAAAATGTGGATAGAGTAGATAGGGTCCCTTTTAGTAGAAACTTCCTAAAATGTTTTAAGTCACTGGGAAGGATCTGAGTCCTGCTACCCTTTTTTGTCATTTTTTTATGATGCTGCCAAGAAGTGTACCATAACATTCTTAGAAAAGATGATTTGATTTTCTGCAAATCCATCAGTAATGAAGCTGCAGGCTAGACTGTAAATATTGAGAGATCCCAAAACAGTGCTACTAATTTACTGATATCCTGTTGGCCAACTTATTTTAATACCATTGTCTCTTTTAATTGTGAGTAGAGAACTTGTTGTCTCGGGGGTAAGTAAATTCTTTGGAGCCATGTCTCTGGAGCATCCCCATACTCTGAAGGTCCACAGATTTCCTGCTTACAGCAGTTCCTTGTGCTTCCTTTCAGGAGGCAGGAATGATCCTCTTCCAGCCCAGGGAGTATTGGAGCTATGGGCTGAAGATATAAGATTAACAGCATTAACAGGCATCCCCAGAATGATGACATCTGGATTTGGTAGAACAATAAGGATCCATTTAGTGAGGACTCAAATCTTTTTGGAAAAAGCTCTTTTCTCTTCAACTTGTGTATAGGTTAGCAACTCGTTTTTAGATCCAAAGAGTACTTTGGTTAGGTAGATAACATTTTGCATGCTTAACAATCATGTTTCTCAAATTTAAGTGATTAGGTTTTCTAAGCCTACTAGGATAGGATTTAACTTATCCTACCACTTGCTCTCACTTTAAGCAGAGGGAAGACCTTTGAGCTTGTCAGAATTTAGTTTATTTCTCAAGAGTAAGGTAATAATGTATATGGGGAGATGACTTGCCATATTTAGATTAGTACCTGTCTTCTGAGTACACACTGTTCTGGCTGATTGAAAGTGGCATCTGTGTGTATCATTGTAAATTGCTGTAGGTGTCTTTGGGGAAAAGAACTTTCCCACAGTAGGTATATTGATAACCTACTATATAATAGGAGATTCTCTGTTGACTGGGAGAATAGAGATCATTTGGGATAGTTTTTTCTTAGTTTTTCTGGGGGAATTGAAATTTTTAAAAAATAGACAAATAACACTTTTTAATTATTTTATTTATCTCTTATTATTTTTTCATTTGACCAGAGACACAGAGAGAGAGAAAGAGAGAGAGAGGAGAGAAAGAGAAAGTGAGAAAGCAAGCCACCAGGTCTGGGGTGTGAACTGCGGTGGGCCATGTGGGAGTCCAGTGCTCTTAACCACCATGGCACCTGTTGGCCCCGGGAATTGAAATTTAAAAAAAAAAAATTTTCCTTTTTCTATATTACTGTTATGTTTTAAGGAAGGAGAGGTTTATACTTACTTTGATTACAAGCAGTAATTGTAATCTGATTGTGAAAGAACACCATCAGATTTTAGAGTAATGGACATAGCTAAATGTTTAAAAAACATTTCCAGAGTAGGGAGAATAAAGTTATTTACCTACTTTAAAACTGGCATTTATTTTATAAAATATTTTCTATTATCCATTCATTCTTTTCAGTTTCTGTTTATTGTGGATTTTAATTTTCTTTTCTTTTTATGTGGGGGAGGTTACCATGGGAGGTGGTGGTGGAGAATGTTACTTAATTTTTCTATAAGCCTGAAGTGATTCTGTGGATCTTTTCAGTATTGTGTGATTTTCAGATATAGGGCTCCAAAGAATGGGCATATATCCAGTTGACATTTTATTTTCTCACACTGTATATGTTAGCTATGTTGGTTAAAAGAGGAGTCTAGGTAAGAAACAATACAATAATAACCTTTTTATTTTTAATATACTAATAACTTTACTTATATTTTTAGGAAAGAATATTTGTTATTTGACAGTGATAAATTGTCACACTTGATTCTGGTAAGAACTGTTTTTATTTCATGGCTCCTAAAAATATTGTCTATGTTTATTAATTATTATGTCTATAACTCTTGGGTTGGATAGGAGATTTTTTTTAAGGTTTTTGCCACAGGTCATGGGCATTCACTGGAGAGAGAGACAGTAAAAGGGAAAGTGAGAAATCACCCCCTGGGAGGATGGCCACTCTACAGTCCTCTCCTCCTCTCCTCCCCTCCCTCCCCTCTCCTTGGGATTTTAGGAGCACACACATGTGATTTTCAAGCTGCCAGATTTGGACTCAAACCACAGTTGGCAGTGTGGGAATGCAGCACCTCAACCACTGTGCTGCCTGCTGGCCCCAGGAGATTTAAATATAGATATTCTTATCAGATGTTCTGTTAAACAGCAACTTAATTTGCTACTTAAAAAAAAAAGAATTATGTAATTTTATTTTTTATTATTATTACTTTTTAAAGTTTTTCTGTAGGGCATGCGTGCTCATGAGAGAGACAGAGAGAGAGAGAGAGAGAGAAGGAAAGTGAGAAAGCAAGCCACCAGGTCCAGGAGTCAAACCGTGGTCAGCCATGTAGGAGTCCAGAGCCTTCACCACCACACCACTTGCTGGCCCCAATTTGCTACTTTTGATTACAAAGTATTTGGTTATGAAGCTGGGTTTAGAGTCCAAACTTTGTCTCCTAGTAGAATGCGTTATAAAATAGCAAATTTATATTTGAAAATAGTTCAGATGGTGGGAGTGGGACAGTTGGTTATATAGGTACAGATCTAATGCAGACTCCATGTGGATATATTCTGGTTACCTTTAAGCTGAGTTTAAAAAGTTTGTGGTTCTGAAAGCTATTCTTTATTTTAAAATACAGGATTCTAGTAGCAGTATATGTGATTTGAATGCCAACACTGAATCAGATGTGCCAGGAGATCAAAGTGTTGGTGTCCAAGGGGAAGCAGCGTGCGTCCAAATTCCACATTTAGATCTGAAGAATATTTCTGATGATGATATATGGGAAGGTAATTTTACCCTCTTGCATATATTTCTGGTAAATGTTATCTGTAAATGAAATTACCTAAAGCAGAAATGAGACTTCTCTCCTTTTCTGGACAATTGTTTTCATTGATCTTCCATTCTCCCTACCATATAAGATGAGTGAGAGACTGTTTTTACTCAGATATACTAATGAGAATATGGTAGATACCTTATATAAACAAAGTTTCTTATCTGACCCATTAGCTTTGAAATGAATGTTAGAAGTGATATAAAAAGTGAAGTCACCCAGGATAAGCATTTGTTAATTGTCAAACCAGATGCCGTCTACCAGTCTTTGAAAGTCCAGTGTGTTAGGGCTTGGGAAGCTCACCAGTTTAGGCAGGGCTTATAGCTACAAGAGAGGATTTATAGCTACCTTTGATCATAACTATGATCACCAAGATTATTGTTCTCCCCCAATAATCCTTCAAGGACATTTTAAAGTGAATAATTGTACCATATCCTAGTACCATATCCCAGAATTAGGTTGTGAAGGTATGGGTGTGTCCTAACAGTCTGCACAAGAGAAGTTTAACAAGTAACATAGTATTTGCATTTCTTGAAATTTTGCAAATGTACACTTTAGATACATAGTTTTCTTTTTACATCAGAAGGATCAAAACTGAAAAAAAAAGATAAAAAATTATCAGAGAATGATTTGTGTATGGGAATGTTTACAAGGAAGTATACCATTTACTTTGAAATCCTTGATGAAAAAGGTGTTTACAGCAAGTAAAATGTTAATGGTAGAATCTAGGTGACTGGTGTATAGGTGTTCACTATAAATTTCTTTCAGAGTTGTTGTATATTATTAAACTTTGAAATAAAATGTTGGAGGGGTGGGAATAAGCAACAAATTTGGATCCAGGAGTTCTTATGGATCATATATCTTTGCTAGATAGAGATAGTAAGACAATTTGGGTATCTTAAGTAGAGTTATGTACTTGTTCACTTGGATGAAGATCCCTGGGTTGTGTCACCTTTGGCAAGTTATCTGATGATGTATAGTGACAGTAACATGAGGAATTGCAGTGCCCTTGAGTGTTAGGGACTCCTTTGCTGCTACTATAAGTCTATTGACTTTATTACAGTTGGAGTGTATTGGTTTTGTTTTCAGATTTTATTTTTAAGATCAAGGCAGGTTTTTTTTGTTTGTTTTTGTTTTTTGTTTTTGTTTTTGTTTTTTTAGTGAGAGGTTTTTGCTATAGGATATGTGTGCTTGCTGGAGAGACAGACAAAAAGCGAGAAATCAACCCTCAAGGGGATGGCCATGCCATAGTCCCTTCTTCTCCATTCTCCTCTCAGGATTTTGGGCAGGCACACAGATGCACCCGCGTGAGTTTGAAGCCACCGGGTCTGGGACTTGAACCATGATCCGCCATTGTGGGAGTCCAGCAGTGTAAAATTATCCAATCTGCTCGTTCTGAGACCTATAGAAGTTTTTAAAGCTCCAACCAAGTCGTTCTCTGGGCCAGTGTTTATCGTTGTCTCTCTACTCTACCCACTCCCCCATATTTTTAGGCCTAGATGTTTCGTATGCCTGGTGGCATATTATGTGTCTTAGACTAAATCAGAAAGTTGTCTTTTATTTGCTTTGTCTGGGTTATTCAGGAATTTCTGAAGATATTCCCCAGAGATAGAAGATATGTGAGCCTACAGGTAGCAGTGAAGATCAAATGTCCTTTTTAGTTATTTTTTGTGACATAATCACTGACAAAGAGTGGTGGTCAATAGGCTGCCTTGGAGCCTTGGTAGGAAGGAAGTTTCTGAAAGATGAAACTGGGATTCTCATAAAGCACTTTTGTTGGTGTTGCTTCTTAGAAGATGCAGATAGTTTTTTTTTTTCTTTTCCTTTTTTAAAACATTCTATTTTTAAATGTATTTATTAATATCTGTTGTGATTTTCAAGCTGCCTGGTCCAGGACTCAAACTGTGATCGAACATGTGGGAATCCAGTGCCCCAACTACCATACCACCTGCCTGCTGATAAATATTCTTAATGATCTTTGGCCTGGGGTTCCTAATGCTAAGTTTTAAGCATAGAAGAGCAATTATTTTTTGTAGTCTAAGATTGAACTTTCTAGCTTCAGCTTTCTGTAGGCTCCTCCAGGAAACCTGATACTGAGCTGTCTTTTTTTTTTTTCCCTCATCAAAATCAAACACCTACAGCTCCTTACAGGAAAAGGAGATAACCTATAGACTACTGACCTGTTATTTTCCGTGCTTGAGCTGCCCTATTATCACCTGGCTTAACAGTTGTGACAGGTCCCTGTAGGCCTCCTGCTGGCTCTTCCAGGATTAGGAGGCAGTGACTTTCAGAAAGCCAAAGGTAGTAGACAGCCGAGTGAACTTCCTAGCCATGAACTACGCATGTGCAGGAGACAGTGGCTACTGGTAGACCACGTGTGTCCTTACATCTTTGACACCATTATGATGATTTACTTTCTGCAGTTAGGAGTTAGGATATTCTAAGTAACAAAGTTTTTCTTAAGAGATCAAGCTGCTCTAGACACTGAATACCTTGGAATTAAAGATATACCTTGCTTGACATGACTCGCTGGGGAAGTGGAGGTGATTCCAAGTAGAGTCACAAATTGCTAGGTATGAAATTTTTTATTTTGTTATGCCTGAAAAATAGCTGGTAGCACATGACTACCATCAGTGTGAATTTATAGCAGCTGTTCAAAAAGTCTAGGGTTTTAATGGAAATGGACACACCATCTTTCTTTCAGATTCTCTCTCTCTAATTCTAGAACGACATAATAATAGGATCTTTTCAGGGATCAAACTAACAGTTTTTTTCTTTTTTTTCTTTCAAAATCAGTTACACTGAAAAGCTTCAAGGTTAAGAGTTACCGTTTCCTTAGTTTCATGTTTAAGTTTTAATAAAATAGCACTACTTTGATTTTTTTTTCTTTGCCTTGCTTGCTGAAATGGAAATGTTTGTGTTTGTTAACGTTTGGAAAGTTAGAAATTTCTTCGAATAAAGTTTTTGAGCAGAATGTCAACTGATTTTAGGGATATGTTTTTGGTATCTTTGGCTTTGTGTTAGTTATGTGTATGGTTTGTTCTGACTGTGCTGTGTGTTCACTTTAGTATTTTTTGCCATTTTTTTCCATTTTATTAGCGTCATGCCCTATCACTTTTCCCCTCATTGATTTCAAAACAATGCATCTGCAGAGAGATGGGGAGGGTAAGTATGGTTCACCATAGTTTAGTGTTTTTGCCGTTTAATGGTTCACTTTGTCTTTTTATTAGCCCTTCTCCTGTTGTCCCCATATCTTAGGAAAACTGTTCTGGGTTTAAAAACCATATCCAGAAAAGTTTTTTGTTACTTTCCTGTTTTCTTAAAACACACAATTTCTCATAAGATGTTTATTACCAATTACTAAATTGTTGGGACACAGGTACAAGGGTTGCTTTGAAAACCACTTTATCATTGGGTTTCTTATGGGATTGCACGCTTTGTACTCAGTTGTCAGAGTGATCCGGGCTTCAGAAACAATTTTCTTTTTACCCTGGAAAAAAAAGATAATGCTTTAGATTATCTATGCATAAATTCAACCCAAATTACCAAAGCAGCAATCCTTAGCTATTGTGTGAAGACAAAACTTTACTCTTGAATTTTGACATTGTCAAGCCATCTTTGCATTGTGAATAGCCATAGCATCAAAGTGTTTAAATTGAGTTGTGAATTAAGCTAATGTGGAGGTGGGAAAGTTTTCCTTCCCACTCTTGTACTCCAGTGATGCTTAAAGCTAATTTTGCACTTGGGGTTATTTCTGGATTGTATATATGACGTGTATTTGTTCTGTATGTAATCAGACCTTATATGTGCAGAGACATCAAGTATAACTTGATTTCATGTGAGAATATATCGGATAACTCCAATAAAATACATTTTCTTATAAAGGACTAGTGCTATTAAATTTTGCTTTGATAAGTGGGATATTTAATTATAAAATATATGCTATGTATAGGATCTTATAACAGAAAATAACTACCACAGGTTTTTATTTTATTTTTTTAGATTTTGACATAGGGAGTGTGCGCTCACTAGAGACTGAGAGAGAGTGAGAAATCACTACCCCTCACCCCAGCCCCAGGGCATTGGCCCACTGCAATTCCTTCTCCATTCTCCTCCTGGGATTTTGGGCATTCTCACACATGTGCCTGGCATGATTTCCAAGCACCAGGTCTGGGACTTGAACCATAATCGGCCATGTGGGAGTCTAGCATCCCAACCACTACGCCACCTGCTGCCCCCGCCCTTCCTCCCAACCCCCAGTTTGTTTTAAAGGCTAGGTGCTGTCAGATGAGTTAGCTGATTTGGAAATGTTTGCATCTCTCTGGAGTTCTAGGGCCTCATTTGCTAAGTGTTTTTTGAAGCCACAGAGAAAAGCTCCCACATCTTAACATAGATCCTTGAAAGTGAGGGACCATTCATACCCTTGGCAGCATTTGCCTTTTCATTTCAATTCTTAACAAAGGACCAGGATATTTGCCTATTTCTAAATAAAGACCTTTCTCTACTTGAGAGTAACTTTTTTTTTTAAGCCCAGCCATGGTAAAGTATTCTGAATGCTACTTTTCCTCAGGCTGAGGTCAATGGGAAGCCTTCATTTGATTCCTGGTCCACCCTAAAAAGCCATGCATAGTTGTGCCTGCTTCTAAGTTCTACCTCCTCTGGAGGCTGAGGCAGAAAAATTACAACACAGTGAGACTGTCTAAAATAATACCATGCTTGCAGGTCTGGTAGCACACACATGTATACACAATAACATTTTTCTATATAGTATTTTTAGAATATTAAAAATGATTTACCTTTTAGAATTAAATTACCTTTAAAAGAGCTTGACAGTGTCTTTTCTTGCTTTGCCACTGGGCTCAGAAATTTAAGGTGTAACTCTTTACATGAAAATAGAATTCTGGGCTAACAAAATGAAACTCGAATACTTTTAAACTATAATAGGGCTTTATGAAGATCCTAATATCTCTTGTTTTACTTTTTCAAATGTTTATGATATGATGTAAAGAACGTAATATAGTAGATACTTTGTGACTTTTTTCCATGTGGAGTCAAGTATATACTATTCTTTGTGTTTGTTTTACAGAGCCATTTCCTGCTTTTAAGTCTTGGCAGGAAGACTCTGAGTCTGGAGAAGCTCAGCTGTCTCCACAAGCTGGAAGAATGAATCATCATCCCCTGGAAGAGGACTGTCCCCCAATATTATCACACCGCAGTTTAGATTTTGGGCAAAGCCAACGTTTCCTACATGATCCAGAAACTTTGGATTCCTCATCTAAAGCACTTTCTTTTACTAGGTATATGTTTTTTATGTACTTATGAGAGGCAGTGTCTATTACATACCAAGTCCTCTGAGAGACTTTGTGTTTCAGACCTGTAATTCAAAGCTTCCTCCCCATTCACGAAGCATGTTTCCTTAGCTCTTTTTTTTTTTGCAGCGGGGGGCGGGGGGTGGTTGCTATTAAATTCAGAGTCTATTGAAGTGTAGTGGTTGGGGTTTGCATGCAAATAGATATTTCATCCTGGCGTATTCGTTCATGGTTGGAGTATTGACCTCTGAAACAAAACTTTGGATTCCTCATCTAAAGCACTTTCTTTTACTAGGTATATGTTTTTTATGTACTTATGAGAGGCAGTGTCTATTACATACCAAGTCCTCTGAGAGACTTTGTGTTTCAGACCTGTAATTCAAAGCTTCCTCCCCATTCACGAAGCATGTTTCCTTAGCTCTTTTTTTTTGCAGCGGGGGGCGGGGGGTGGTTGCTATTAAATTCAGAGTCTATTGAAGTGTAGTGGTTGGGGTTTGCATGCAAATAGATATTTCATCCTGGCGTATTCGTTCATGGTTGGAGTATTGACCTCTGAAACACAAGCAGCAAGTAGAGCTGACTGGTACCTTAATGTTTTTGTTGCAACTTTACATTTTGAATGTCATAAACTTTCCTTTGCAGTTTGAACATTTAACTTTTCTGAACTGCTAGGTACCTGTGCTTTTGTTTGAACAAATTTTTTAAGTGATCCTAAACTGTTCCCTTCACCACTTAGTTAGCTAATTCTGTGGTTTGTCTCAGTGTAGTTTTATTTATTTATTTATTTTTACTACTTGTCCTGTAGTGTTAGGAACTTGAACTTCACCTTAAAAAATGTACTTATTGAGTAGTATTTCGTAAAGGTGATGAGAGATAGGTGGTATCATGACTGGAAGGTTAACTAAGGCACAGTGTTGGGCTTTTGTTTTAATTGAGGATACGAAGATCATCCTTTAGTTCAAAAGATGATAAAAGAGAAGACAGAACACCTTATCAGTTGGTCAAGAAACTTCAGAAAAAAATCAGACAATTTGAAGAACAGTTTGAAAGGGAAAGAAATAGCAAGGTAAGTTTGTAGCATTGCTCAGAGTAAGCTAGATTTAACATCAGAACTGGGAGGCGAGTCTTTGGAGAGCATTAGTCCAGTTTGATCCCAAGAGAGGTGATGATTCTGAGATGCCCAGAGAAATAGTGATTGTATGAATCTGAGATTGTATAAATCCTTATCCTCCAGGTTTTCAGGCCAGTATTCTTATGATTGTACCATTTCTTCTTTCTTTTTTTTTCTTTATGATACAACGTGTGCATCGGTACATGAGAAAGAGGGAGAGAGATGAGTCATCTCTACAGGGTCTGGTCATGCTGCAGTCCCCTTCCTGCCGTCTTCTAGCCCATTGGACTTGAGAGATTCCCAGGTGTACCCAGCATTGTTTCAGGCTGATAGGACCAGAGATTGAAATCACAGTTGGCATGTGGGATCTGGTTTCTCTTGAGCAGTTCATTACCACAGCCTGCCATTACATTTTGTATTTACATTGGCAAAACAGCTTTTAGATTTTAGACTTTTGACAAAGGGAGCGTGTGCTCGCCAAAGAGAGACCAGAAAGGGAAAGTGAGAAATTGTCCCCTTGGGGAATGACCAACACCCCTACCCCCCCGGCAGGCCTTCTCTATTCTCCTCTTGGGATTTTGGGTATAAACATGCATGCACCTAGCATGATTTTCAAGTTACCGGTTCCAGGATCTGAAATATGGTTAGCCATGTGGAAATCCAATACCTAACCACCACACCACCTGCTGGTCCCTGGCTTTTAGAATTTTTAAAGCAAGTATTTACATCAGCAAAAGCATGTTACTGATATTTCTGCTTCTTCAGAAACCGGAAGTACTATGTTGGCTTCATATTGTTGTGGTTACGTGCTGTTACGAGGGACCAGTATCCCATGTGGCTGAATGAGGTTTGAATCCTGGCCCTGATGGCTTGAAAAATATGCTGGGCACATGTGCATGAGTCCAGGATCCTGACAGGATGGAGAAATGGAGGAAAAAGGATTGCAGTGTGACAGGACTTTTAAGAGTTTGCTTGTGTTTTCTTCTCTCTCATGCGTGTGCCCTGTGGCATTTAAAAAAAAAAAAGGACAAAAATGAGTAACCAAATAACAAAACCATGAGTACCAAAACAAGAGATTGGCAAATGAGTGAAGGAAGAAGGGAAGGAAAGGAGTGTAGTAAAGGAGAGCAAGAGAGAGAAAGATTGATTGATTGATTTAATAATTAGAACATGTGAAGTGGAAAAATTTATAATACTCTCAGAGTCAGAAGTCCCATATTCAAGTATGGCTTCTGCCAGTTAGTAGACCCTGCTGTAGGAGAGCTTTTAATGACCTGCCCTATCTAGTTAAGATAAGGTGAAATGAAGATTAAATGAAATCTTTGCTGTGGAAATTGAAATGCTGTTTGGGCATAAATTTATATTGCTTACCACATAAGTGTCAATGATTCTGCGCCTTAATGTTTCAGCCTTCTTACAGTGATATTGCAGCCAATCCAAAGGTATTAAAGTGGATGACAGAGCTTACCAAACTGCGGAAGCAAATTAAAGGTATAAGACATGCCATTTTGTAAAGTAATTGTATTTATGTAATGTTCTTTGTAATAATGTCCGTGAGAATTATAGTTTTTTTTTTTTTTTTTTTTTTTTTGGTAGTTTTTTACATC
>NW_006207460.1:95732-97534 GCF_000334495.1 Tupaia belangeri chinensis | reverse complement strand
CTCCTGGGACCAGCAGTTAGCGTAATGGCTATTTCGCTGAACTCCCATGTAGTCGACCGCGGTTTGAGTCTCGGATCTGGGGGCTTAAATTCAGGCTTGGCGTGTGTATGTGTGTGCCCAAGATCCCAAGAGGAGAATGGAGAAGAGATTGCGGCGTGGCCATCCCCCTGGGGGGTGATTTCTCGCTTTTTGTCTCTATCTCTTTTTGTCTTGAGCGCACATGCCCTATAGCAAAAACCTCTCCCAAAAATAAATAAATAAATAAAAAAGTCTCCTTTTCTTCTTTTATCAAATTTGCATATGAAGATACAAGAAATCTGTAGTACTATATTTTCTTATGTGTCTTTCCTTTTTTAGTACTATTCCTTTGAAAGATAAGTTATATATTTATAAAACTGATACTATTGGGTCATTGGAAAAATCATGACGCATTTTTGCTTAGAAAAATACATCATGAGGACCAGCAGTTTACGGTAACTCAGATGAACCATTAGGACCAGCAGATGGCATAATGGCTACGTCACTGGATTCCTATGTAGTCAACCATGGTTCAAGTCCCAGACCCAGCGGCTTAAATTCACGCTGGGCACATGTGCATGCATGTCCGAGATCCAGAGAGAAGGGATTGTGGTGTGGCCATCCCCCCTGGGGGGATGATTTCTCGCTTTCTGTCTCTTTGTCTCTGTCTTTCTGATGAACGCATGCGCCCTATAGCAAAAACCTCTCCCCCAAAAAAAGAAAAAAATACATCATGACTTTTCTGACAACCTAGTAGAAAGCTTATCTGAAATATATGTCAAATATTAAGCAATTTTGAGTTTTGGCAGTTAATTAAGATTTTTTTGGTGGATATTTCGTCTTAGATTGAGAATGTGTAATCATCATAGGGGCCTGCAGGTGGCATGGTGGTTGAGGCTCTGGATTCCCACATGGCCAATTGTGATTTGGTGCTGGAGATGGACTTGCTTTTTCACTTTCTCTCTGGTCAAATTGAAAAAATGATATTAATGATAAATAAAATTAAATAATTCTTAAAGAATATCTAATCATATGTAAAGATTAAATTGTAATTCTTAAGTCACAGAGTAGGCTATGCATATCTGAGTGTCAGCCCATTGTACTAGTTATTAAGATACATTTACTTGGTAGTTTTTTTTTAAATTATGCAATTTTACTTATTATTTTTTAATTTGGCCAAAGAAAAAAAGGAGGAGGGGGAGAGAGAGAGAGGGAAAATGAGAAAGAAAGCCTCCAAGTCCAGGACTCAAACTGTGGTTGGCCATGCGGGAGTCTAGTGCCCTAATCATCATGCCACCTGCCAACCTCTGTAGGGGTGTGTGTGTGTGTGTGTGTGTGTATGTGTGCATGTGTGCATATTTAGATTTATTCCATTTAAAAGTGAGAGAGGGACACGGATCCCTCTAGCAGGGTCTTCATTTTGTGATCCAGCCTCGGCCAGCTGGGATCATGGACACCCAGGCATACACCCAGTATGTATACAGGGAGTATACAGGGAGACCTCCGGATCTGAACCTCAGACCTTTCCATGTGGCTTCAGCTTTGTGGAGGCTTACATTAGTGTTGTACCACTGCAGTTGAACGATGGCTATCTTTATCTGAACCACAATGGGTTTATAATTTGAATCAAGATGGATTTATAATCTGGATCATGAATGGTTGCTCTCCACACTCTTGAACTTGGTTTATTCGTCTTGACTTTGGTAAGATTTTTAGGGTCTATTTTAAGCAACGGGTTACTTTGTAGGCAATTGGGGATATAAGTGAAAATGGACCCTTTCCCT
>NW_006207460.1:94758-95270 GCF_000334495.1 Tupaia belangeri chinensis | reverse complement strand
TTTCCCTACTGTTATGGAGTTTACATTCCTGTGGTTAAGATACTTTTTCTTCCTTTCCTTTTTTAAAGAATTATTTGTTTATTTTTATTTATGTAGTGTTACTATTTTTTAAATTTGACCAGAGAAAAAGAGAGGGAAAGTGAAAAAGCCAGCTGCCAGGTTTGGGACTTGAACCGTGGTCGGCCATGTGGGAATCCAGCCACCATGCCAACTCCTGGCCCAAGAAAATTTTTCTTAACTCATCTTTGGGATATTTCTTTGTTTCCCTTATAATTTTATTAAGCATTTCCTTGTTTAGTTCCAGTTTCCAACCATAAGGGAAAGCTATGACCTTGCTCATATTACTAGTAGGTATTATTAAATTGACTAGCATTAGCCTCCTAATTTCCCAGTTATTTTTCATTCTTACAATCTCTTCTACATAGCAGCCAGAATTGTCTTATTTAAAACTGTGTTACTTTTTTTTTTTAAAGAATTATTTATTGGGACCAGCAGTTGGTGTAATGGCTATG
>NW_006207460.1:94364-94564 GCF_000334495.1 Tupaia belangeri chinensis | reverse complement strand
ATTATTTTTATTTGACACAGAGAGAGGGAGAGGGGAATTGAGAAAGCAAGCCCACAGGTCTGGGACTTGAACCATGATTGGCCATGTGGGAATCCAGCACCTTATCACCAAGCCACCTGCTAGCCCCCAAAACTGTCCTACTTTCTTGAAGCTCTTCAGTGAACTTAGCTTTCTGCTTAGAAGAGAATCTGGACTCTGTC
>NW_006207460.1:66692-92621 GCF_000334495.1 Tupaia belangeri chinensis | reverse complement strand
CTTTCAAGGTTTTATATACTGTCCTTTGCTGATTATACTACTTTCATTTTTTTTGTTTTCTGTTCCTCCGACATCCCAAGCTTTTAGGCATTTGCCTCAGTTGGAGATAATTGCTCTTCCCCTAAATCTTGGATCAGTCAGCTCCTTATAATTATCCCATACCAAATTAGGATGATGTCAATCACAAAGGCATTCTTTGTTCATCTAGTGTAGTTGCTCCTTCACAAAGCACTGTGACTCCATCCCATTTTACCTTGTTTATTATTGTTTTTCCTTCTCTGAATATATGCTTCTGGAGAAAAGGGACATACCTGTTTTGTTTACTACTCTTTATTTCCAATGCTCCTCAGAGCACCTGACTTTGTGGTAGACTTTCTATGAATATTGGTTGAAAGAATGAATACAGTAGCTCTCTTTCTATATGTATAATTGAAATGTTTTATGTGACTTTGAAATATATGAACTTGTGTGCTATTAACGTAGATCTTCTAGGACATCTTGCTTGTTTTTTGATCTAGTCATATTTTAGCTAAAATCACTTATTGATCTGTCCTCTTGTTTCTAAAACATAGATGCAAAACACAAAAGTTCCGATGGGGAATTTGTACCTCAGACACGTCCACGTAGTAACACTCTTCCAAAGAGCTTTGGCTCTTCTCTGGACCATGAAGATGAAGAGAATGGAGATGAATCCAGGGTCATTCAGAAGGAGAAGAAACCATCTAAGGAAGCAACCCTTGAACTTATTCTGAAAAGACTAAAAGAAAAACGTGTTGAGAGGTGTCTTCCAGAAGATATCAAGGTAGTCTTGAGCTATGATTTTTGCCCAGACTAGCCTTTACAATTACTGTAATAGAGTAGTTACCGCAGCAGGTTAGAGATGGTCTGGCTGGCCTGAATCTACTCCACAAGGTTACAGATACAGAAACTTGCTTTTATCAGTATACCAGAAGTGCCATATTATTCAGGGATTGAGTCATAATAATAAAACTAAGATTAGAATGCTTATTAGTTTATTTTTGTTGGAGTCAATTGACAAGATGAGAATTTATAAAACATGAAATAGACTGAAGTGTGAATTCCAACTTTGTTTCTTAATAGCTATATGTACTGAGGTATTATCTTATGCCAGACCTTGAATGGTTTTACTATATGCACTCTGCCCTAGTCCCTTCAATAACTCTATGGCATATGTGGGTGTAATTATATCCATTAAAAAAATACTAACTTGATGCAGTGCTGTGGAAGAATGTGTTGGATGCTACTCTTTGGCAGGAAGAAGCCACATGAGAGGCCTGCCTCTCATGTGGCTTTAACTCCAGACTAACCCTAAGTAGCTGGATGCAGTGGTATGTGCCTGTAGTCACAGCCTACTTGAAAGGCTGAGGAAGCAGGATTGTATGCATGTGGGCAATATAGCAAGGCCCTGTCTGAAAGAGCAGGGTTTGGTGGTTCCTGCATGTAATTCCAGCTTCGTAGGAGACTGAGGCAGGGAGATCATGATATAATGAGACCATGTCTTTGGGAAAAAGAGACAGAAACAAAACAAAACAGCAACAACAAAAAGCCCCACTCTCTCTCACATGCCCACATGTACATTAACTTGATATGGTTGTTACAAGTACCAGATGAATTAATTTTTTTGAAGAACTATTACTCTTATTTGGTAAAGCCTATGCTTAGGGCAGTCCTTATCAAAATACTTGGCAACCCAAATCATGTATCTGATAAGATTTTCTGAGAAAGGATACATCTATAAAAGGTGAGCTTTTATCAAGGTAGTGATGAATCCTGACACATTCTTTTTTTCTTTGGTTAAGTGAGAGAGAGACAGACAGACAGTAAGTGGATTCTAGTCCTTTTCCCTTTAATCTCCATCCTGTCAGGATTGTGGGCATGAGCATGCACCTGGTATGTCATTCAAGCTGCCAAGGCTGGGACTCAAGCAGTGGTCAGCCATGTGGGATCTGACTTCCTTTACATCACACTTAACTGTTGGACTGCAGGGCTGGCCCCTGATGTACCTTCTTGACAGCAGCGTATGTCTCTCGTGATCTGAATATCAAAGTCTTCTCTGTTTTGAACAGAGCTGAATTAGTGAGCCTCATCCCTCCCCACCCTGTTACTCCTCTTTCTCTTTTAAGTGATTTTGACTGGGTTAGCTTTGTTCAGATACATTATCCTAGGCTTAAAGGATCAAACTTTAGGGTGAAATCACAGTATATGAGAGTCTACACTCAGCCATCCCCTACTGAATATATAGAGTCTAAAATAGTATTTGTCATAGGAAAATATTATCCAGTGATTATTTGTTGCTTAATCTCTCATTTCATTCTGGTCAGACAGAAGGTAGAACTTAGGAATTTTATGAGTAAGTAGAGAGTTTATTTGGCCTAGTATTGAAGGGTAAACTATGAAACATTAGCTCATTGAGATGTTAATAGCTGATCCTGTGGAACAAAGGGGAAGGGTCTGAACTAATATTTGGGAATTCTTGCCTAGTTCTAATTCTAATTCTTACAAGTTAGAATACTAAAAGAGGGCCAGTAGGTGGCGCAGTAGTTAAGGTGCTGGATTTCCACACAACCAACCACAGTTTGAGTCCCAGACCTGGAGGTTTTTGAAAATCACGCCAGGCATGTGTGTTGGGAGTTCATTTTTCACTTTGCCTCTCTCTGTTTCTCTCTGGTGTGTGTACATTCCCTATAACAAAAACCTCAAAAAAAAAAAAACCTACTAAAAGTCATAAGAAGTATGAAGAATGTGTCAACCCACGTGAAGGGATGCTGAGGTCATAAATTAGAAGTCCAAGGTCACAAATTGACATTGAGCTTTTTCCAAGATACTACTTCTATACTGCTGCCAGATTTTCTTAATAGTTGGGAGAAACACTGGATTATAAATTCTTTGTATATATGTATGGTATGGGGGTTTATCCTCTAGTCTTCAATTATTAATATTTATTATTATTTTTTAGAGAGAGATTTCTGCTATAGACACATGCATTCACCAGAGAGACAGACCGACAAAGAAAAAGGAAGTGAGAACTCATTCCCCATGGGGGATGACCCCATACTGCAGTCTCTTCTCCATTCTCCTCTTGAGATTTTGGGCACAGATGCACATGCATCTGGTGTAAGTTTCAAGCCTCTGGATCTGGCACTCAAACCGCGATTGGCCATGTGAGAGTCTAGCACCTTAAACACTAGACCACTTGATGGACTTAAAAGAATTATTTATGTAATTTTATTTATAATAATAATTTGTATTATATAAATTTGCTACAGGGCATGTATGCTCACTAGAGAAGACAGAGAGAGAGAAAGTAAGAAAGCAAGCTGTCATATCTGGAACTTAAACTGTGGTTGACTATGTGGGAGTCCAGTGCCCCAGCCACCATACGACTTGCTGGCCCCATCTATTCACTAGACTTACTGCTAATAAAAGACTATGTACAGCATTACATAACAAGTCATTATATAAGCTTACTGTGTGCTGAAAAGGCACTATTGTAAATGTTTTCCTTATATTCTTATTAACTGAATGTAGTCCTCATTAGAGACTTTTTGGTAGGATGAAGTATTCTCATTTCATAGATTAGGATATTGAACATAAAAGTTAAATAATTTGCCTAAGTCAGTAGTCATCATTTATTAAAATAAAATATAAATCATGCCATCAAAGGGGGGCTGGTATCTGTTGGGTCATCGAGAAAGTCATGATGCATTTTTGCATAGAAAAACACGTCATGGTTTTCTCGACAACTTAATACTTATTAGAGACCAGATTGTGGGACCAGCAGTTAGTGTAATGGCTATGTCACTGGACTCCCATGTAGTCGACCGCGGTTTGAGTCCCGAACCCAGTGGCTTAAACTCATGCTGGGCATGTGTGCGTGCATGCCCAAGATCCCGAGAGGAGGAGAAGGGATTACGATGTGGCCATCCCCTCGGGGGGTGATTTTTTGCTTTCTCTCTCTCTCTCTCTGTCTCTGCCTTTCTGGCGAGTGCATGTGCCCTATAGTGAAAAACCTCTCAAAAAAAAAAAGGAAGACCAAATAGTAAACTGACTGTGAAATGTTACCTGCAAATCCATGAGCAGTAGATGTGTTAGCCTGGGCTAGACTGGTGATGGTCTGCCCTTTAAATTTACATTGTGAAAATGAGAATAATAGTGCCAATGGAGTTTTTGTTTTGTTTTGTTTTGGTTTTAGAAAATGACAAAAGATCATTTGGTAGAAGAGAAAACTTCTCTTCAAAAAAGTCTACTTTACTATGAAAGTCAACATGGAAGACCGGTAATGTCTCTCTTGATAAAAGTCTTTGATTTTCTGTCTTTTAAAAAAAGAGCATGAATCACTTTTGTAGCCTACATTCTTCAGAACTCTTTTATAGAGCATTGTTTACTATAATTGGGAGACTGTCTACTTATTATAAAATGTTGAATCGTGGTGGGAGGTTAGTATTGCATGGTATTTTAGATAGATGACTATAAGATTTACTTTTTTTTTTTTTTTTTTTTTTTGCTGCTGGTGTCCAGGGAAGAAAGGCACATTGTTAAACCTCTCTATGATAGATACAGACTTGTAAAACAAATGCTGACAAGAGCTAGCATCACTCCTATCCTTGTAAGTAATTCAAGCAAACATTTCTCTAGTTTATTTTACCAAGACAAACTCTTCCAATAAAAAATTATTATGGAGCCAACCAATGGTGTAGTACTTAAAGTGGTTACATCCCATGTGACTGATTGTACTGTTCAAAACCCAGACTAAGCAACTTGAGAAACACACCAGACACTTGTATGTGCATGCCCAAAATCTCAAAAGGAGGGAAAGATGGAGGAGGGGTTCAATGTGACCATTCCCCATGGGGGTACTTTCTCATTCTCTCTCTCTCTCTCTCTCTCTCTCTGTCTTTGTCTGTGTCTCTCTCTGGTGAGTGCACACCCACTGGCAAATTAAATAAACAGAAATAGAGGCCAGCAGGTGGCATGGTGGGTAAGACGTTGAACTCCCATATGGCCAACCACATTCAAGTCCTGGACCTAACAACTTGCTTTCTCATTTTCCCTTTCTCTTTCCGTCTCTGATGAGTGCATGTGTCCCGTAGCAAATTGAAAAATAATAATAAATTAAAAATAATTCTTAAATTATGGTAGCTAGCTAGATACTGTGGCATATGATTGTAATCCCAGCTACTGTGAGACTGAGGCAGGAGGATTGTAAGTTTGAGGCCAGCCTATGCAGCAAAGATTTTTGCCATAGGTCACATGTGCTCTCCAGAGAGAGAGATGGAGGCAGAGAGAAAAAGGGAGAAATCACACCCCCTCCATGGGAGTGGCAAACCCCTCCCCCTGTCATTCTTATCTTGGAATTTGGGGCATGTGCACATCTGTGCCGGGTGGATCTCTCAATATGCTGGGTCCTAGACTTGAGATTCTCTGTTGGCTGTGTGGCATCCAGTGCCTTAACCACTATGCAATGTGCTGGTCCAAGCCCCAACTTTTAAGTACAGAAACTTAATTATGGTGGCACATTGGAGAAATAGATAGCCAAGGTAAAAAGAATTACAATTGTTGGCAAGGTTATTGATTTTAAAAGAATAGGAAAACTAGTAAGTGCTACTTATTACTACTTACATACTCAGATAGTGATGTGCCCGAAGTCACCTGCTTTGTAAGTACAGAAGTAGAGATTTAAGAACTCATATTTTAGATTCCTTGCCTAGTCTCTTTCATTTATCTTTTTGAAACTATCAGTTTGATGGGGATCATGATAATGTTCAACTAATTGTATAATAATATAAGCGGATTTTTTGTAAGTTAATCTTTTTACGTTGGGTGTAAAGTCCATTATAATAATGCTTTTTTGGTGTAGCAGCAGTGGCACACATTGCAAAGGTGCTGTGTCTTCAGGCTAAGACCACATTAGAGGCCTGGGTTCCATTCCTGGTCCAACCTGAAGGCAGTGTCATGGTGGCATGCACCTATAATCCCAGCAATTTGGGAGGTTGATGAAAGGATTTCAGTAGCTGAAAATCCTTTTAAGATCTTAAAAAATTTAAAAAATTATTTTACCTGTCTTAAAAAAATAAAATTAAAAATAATGCTTACCCATATTTTTTGTGCATTTTTAAAAGAAAAATAAAAATTTTTATAAAGGTTTATGCTTTAGGGCACATGTGCTCACAGGAGAAAGAGACAGAGACACTGAGAGGGAAAATGAGAAATCAACCCTTGGGGAAATGGCCATACTACAGTCCCTTCTCCATTCTCTCCCCGGGTTCTTGGACATGTATGCACATGCGCTCAGCCTGAGTTTAAAGCCACTGGGTTTAGGACTTGAACTGTGATCAGCCATGTGGGAGTCCAGCAATGTAACTTCTATACCATTCTGCTGGTATAGCAGATGCTGGTCCCAAAAGTGAAGTTTTTTCTGATCTGATTTTTCAATAATTACTTATTTAGTTTTATTTATTACTATTATTTTTAAATTTGGTGTAGTCACCAGAGAGAGACAGAGAAAGAGAGAGAGGGATAAAAAGTGAGAAAGCAAGCCACCAGGTCTAAGACTTGAACCCCATTCATCCATGTGTGAGTCTAGTGCCTCAACCACCATACTCCCTGCCAGCCCTCAAATGAAAACTCTTAAAAAGTTCAAATTCAGTATTTTTCCAAAGTTAAGCATTAGATAGTGTGACTCTAGATTTCTCTGAGGCTCAAATAGAAAACAGCATGCAGATCATTTTGCATTCTTTGCTTTTTTTTTTTAAGTTTTTTTTCTTTTTTTCATGGTAAGGTGCTTGCAGGTGTATGTGAGAGAGGGAGATGTGAGCAGTGAGCACTCTCCACAGACTATTGGGTACTATAGTCCCCTTCTCCCAGGCTGTTGGATCCTGCTGCTTACATGCATGCCCAGTGTGTTATAGGCTGACCAGCCTGGGCATTTGAACCCTGGTCACCTTGTGGGATTTGGCTTCTCTTAAGCAGCACATTACTGCTGCACCCATGGGGCTGTCCCCCATTCTGCATTATTTTCTAAGACTTAATTTGTTTGTTTTTGCTGTCGTATTATTTTTATGTGAGTAGTCACTTACATGGGGCCTCCTTCAGTTGTTAATTGCCTGAATATTCGTTATTAGAAGATTTAAATTAGCATTCCAAGCACTTCTTATTTAGTCCATGTGTACACTAATTCTGTGATATATAAGTAGTGTATGTTTTGTGATACGTACTCTGTTACAGTCCTTCTGCCTCAGCTTCCTAAGAAGCTGAAACCACTGGCTTGCACTAGCATATCTGACTCTTAGACAAGAATCTTGCTGTGTTGTCTGCACTGATCATGAGCTCGCTGTTCTCCTTTAGCTTCCCAAGTAGCTGGGACTACAAGCATGCAGGATTTGAACCTGAACCTTCATGCGCCTTCAGCCTGCTAAGCAGCAACATTCAGTGGCTATTAGCATGACTGGGCCTAATTCTTTTTTCTTTTTTTTTTTCATAAACACTTTTTTTTCTTTAGTTGCTCCATGAGTCAGAGACAGTATCACCAACAGGGCCTTGATGCAATGATTCACCCCTGCCAAACCAGCCCTGGTTCATGGACACACAGGGTGCCTTAAGACACACACAGCCACGTAGCATAATGCTCTCCATGTGGTCCCTGTCCTCCTTATTTTTTCTTTTAATTTTTATTGCCACATAGAACATGCACTGGACAGAGAGACAGAAGAGAGAGAGGAAGAGGGAAGAAGCATCTCCTGATGGGGTCTGGTCATGCTGCGATCCTTTTTCCTCTGTTGGGATTTTGGGGCATATACGTGCACCTCGTGTGTTGTTGCATTTTGCAGGGACTGAGGTTCCTACTGCAATTCGCCATATGGGATCCAACTCCTCTAACCACTGTGCTGTGGCTCCAGTCCAAAACAGTTTATTTGATAAAGATTTTATCCTTTGATGGCAAGATATTTTATGTGTCACTGATATTTCATAATTCCACAATAATGTAAATAGTCCTTCAAGTTCTGTCTTTCTGGTGAACGCACACACCCTGTAACAAAAACCTCTCAAAAAAAAGAAAAAAGAAGTAAAAAAAAAAATTGACAGATCCTTTTAAAAAGAAAAAAGCTACCAGTTAAACTATACAATGCTTTCTTGTTTGGAAATTGGAGAAATTTTTAGTGAATAAGCTCTTTTAGCTTTTTCTAGGCACAAATCATCATTTATCACCCCGTGCAAAAATAGAAAGAAAACTATTCCCCCCCCCTTTTTTTTTTTGAGAGGTTTTTGCTATAGGATGTGTGCGCTCACCAGAAAGACAAAGAGACAGAGAGAGAGAAAGCGAGAAATCACCCCTCAGGGGGTATGGCCACGCCATAATCCCTTCTCCTCCATTCTCCTCTTGGAATCTTGGGCACACACGCACATGCGCCTGGTGTGAGTTTAAGTCACCAGGTCTGGGACTTGAACTGCGGTCGACTACATGGGAGTCCAGCAATATAGCCATTACACTAACTGCTGGTCCTGAAAGAAAACTATTTTTAAAAATATATTTATTTTGACTGGCAGGTGGTGTGATAGTTAAGGCAGCTGGACTGCCACATGACTGACAATGGTTTGAGTCCCGGACCTGGCAGCTTTCTCTCTCACATCAAATTGAAGAATAATAGTAAATTTTACAATTCTTTTTTAAAAAGTATATTTATTATGGAATTTCTGGAAAAAATTAAAAGTGCATACTTAAGATTTTGAAAATGAAATTTAGTATTTGTCATGTGAAGTGAAGCTTCAATAGACACTTTAATTTTTAAAATGTAGAACTATTTATATTATTATCACAGGGATCTCCATCCACAAAGCGACGGGGTCAGATGTTACAGCCAATCATAGAAGGAGAAACTGCACATTTTTTTGAAGAAATCAAGGTAATTCATTAGAGAAAACATTCTCTAATCTCTTTTCTAAAGGATAAGTTGAAAATCATGGCCTTTTTGATTCTATATGGGTATCTTTTTAGGAAGAAGAAGAAGACGGTGTTAATCTGTCCTCTGAGTTAAATGATATTTTGAAAACTGCTGTACAGGTGCAGTCTTCACTGGAAAACTCAGAATCTGATATTGAAGAAAATCAAGAAAAGCTGGCTCTGGATCTTCGTTTGTCAAGTACTCGAGCAGCTTCGATGTATGTATAGTATGATTTTGAGCCTACTGTATAATAAAGTTTATATGTCAGGAAATTTGATATTAAATAATTGAGCACTTGTGTAGCGATAAATATAAATTGTCTTATTAAGTATGACTTACAAATACATGTTATCATTCCCATTTTCTTTTTTAGAGAGATTTTTGTTATAGGGTGCATGTGCTTACTGGAGAGACAAAGACACATGCACACGCACCCAGAGTGAGTTTTAAGTCACCAGGTTTGGGACTTGAACCACAGTCAACTTTGTGGGAGTCCAGCAACTTAACCATTATGTCATCTTTTGGTCCTCCCATTTTCTTTCTTAAACAGTTTGTACAAAATTTTTTAAAAGTAGGGAACCAGCAGTTAGCGGAATGGCTATGTTGCTGGACTCCCACGTAGTTGACCGCGGTTCGTGTCCTGGACCTGGTGGCTTAAAACTCAAGCCGGGCGCATGTGCATGCGTGCCCAAGATCCCGAGAGAAGAATGGAGGAGAAGGGAGTGCGGTGTGACCATCCCCCCTGGGGGGTGATTTCTCGCTTTGTGTCTCTCTGTCTCTCTCTGTCTGGTGAGCGCATGCACCCTATAGTGAAAATCTCTCAAAAAAAATTTTTTTTTAAAGTAGATCCTATATTTGAAATATAACAAAGTACAGAAATGATCTGACAGTTTATCTGTGTGTCTGTGTCAGCTTCTTTGCGTTTAGACTGAATAGGGTATGACAGTGGTTTTCAACCTTGACTTCACTCTGTGGTCACGTGGGAAAATTTTTTTTTAAGTACTGATGCTGAGCCCTACTTTCAGCTATTCTGACGTAATTGGTTTGGGATGAAACTCAGGCACTGTTATGTTCTGAAACTGCTCCTGCTAATTTTAATTTACAAAATAAGGCTAGAATTACTTAAGAGAATATAATACCTTTGTGTTACATTGTTTAACTTGTTAAGAATATAATGGGAGCATATGCTGGTTGATACTACTACTTAGCAGGCTGAGGCCACATAGGAAGCCTGGGTTCGATTCCTGGCTCACTCTAAAAACCAGGCATGGGTAGTGTGCACACATAGTCCCAGCTACATGGAAAGCTGAGGTCATGAAGTTAAGGATCATGATGTCAAGACTAGCCTTGTGAGCACAGCAAGATCATGTCTCTTAAAAAAAGAATTAATACAGGGACGAGCAGTTAGCGTAATGGCTATGTTGCTGGACTCCCACGTAGTCGACGCGGTTCAAGTCCCAGACCCAGTGGCTTAAACTCACGCCAGGCGTGAGTGTGTGCATGCCCAAGATCCCGAGAGGAGAACGGAGGATAGGGGATTGTGGTGTGGCCATCCTCCCTGGGGGGGTGATTGCTTGCTTTCTGTCTCTCTGTCTCTGTCTGTCTGGCGAGCGCATGTGCCCTATAGCAAAAATCTCTCCAACAAAAAAAAAGAATTAATACAATGAATATTGTGCTTTTTCAGTGATTTTTTTTTTTTTTTTTACATTTTAATTTTAGGCCTGAATTACTGGAACAACTTTGGAAGGCCAGAGCTGAAAAAAAGAAACTACGTAAAACATTACGGGAATTTGAAGAAGCATTTTATCAACAAAATGGAAGGTTTGTTGAACATCACAACATTGCATCATCATTTTTATTTAACTCACATGTTGTGTTACAAGAGTAGATACATAGGGTTAGAAATAAGTTGTGCGTAAAAGATGTTAGCATGGGAAATCAAATTTAGGAATATTCCTTTATGCGCTGAAGCCCTGCTGTTAGTGGCAAGGAAAAACCAAAGCTAGAATAAATAACATTTGATAAAATATTTTAAGGCTGTCCTAGGGAGCTTTGGTGGAGTTGTAGTGGCTTTTAAACATTCTTCATCCTTATTTACTGGGAGTGGTTGTAAAATGAGATGTTTCTCCTTTTAGAAATTATTCCTTAACAAAAACTATATCCCCAACTTGTTTGGGTTTTTAACATTTGCATATTGGTTCATTTCAGGCTGCCCGTTTTCAAGATTTGTTGAAGTGTGGCAGTCCTGTGGCTTATATAATACAGTATGGCTTGTGTCTTTATCTAAATGGATAATACATAGTTGGTGGTGGTCAGAAATGAAGGTTAAATTATTTTAGGCCTTAGAAACATTTTTCCCAGCTAACTGGGTGGTCCCCAAGTTGATAGATACATTACAAATTCTAAAATGTATTCGCTATAGGGCATGTGTACTCACTAGGGAAAGCCAGAGAGAGAATGTGAGAAAGCATCCCCAACGGAGGATGATTATACCTCAGTCTCTTCTCCCTTCTCCTTTAGGGATTGGGCACAGGTGCATGTTGTGTCCAGCATGTTTTTCAAGCCATTGAGTATGGGACTGAAACCACATAATTGCAGCCATGTAGGATGTAGCTCCCTTAACCATCATGCCATGGACTGACCCTAAAATGTGTTTGTGTAAGGGGCTGACCCTGGTGGCTTGGAAAACATGCCAGTTTTAAGTGCATGCATGCCGCAAATCTTGACAGGGTGGCAAAATGGAGGACAAGGGATTGTGGCATGATTGTGCCCCCATTGGGGGGGGGTACTTTTTCCCCTCTTTTTCTCTTCCTATTTCTCGGATGAATGCAAGTGTCCTCTGGCAATTAAAATGAAATGAAATGTGTTCACTTGAATTCCCTCCACCTTGAGGTCTCTACATAGGTTAGCATATATGGTACAAAGTAACCCTAAAATGTGTTTGTGTAAGGGGCTGACCCTGGTGGCTTGGAAAACATGCCAGTTTTAAGTGCATGCATGCCGCAAATCTTGACAGGGTGGCAAAATGGAGGACAAGGGATTTGTGGCATGATTGTGCCCCCATTGGGGGGGGTACTTTTTCCCCTCTTTTTCTCTTCCTATTTCTCGGATGAATGCAAGTGTCCTCTGGCAATTAAAATGAAATGAAATGTGTTCACTTGAATTCCCTCCACCTTGAGGTCTCTACATAGGTTAGCATATATGGTACAAAGTACAGGAATGCATTTTGCATGTGTCTTCTAATTTTTTTGCATTATTGGAAGAAAAGTTTATTTAAGTATACTTAAAGTGGCTTGATGCTTTTAGCTCATGATTAAACTAAATTTAAATTAATTTTAGTTAGTAATTGCTCTTCTGCTACAGTTAAGATTGCAGATCACTGGAGCCCAAGTTAACTAAATGTATGGTTACTCAAGACAGCCTTTCAGCATTTAATAGACACTCTCAGAGCTGGCAGAGTTTAGCAGTGGATATCTTAAACGGGTTACCTCAAGTTATCTACATTAACTGTTGATAAGTATAGCACCATTTAATCTGTCAATAGAAGTTTATCAAAATCAGTATTTTACGAGTGTCTTTTGAAGCAAGCAAATTAGTCCAATAGTCTTTTTTTCTTGCAGAGAAACTTTTTATTTGAACTTAGTAACATTGTGTCTCACATTAGGACAATTTCTTGGTAGGTCTTTATTATCCAGATGATCTCTATAATTATTACAGATCTTATTTTCTCCTCTAGGAATGCCCAGAAAGAGGATCGTGTTCCAGTGCTTGAAGAGTACAGGGAATATAAGAAAATTAAAGCCAAGCTTAGGCTTCTTGAAGTTCTTATCAGCAAACAAGATTCTTCAAAATCCATATAAAATATGCTCCTTGAAAAATCACTTCGTACAGTCAGTTGTGTTCCTTGAAGTTATCATCATGTGTACTTGGCTGGTTCTTGAGTTCATTTTGTCAGGCACTCAGAGAGTCTCATTTTGTACTTGCTTGTAGTGACACTAAACAAATGATAGGAGGGTAAGTAGGCCTTCTTCCGGGAGCGTAAGTGATGTTCCGTATTAACCAGACTGTCCTCTCCACCTTTAGCAAACATGCAGTTTTCTTCATTGTTTTGTATACTACAGATACATCCTATTAACTAAAGACTAGAATTTTATCCTTTCAACTTCAAGAACCTTGGAAATACAAGCTTTTTATTATTACCAACTTTTTTTTCCATTACTGAAGAATATCAATTGGAAAATCTCCACACTGAATTCTTCGGTTGCCTTTTTCTTACAGAGTGACTGAAAAGTTGAAAGAAAAGCCTATAAAAGTGCACATAGCAACTGTGTTATGTTTTCCTAGAAAACCAAAATCAAACTGAAGTTTCAAGTCCTTCTGTGGAACACCTTTATGTTTAAGATTCCCAAAGTGACACCTTCTTGCAGGTAGTATGTAGGCAAAATTTTGCAGTTAAGTGGTCACACAGCTCCTGGATGAAGATAACAGTGGGTAAGACCAAAAAGTGACCTTGCTTAGTATATTGAAAACACACACCATACATCACACACAGAACTGAATCATATCACTTGCTGCCTATGAGACTTCAGTTACTGTTTGTTTTCTAAGTTGCTATTTATCAGCTGGTGATGATGTGATTTTGTCTGGATCAAATCCTGCGCTGTTCCCCAACCCACTTCCAGATAATGTGAGAAAATAGCCATGTCAGTATGTTGGAACTCTGATGGTGCTCAGATTTGTGTGTTCAATCAAATGGGCCTAAATCAGCAAAATAATCATTATGCCTATGCCTGAAGTATGTCTGTTCTTAACAAGGGCTATACCACTGCATTTTTACATGTACCTTCAGGAGGTTGCTTTTTTTTTTCCCCTCTTTTAATCAGCAACATACATAGAAAAACGCCCCCTAAAGGGACCACATTTTGTTCAAACATGCTGTTTAAAGCAGCTGTTTACAGGATGTGTAGTGGTATGCCCCTTGTCATATACTATTAGCATATCTTTTCTTTGGCTTTGCATGGCTTTTCTTCAGGTATTTGCCTGGTATCATTCTGCTAATCATTTTTACAGAATGGTAACTTAATTTGTGCTAACAATACAACAGCAGATTCGGGTCAGTCTTAATATAAGTGTTAACTTTTTTTTTCTTGGTGCTTTTTTGAATTGGTGAGTGTTTCACCTTGTGCCACGTTCTGCATGCAGTGACTCATGCATGGTTTCCTTAACAAGCTAATATTAGCAATTGGTTCCATACAAAAATAGAATTTTGCAACATCCTTTAATAAGAGGAGGGAAGCATGAACCTCAGGCTTCTGGCACTATTACATAGTAAGCACATGAAGTAGCTTGATAATAAATAGTGGTTCTAGTACTTCACATTTCATCTGTGTGTGCAATGCCTTTTTTGGGGGGAGGTAAAAATCCAATGATAGTAAACATGTAGTTGAGTGATTAAAAAAGCACTAAATCCAACCCTTTTGGTGTGGCTTCTTTTTGGTACAACTAGGTTATTCATAATTTGTACCTAGAAAAGTGAAATTGGAAATGCCAAAAGATACATCATTTTGATTTTAATCCATGATGCAGTGTGCATTTCAGTTAACTTATTTTGGCCTCGACAGTAGTGTATCCAAACATCTAATTTTATGTGCACTGTATATTGATTTATATGAATGTTTTGTTTTGTATACCACATGCAAAAATGTCCATATGCACTATTTAAATGTTTTAAATAATATATTCCTTCTTTATAATGCTAAATCTATATGAGTACCATATTTTTATAAGTCAGTAGCCTGACTGGTTTCATTTTAGAATTAACAGCTACTTCATGATATTGGTTATTCATTGTTAATGTTTGGCCGTGAGTAGAATAAGTAAAAGTGGCATGGTAGCACTTAGGCTATATGACAGTATTGTGTGTCATAGTTGAGCAGTGGGTGGTAGAATTAGACAGTTTGTGATCATTTTACTTTGGTACAAATAAATACTGTATATCTATATACAAATAAAATATAGATATATATGTCTATCAGTATGCATTGCTGTGTCTGACACTTCATTGTATAGACTTTTGTAATAAAAGAACTTTACTGTTCTAAATCTTTGTAAATGTTTGTTTTTCTACTAGATGTTATAAAGGAGATTAAAAGTGTTCTCTTGTTTTAATGTTCTTAGGCTTTGTTTGAATCACCCCAGCTATGGACATAGCAGGCTACAGCTCTGGGGAGTGGAAAAGCAGGGAGAAGTCATGTTGATTTCCTTATCTAGGTATCTAAGGAGAAGTTACAGAGAGAACAGGTAGCATTTATTATCTTACTAGGAAAACTAGGTGTATAGTTCTAAGAAAAGAGCTTGACCCAAGCAAGATGGGTAAGGATTAGAAGACTCTCCTACTTGAGTTTCAGAATTCAGGGATTATTGACCACCAGCATGTAAGTTGAGTGCTATGGTCAGGTCATCAGTTGCTGGGCTCTGTGGGAGCTTATGTAGCCTAGAAAAATTAGCTTTCTTCTAGTTTCCAAAATGGCAGCCATATCCAACTTTCCAACCATCCAAACAGGGCTCTTGCAGCTCCTCATTTATACCTTCCAAACATGGCTTCTTATGACCCTGATACTGCTCTCTCATTTGGGAGAAACTTTAAATGTACTACTTTAGAAACTGTCTGGATAAATTGAAGTTATTCGTGAAATTATTGTAGATGGTTGGGGAGTTTGTTCTTCTACACTTAGACATTTTCCAGGAGACTTTGGATTCTGAGGAATGAAGGGATATTATTTAAAATGGATCTTATATAATGGTTTCCCAGAATCCTAAGCCTTTATTGATTTATCTATGGCCAATGGAAGTAACAGAGTCTATGATGGACTTGGAAGCACCAGTAGGGTTTTACTTTTTTTTTGTTTTGTTTGGTGTGTATGTTTTAGAGAAAGAGTTTTACTCTAGGACACATGGCGCTCACCAGAGAGACAGAAAGCGATAAATAACTACCCCCCCACCTCCCCCACCCCCGGCAGTGGCTGCGCCACAATTTCTTTTTTTTTATCCCTTCTCTTCCATTCTCCTCTCGGGACTTTGATCATGCATGCATACGTGCCTGATGTGAGTTTTAAAGCTGCTGGACCCAGGATTTGAACTGTGATCAACAACATGAGAGTCCAGTGATATAACCATTATGCCATCTGCTGGTCACCAGTAGTTCTTACACTCTGTATAACTATGAGAAAACTTCCTTTATCTGCCTACTTATTTAGCTTTTAGTTGGAGACTTGCCCTGTGAACTATATGCATTATTTTGTACTTTTCATTCACACTATAGAATTTAATAATAAACCTCATTATAAATTTGTGTGTACCAGTGTGTGTATATAGGAGGTATGTTGTAAGTATGCATGGGTGATGCAGTGGGTCCCATTTAGGAGTGCTGAATTCCTGGAAATTTTTATTATAATTGACCTGAGGATAGTTTGATGATGAGTGGCTTAGTGCTTTTAAAAATTGTGCATGAAATGGAGAAAGGCTTAGGAGATTATTCAGTACATGAATAAGTCTGTTAGAAATCAAAATGATTACTTCACAGATTCTCACCTCTATATGTCTCAGTATTGTAGAGCTGAAAACTTTCTCATCACTCGATTTAGCTTTAAACTGATGTAGTGTAATTCCTTCTCCAGTTCCACAGCATATAAAAAGAGTCTAGAAGATAAGAAAGAAGTACAGGTGTGAATCAGTAACAATTGTGAATAAAAAGACAGTGGGTTATTACAGAAGAGTATTGTAACCTCCCACGTCTTGCCTAGTGTGACCAGTTATAGATCTAATAGTCTAAAGCTGTATGGAGAACAGTATCTCCTATGCATGTCACATATATATAACAGTTCCTACAATTTAGAGATGCAGGGATTAAACAATCGGTGTCTCACCTTTTAGACGAATGGAGTTGCATACTTTGTTCAATTTTTGCTATTGGAGAGAAAATGGGAGGAAAAGTGATATCCCAACACAGTGGGATTCTGTGTTCAGGACAATGATGTACATAACTCATATCAATCCTTATATCAGTTTGTCCTGTATTACCCTGGTTAGAACAGATACTTACTCTCGAAATTCTTGTTGAGTGACAGGCTGGTAGTCATCTTGAATTTCTGTAGAATAATACTTTTTCTCAAGCCTCTCTTTCCATTTTTTCATCTGCTCTGCACTTCGAATCTCCTGTCAAGTTAGAGAGTAAGCGAAGGGCCACAGTCTTTAGTTCTCTATTTCAGGTCTTTCACACAGAAGCATTACATACAGGGTTGAGAATCTTAAATTATTTTCTCCAGGCTTCAGATTTTAAGCCCATCTAATTTTATGTTTTGCCTAAATTTTGGGTATGTGCATTAGCAAAGTCACTTGAGAAACTTGCTATAAGAGCTGTTTAGCATAGTTAAGGACATTTTTTACATTTATTATAAAATTATTCTTATTTTCCTGCCTCTTCCCATTTGCATCTCCATTTGAGTATCTAAGTTTCTCCTTCATTTAGTCAGAGCTAAGATGATGTTCTGTATCTCTGTTCTTTAATGTAGCAAATGTACTTTAAAGTACATCTATGGATATTCATTGCTCTCCAGCAGTTTTTCAGCCAGACAGCAGTCTTGCCTAAATCTCTTTTTTTTTTTTTTTTGAGAGGTTTTCGCTATAGGGTGCGTGTGCTCGCCAGACAGACAGAGACAGACAGAGACAGAAAGCGAGAAATCACCCCCCAGGGGGGATGGCCACGCCACAATCCCTTCTCCTCCATTCTCCTCTTGGGATCTTGGGCATGCACGCACATGCGCCCGGCATGAGTTTAAGCCAGCGGGTCCAGGACTCGAACCACGGTTGACTACATGGGAATCCAGTGACATAGCCATTACGTTAACTGCTGGTCCCACCTAAATCCCTTTATAATGACTTATTAGTTTATCTGTGCACCCCAAAACAAGCCCCTCATACTAGAAAATTGTGCTGCTACACCTGTCTCTGATCCTGGAGTCTTTGCTGTGTGGTGTTCTCACTACCACCCATTTTCTTTTTAGCATCCAAATACCCTTTTCCTAAGATAAAACCATGTGTGTTGTGGCAAATAGGGACATCTTTAGAAAAAGGAAAAGGAGACAGTGCACCAGATGTGATTCAGAAATTTGCTCAGGGAGCCGATGCTGGCACAGAGGTAACACGCTGCTCAAGAGAAGCCAGATTCCACATGGTGCCTGTGGTTCAGATTCCTGAACCAGTCACCCTGAAACATTGCCAGATACACGCCTGAATGTCCAAGATCCATTTGGCTGGAGGACTGGAGGAAGGACATGACCAGATCCTGTGGAAGGGGCTCCTATTTCTAATCTTTCTCTCATATGCACTCTTTTATGCATTTAAAAAATGAACCAATAGGGACCAGCAGATGGTGTAATGGTTACGTCACTGGACTTCACTTCATTGACCACAGTTTGAGTCCTGTATCTGGCGGCTTAAAACTCACACCAGGCGCATGTATGTGTGCCAAAATCCCGAATCCCAAGACTGGAAAAGATTGTGGTGTGGCCACCCCCCTGGAGTGATTTCTTGTTTTTTCTGTCTCTATCTCTCTGGTAAGCACATGTGCCCTATAGCAAAAAATCTCTCTCTCAAAACAACAAAAACACCTCAGTATGATATTGCTCTGCTCCAGAATAATGCTAAGTAGAAATGTGGATCCCTGAATAAACGTTCTAATTGCGGGAGGGACTAGCAGGTGACGTGGTGGTTAAGGTGCTGGACTCTGGCATGGCCGACTAGGGTTTGAGTCCTGGACCTGGCAGCTTGCTTTCTCATTTTCTCTCTTTGCCCTGTAGCAAATTTAAAAAATAATAATGAAAAATAAAATTATTGGGACCAGCAGTTAGCATAATGGCTATGTTGCTGGATTCCCATGTAGTCGACCGCAGTTCGAGTCCTGGACCCGGTGGCTTAAACTCATGCCAGGCGCATGTGCGTGCATGTCCAAGATCCCAAGAGGAGAATGGAGGAGAAGGGATTGCCGCGTGGCCATCCCCCCTGGGGGGTGATTTCTTGCTTTCTGTCTCTCTCTGTCTGTCTGGCGAGCGCATGTGCCCTATAGCAAAAGCCTCTCCAAAAAAAAATATATTTTTAAAAAGTTCTGTTACTTTCCTTAGGATGCTGATGCCTAATTCATACACTTTGCATTTGCCTAGTAAGTGTGTCGTGTTCTGGTTAGAGAAATAATTATATCAGATAGTGTCTTTCTTGAACTAACATATCCTAAGCAGGAAAGAATGACTTTTGTGGTTTGATTTTAGACATACTGTAGCACCCATGTTTTGACATATTTACTAATTGATTAAAAAATTTTAATTCCATTTGTTATTAGTTTTACATTTGACTAGACAGAGAAAGAGAGAAAAAGGAAAGTGAGAAAGCAAGCTGCCAGGTCCTAGACTCAAACTGTGATCAGTCATGTGGGAATCCAGTACCTTCAGCCACCATGCCACCTGCCAGCTCCTTTACTAATATTTTTAATGTGGCCTTAAAGTGGTAGGTCCTGGGCCAGCTGGTGGCATGGTGATTAAGGCAGTTGATTCTCACATGACCAAACCGAGCTGTTCAAGTCCTGGACCCAGTGGCTTGAGAAACATGCTGGGCGTATGCACCCAGAATACTGAGTAGAGAGTGGAAGAGAAGGGGTTATGGCATGGCTATACCCCTTCAGAGTTATTTCTCACTTGCCCTCTTTCTCTGTCTCTCTCCAGCAAATAAACGTGCCCTATAGCAAAACATAAAAAATAGTAGATCCTAGTAGGCTGATTATGATGTGGATGTGTTCAAGCTGACAGGCCAGTAGGTGGCGTGGTGGGTAAGGCATTGAATTCCCACATGGTCTAAGGAGGTTCAAGTCCTGGACCTGGTGGCTTGCTTTCTCACTTTCTATCTCATGAGTGTATGCCCTATAGAAAAACTTAGAAAAATAATTAAATAACATAATTTAAAAATATAGTATAGACTGAATAGACTATGCATGGTGAACTTTACTCATCTTTCAGAAAACCTGTCTGAGCCATCACTTTTTGTGTGAAGACTTGCTTAAGATTCACAGGATAGTGGTAACTTTCCTCATGGGCAGCCCCAACTCTTTGGAGCTCTTGATCTAAGCAGTTGTTTTTGGATTACTTTAGTGTTCATGGTGGCTGATACAGTCCTGTAATACCCCAGAAACTAATTCTGTCAGTATTTAGCTCCTTCTTTTTGTAGTATGTTGTGTGATTCTTGTTTTTCTGATTGAGTCTTTTCTAATGAATACTTGGTAACAGGGGAGGTTCAAAGAAATAAATCCTCATAGTTAACTGCTTCCACCAAAGAACACAACAATTTATGTAAGAATTTGAGACAACTGCCTGGTCATTTGAGATTCCTCATGCTACAGAACCAGAAGGCAAAGAAGTGGTTACCCAACTGACTGAGGTAATTGATTCCAGTTTTGCTGCCACAAAATTAGCAGAGAGAGGGCTGTAATTGTAAACCAGGGGATTCTCTAGGGTGCCTCTTAATACTTCCACATCCAAAAATAAAAGGTAATGGGAAACCCTAGCATCCCATTAAAGTCAGGATCACTGAGCATTCCAGTTATGAACTATTGAAGGTTCAGTTAATCCTAATGCAGCCAGCTGAGGGCTTGACTGTAGGCAAACGGAATGATATGGAGGGAGTTCTGGAAAGAAGTTATATATGCCAACTCTGGTCTCGTAGAAAACAAACAGGATTGTAGCAACTGTACGATTGATTTTGCTTGTTATGCATATATTTGCATTATTTTCTTTTTTTTTCCTAAAGAATACTGGTGGTGGTTAACTTTGTACTGATAGTTTAAAACATTAGTTTACAGAATTGTGATTCAACTAGAAGAGGTCTTCTTTTTTTTTAAGAATTATTTTTTTAACTATTTACTTTTTTAAAAAATTTTACCCAAGAGGGACAGAGCGAGAGTGAGAGAGAGAGGGAGGGAGGAAGGGAGAGAGAGAGAGAGAGAGAGAGAGAGAGAGAGAAAGTAAGGTTGGCTGTATGGGAGTCCAGTGCCCTTAACCACCATACTACCTGCCAGCCTTAGAAGAGTTCTTAACATTACTCAGAGATGGGTATAGTTACTGTTGGGACTTTGTTTCTCCTTTTGGGGGAGAGAATAAAAGTACATTCATTTCTATAGAGAATAGTTCCATCTTATAAGATGCAAGCTTGAAATGGTTACTACTGGGACCAGTAGTTGGCATAATGGCTATGTCGCTGGACTCCCATGTAGACGACTGAGGTTCGAGTCCCGAACCTGGTGGCTTAAACCATGCCGGGCATGTATGCGTGCATGCCCAAGATCTCGAGAGGAGAATGGAAGAGGAAGGGATTGTGATGTGGCCATTCCCCTGGGGGGCGGGGGACGATTTCTCACTTTCTTACTCTCTGTCTCTCTCTTTCTAGAGTGCGCGCACACACTATAGCACAAACCTCTCCAAAAAAAAAAGGAAATAGTTACTACTATTTTATGGAAGGTCAAATGTGTATATTAAATACCCAAAAGAGTAGATTGGGGCTACTAATATCTTTCAACTTCAATTCAGAATGTACCCTCTTACACACTGCTCTGTTAATGCTGGGCCTGAGCTTTGCAGACCTCATTCCTCAGACACTTAAGCCAGCTGGATTTCTGTTAGATTCTTCCAGTATTTGGAGGGATGGAAAAGAAAGATCCTCTAATTTTCTTTCTTTCTTTCTTCTTCTTTTTTTTTTTTTTTTTTTGTTTTCTGTTTGTTTTGAGAGGTTTTTGCTATAGGGCACATGTGCTTGCCAGAGAGTCAGAGATAGAGAGACAGAAAATGAGAAATCACTTCCCAGGGAGAGTAGTCATGTAGCAGTCCCTTCCCTAGTCTTCTCTTGAGATTTTGGGCACACATGCACAGGCCCCTTCTCTAAGATATCAGGCAACCCTTTCTTTTATCTTAAGAGTGCTAATCTCTTCCTACAGTTGTTTTTTATGAGTTGCCCCAATGTTTTCATGTTATTTTTTTCTATCTTCTATTGCCTGTGTAACCATTTCCCTGTAGCAAAATTTCTCTATTTGAAATATTGGATCATTGGAAAAGTCATGGCATATTTTTCTGTTTTTCTGTGTAAAAATGTGTCATGACTTTTCTGACAACCCAATGCATACTGTGTTTACTTTTTTCCTGACAGCCCCTGACTGATAGGTAACTTGTCATTTTGGCCAGGTTTATTTTTGTGTCTGTAAGGCTGTTTGTTTAATTTTTTTTCCTAACTTTGATTTTGAACATTTTTATTTTTAACTGCCAGAGGGCATGTGTACTTGCCAGAAAGAAAAAGTATCTGTCAGTGGGATGTGGTCATGCTGCAGTCCCTTTTCCTCCATTCCTTCCCATCATAATTTTGGGCACTGACACATGTGTACCTCGTGTGTTTTCAAGCTGCAGGAACCAGGACTTAAACCACAATACAACGTGGGATTGGATCCCAGTGCCCAACACTAACCATAGCACTAAGGGGCCAGCCCTGAACATTTTTGTTAATTGCTAGGCATCTACTTTGCTATTACAAATAGGGTGTTCTGTTCTAAAACAAACTGATGTTTGAATACGACTGTACTTAAGTAAGCTGTTTTTTTCCTACAGCTTTACTGAATTCTTACTTTTGTTAACAATTTTTTAGTTTATAGTATAGCTAGAAAAAATAAAAGAATTATATATCTAACAGAGGCAGTTTTACCTATTCTTTTTAATTCTTATACCTCTAATGCATTTCACTTACCTAGTTGTTTGGACTCATCCCTCCTATATATTGTCTAATTCCAGATATGGTAGTGTTTTCCTAATAAATAAGGTAATAGCTTAGGGGATGAGATAAATATGTTTTATCATATCAAAGAAGTATCATTACTGTGTTTTGTTTTCCCCCATAAGATTGGGTGTTGAAACTCAAATACTCAGTATTTGTAGAAAGTTATGTAATTTTCCTCTTTTAATATAATGAATTATGTTTTAACTGGCTGGTTATCCAATTTTGAATCATCCTTTCATTCCTAGGATAAGCCATTCTGAATCAGGATATATTATTGCATGTTATTAGAGTCTGTTTGCTAATAGGATCTTCTCTTGAGATTTCGGGCACACATGCACATGTGTCTGACATGAGTTTTAAGCTGCTGGGCTTATGATTTTTTTTTTTTAAGTTTGTTTATTTTATGGGGCAGAAAGAGTCACCCCAAATGGGGTCTTCATTCCATGAACACTTCCCAGTCTCAGCTGGTCCGAACTCAGACATGCATGTGTGTACATTTCTGGCCTATTGAGAGAGGTCTTGGGATGTAGATCTAGGACCTGTCTCATATAGATGCAGTTGTGTTATCAGTGTTCCACTACCTGGCCCTATTTGAGATTTTTACTTCAAGATTTAAAAGTGAAGGTTGGCTCTTCATCCTAGTGATGAAGGGAGTCAGATCCCATGTGACTTGATCATGTTTGAATCCTGACCCCAGTGGTTTGAAAAAACACATTAGGTGCATGTGTGTGCATGCCCCATTGGGAGGTGCTTTCTCTCTTTCTATCTCTGGTGAGTGCACACACACACTCTGCCAATTAAAAAGAAAACAAAATTATAAATGAGATTTGTTTTAATGAACTAACTGATTTATTTTGGTGTATTTAGTTGATTTATAAAAATAATTAGGACATTTTCCTTTACCTTTTGCTCTGTAATAGCTTAAATAGCTTGAAATTATTTGCTCCTTAAAATCTCGAAAACTCTTGTGTGAACCCAACTGATTGATTCTGGAAATACCGCTTTGCTAGCTGTTTTTCTCCTCCAGCATGATTTATTTAGGCTTTTTATCTCCTCTGGGCTCAATTTTGACAACTTATTTTAATAATCTATCAAATGCCAGGATCACATTATGTTTTCAATTATATATATATATATATTTTTTTTGGAGAGGTTTTTCACTATAGGGCGCGTGTGCTTGCCAGACAGACAGAGAGAGACATAGAGACAGAAAGCGAGAAATCACCCCTCAGGGGGGATGGTCACGCCGCAATCCCTTCTCCTCCATTCTCCTCTCGGGATCTTGGGCACGCACGCACACGCGCCCGGCGTGAGTTTTAAGCCAACGGGTCTGGGATGTGAACCGCGGTCGACTACATGGGAGTCCTGCGACATAGCCATTACGCTAACTGCTGGTTCCCGCTTTTCATATATTTTTTGCATAGAGTTATACAAAAAAGTCTCTTAGTGATATCTTTTCATTCCTTCTGTTTCTATATTCACCAACATAATTTCTTACTTTATATGTTTATTCTTTCTTCCTTTTATTCTTATGGTTTGGCTAGTGATTGTTTTTTTTTTTTTTTCCACTGATCTTTCCAAAAACTAGACTGTGGATTTTTTTTTTGTGTGTGTGTGTGTGTGTGTGTGTGTGTAATTCATTAATTTTGCTTTTATTTTTAGTAGTTTCTTATTTCTGTGTTCCAGTCATTATTCTTTTCTAAAATTAATGCTAGACCCAGCTGCTGTGGTATAGCAATAAAGCAGTCTTCTGCAAGGTGAAAGCCATATGGCTAACTTCAGGTTAGGATTCCCTTGTCAGCTTGAGAGCACACTTGGTTTGTGTGCAGGTGCCCAAGATCCGAGGAGCTAGAGGACTGGGGAAAGGGGGTTGCCATGTGATGAGATCCTGTTGCAGGTTCCTCTCTCTGTCACTCTCTCTTCTCTCTTGTCTATCCTCTCTCCTCTCTTACATGCACGCAGTCTGTCATTAAAAAATCGAATTCATAATTGATTTCTTCATTATTTTTATTGATAAGTTTAAGACTACTAATTTAAGTAGTTTAATACAGTTATCCCTCTGGATATTCTTTTACTTCATAGATTCTGCTGTTTTAATATTTTTATCTTGTTTTGTGGGAATTCTGTGATTTCATTTTGCTTTCTTCTTTGATTCAAGAGTTATTTAATAGAGATCTTTAAAATGTCTTGGTCAAAGGATCTTTTTATATTCTAATTTTGGTACTATATTTTTATTAAGTTGCATTCAGAGTATATTTTTCTACATTTTTACTTTTAATTTGATGGTTTTTGTAGTCTTTGTAGTCTATTAGATGATCAATGTTTCAAGGATGGGTTTTTGAAGCAGTGTATTTTCAGAGTACAAAATTTAATATATGACTATAAAATTACCTTATTGTTTTGGATTTTTTAATCCTTTTATTTTCCTTAATCTCTTCCTTTTTTTTAGTGTGTTCCTGTGTATTCCTCCTTTTATAAATCCATCTTTACTTTATGAAAGGTGATGGTCTGTTATTTGGTAAATATATTTATAACTACCAAAGTCAATTATAGCCAAATAAACTGCCCTTCATGTCATTGAGGTTTTTTTTTGTTTGTTTGTTTGTTTTACTTTCCTTTTTTGTTTTTTTTTTTTACTTTTTTTTTTTTTTTGAGAGGTTTTCTTTTCACTATAGGGCGCGTGCGCTCGCCAGACAGACAGAGAGAGACATAGAGACAGAAAGCGAGAAATCACCCCCCAGGGGGTATGGTCATGCCGCAATCCCTTCTCCTCCATTCTCCTCTCGGGATCTTGGGCACGCACGCACACGCGCCCGGCGTGAGTTTTAAGCCACCGGGTCCGGGACACAAACCGCAGTCGACTATGTGGGAGTCCAGTGACATAGCCATTACGCTAACTGCTGGTTCCCCATGTCATTGAGTTTTCTGTCTAGAATTCTTTGACATATTGTGTCCCTTAACAACTTTGTTTGACTGACATATTGTGTCCCTTAACAACTTTGTTTGACTGACATATTGTGTCCCTTAACAACTTTGTTTGACTGACATATTGTGTCCCTTAACAACTTTGTTTGACTGACATATTGTGTCCCTTAACAACTTTGTTTGACTG
>NW_006207460.1:45683-64760 GCF_000334495.1 Tupaia belangeri chinensis | reverse complement strand
GGATCTTGGGCACGCACGCACACGCGCCCGGCGTGAGTTTTAAGCCACCGGGTCCGGGACACAAACCGCGGTCGACTATGTGGGAGTCCAGTGACATAGCCATTACGCTAACTGCTGGTTCCCCATGTCATTGAGTTTTCTGTCTAGAATTCTTTGACATATTGTGTCCCTTAACAACTTTGTTTGACTGACATATTGTGTCCCTTAACAACTTTGTTTGACTGACATATTGTGTCCCTTAACAACTTTGTTTGACTGACATATTGTGTCCCTTTCTGTCTAGAATTCTTTGACATATTGTGTCCCTTAACAACTTTGTTTGACTGACATATTGTGTCCCTTAACAACTTTGTTTGACTGCTAAACCTTTGTTCATGCTTTTATGTTTAAAATTTCTGAATCACTTTAGGTGTATATTGCACAGAATATAGCATAGGACTGTGTTTGCTTTGTCATTGAATCTGAAAATCTTATTTATTTATTGCCATAGCGTGCCTGCACTCTCAGAGACAGAGAGTAGGAAAGTGAGAAATCACGCCCCCCTCCCCCCCAGGGGTGGTGGCCATGCTGCAATCCCTTCTCCATTCTCCTTTTGGGATTTTGGGTATGCACGCACTTCTGACCAGCATGAGTTTCAAGCCACCAGGTCCGGGACTTGAACTGTAGTTGGCCCTGTGGGAAACCAGCTGCCTTTGCAACCACTCCAACTACTGGGCCCATGAATCTGAAAATCTTACGTGTTGATAGGCCCACAGTTACATTGTTTTACATTATATTTTAAGTCTTTCATGTCTGTTCTCTTTTTCTGTGTTGGTACTTCTGCACTTTAGAAACATGTATTTTTTAGTGATTTGTCTTTGTGAATCTTTTTACATTTTTGTCATAGTGTATGTCACTCATCAGAGACAGACAGTGGAAGGGAAGGTGAGAAATCGCCCCTCAGGGAGGACGTCCAAACTGTGATCCTTCTCTTCCAGTCTCCTCTCGGGATTTTGGGCATGTACACACAAGCGTCAAGCATGATTGATCTTTCTTTCTTTCTCTTTTTTTTTTAAGAGAGATTGATGCTATAGGGTGTGTGCACTCACTAGAAAGAAGAGAAAGTGAGAAATCACCTCGAGGGGATGGCCACGCCACAGTTCCTTCTCCTCTGTTCTCCTCTCAGGATTTTGCGCACGTATATACACCTGGCATGAATTTTAAGCTGCTGAGTCTGGGACTAGAACCACAGTTGACTACTTGTGAATCCAACAATGTAACCATTATACCATATGCTTGTCTAGTATGATTTTCATGTTGCTGAGTGTGGGACTCAAACTGTGGTTTGCTATGTGGGAGTCCAGAGCCTTAACCACCATGCCACCTCCTGGCCTCAGTTTGTGAATCTTTTTATACACTTTTAGTCCTCTCTTTCATTGCTTTAGTCCCTTTTCAGGGTCAATAAGAAAATGTATAATTTTAATTTCTTTTTCCTCATCTTCCTGCTTCTACTATCAAGTTGTATTTAATAATATTACCATTTTTTTGAGAGGTTTTTGTTTTAGAGCGCGTGCGCTCGCCAGACAGACAGAGAGAGACGGAGAGACAGAAAGCGAGAAATCACCCCCCAGGGTGGATGGCCATGCCGCAATCCCTTCTACTCCATTCTCCTCACGCCTGGCGTGAGTTTTAAGCCACCGGGTCTAGGACGTGAACCACGGTCGACTACATGGGAGTCCAGTGACATAGCCATTACGCTAATTGCTGGTCCCAATAATATTACCATATTTTATTGTATCTAAGAGATGGTGTCTATTTTAAGTCATACTATTATTTGATACATTATTTAGGGGAAAAATACTGTCAATTAAACTATTATATACCATATAAGGCACATTCTGATTTCAGAGATACTAAAATGTGGGGGAAAATGTGTTTTCAAATCAGTAAAGCAGTGTTTTTCTTATTATTTGCTACTGTAACCTTAAATATGCTATGTCTTCTTGGCTTGTTAACTGTAAATTATATTCTTTTGCTTCTAGCTATTACGTAAACAGTCAGATCTTTGTTTTATACCATCTCAACAGTTTCTTTTTCCAGTTTCCCCAATCATCTATTGGTTGGCTGAAGCTCATCCTATAGTAGAATCCTCAAACAATGGAGTTCTTACATGTATGTCTTTCACTTCACATCATCTTTTATTTCAGGAGTAGTTTATTGAAATGTAGATTTCTTTCTTTTTCAGTTTCCCAGGGAGTATGTGCATGTGTGCATGGGAGTTGAGGGTAGGAATGTATCCCAAATGGGGAATGGTCATGCTGCGATCCCCTCTCCTCCATTTCTTCCTTCCTTTGGGATCACCCAGTGTGTTTTCAGGCTGCTAGGTAGCAACTCAAACCATGCTGTCAGCCATATGGGTCCTGATTCTGTGATCCCACCATGCCACTGGGTGGCCTAAGTTGTAGATTAAAAAAAAAAAATCTCAAACTTATTATTCTTATAACTTTTTATAAGAATAATAAAAATGTAAATGTAAGTACTTTTCCTTCCCTGAAGTATTGAGAGTAAGTTGCCAACATGAATGTTCCATTATTCCTCAATACTTCAGTATGTATTTCCTGCATACAAGGACATTTTCTATTATGATCAAGTACAACCATCAGAATCAGAAAATTAATTTGCTAGATTATTGCCACTTATTGCTAAGTTTGTTGGTTGTTTCAATGGTACCCCAATAGAACAAAGATCTGATCCAGGATTATGTACTATATTTACTTGTCATTTTTTAAAAAGAATTATTTAACTTTGTCTATTTTAATTTGACCAGAGAGGGACAGAATGAGAGAGAGAGAGTGAGGGAAAGTGAGAAAGCAAGCCACCCGGCCTGGTACTCGCACCTCGGTCAGCCATGTGTGAGTCCTGTGCCCTTAACTACCAAGCCACCCACTGGCCCCAATGTCTTTTTATTTATTTTAAAAGAATTGCTTTTTATTTAACTTTATTTGTTTGTTTGTTTATTTTAATTTGACCAGAGAGGGACAGAGTAAGAGAAGAGAGAGAGGGAAAATGAGAAAGCAAGCCACCAGGTCCGGGACTTGAACCACTGTCTGCCATGTGAGTTAAGGGCACTGTCCAGTGCCCTTAACTACCACGCCACCTGCTGGTCCTTCAATGTCTTTTCAATCTCATTTAATCTGGAATATTTCCCTAGTTTTACCCCAACTCTCTCTCTCTTTTTTTTTTTTTTTGAGAGGTTTTTTGCTATAGGGTGTGTGTGCTCGCCAGACAGAGAGAGACAGAGAGACAGAAAGTGAGAAATCACCCCCCAGGGGGGATGGCCATGCCGTAATCTCTTCTCCTCCATTCTCCTCTCGGGATCTTGGGCACGCACGCACACGTGCCTGGCGTGAGTTTTAAGCCACCAGGTCCGGGATGTGAACCACAGTCGACTACATGGGAGTCCAGCGACATAGCCATTATGCCAACTGCTGGTCCCCACCCCAACTTTCAATACCTTGACATTTTTGAAGACTATAGAGCAGTTATACTATAGAATGTTCTTCAGTTAAGGTTTTTTTTATGTGTGTGTGTTTTTTTTTTTTTTTATTCTATGAGAGAGAGAGAATAACACCTTAATAGTAATAGGGTCCTGATGTTGTGATCCCCAACCCTCTCCCTTCCCCAAGTCTAAGTCAGCTGGGCTCATGGTTATTGACGGTGTTGACTTTGATTATTTTAAGTTTCTTTTTTCTTTATTCATGATAGAGTATGTAGGCACACATGTGAGAGTCAGTAGAAAGAGAGAGAGAGATGAGCACCTTCATGATCCCTGTCCTCCAGTTTTCCAGCCCATTGAATCTTGGATACTTGTTCACATATTTGGCATGTTACAGAGGCTGCTCAGGTGGAAAATTCGAACTGTAGTCACTATGTGAGATCTGGCTTCTCTCTCTCTCTTTTTTCTTCATTTTTATTTATTTATTTTTCTGCCATGGGGCAAGTACACTCACTGGACAGATAGTGAGAGGGAATGTGAGAAAACACCTCTCAAGGGAATGGCCATGCCACAATCCCTTCTCCTCCACTCTCCTGAGAGAGGAGAGAAGAAACATGATGTGCCTGGCATGATTTTCGATGCCACCAAGTCCAGGACTCAAACTGGTTGGCCATGTGGGAGTCTAGTGTCTTAACCACCATGCTACCTGCTGGCCCCAAGAGATCCTGCTTGTCTTGAGCAGCACATTATTGCTACATCACAAAGCTAGCCCTACTATGATTATTTAATAAAGGTTCTGTGCCAGACTTCTCCACCAACATTATTATTTTTCTTTTCATAATAAAGTATTTTGTTCAGAATTATATAAATGTCCCACTCCTTATCAGACTTCTGTTCATTTATTTATTTAGAATAGTATGGACTAATGAAATCCTATTTTACTCAATGGACTATAAGTCAGCATTTTTTATAATGCTTAAATATTCCAGATTTGAAGTTTGAGCCTTTTTAAGCAGACTTTTGTGTCTGTTTTACAGATCTCCATTTTTTGAATATTTAACTTTGTCGCCTAACAAGATAGTGCGGACTCATCTCAAACTTTCTAGTCCTGGAATTAGCTCTATATCCAAGGAGCCCTTTCAGAATACAATGGCATTTGGAAACCAAGATCTGGATACTAGTTGTACTCATTGCTATTAGGGTGTCCTTTCTTTTAGCCCTCTTAGTGAACAGAATTGGAAAGTATTAATACATGTATGTATATGTGCACACACATCTACAATTCTAATTCAGTATCACACAGTACATTTCAACCTTTAGCTTTTCCGTTTTTCTGACTCCCTTATCTGAGAAACCTCACTTCAGTGTATTTATTTGTTTGCTTATTCTAGTCTCTCAAGACACTATTGTCCTCTGGGCATTTGAGGGGCAGGGAGGGATGGTGACCAGAAGTAAAGCTATGTTCCCCCCCCCTTTTTTTTTAATTAAGTGGTAGAGATATGTAGTTCTTATATTCCACATATGTATTCCTTAAATTCCACACTGTTGAATTTATTTGCTACAAGTTCGTTCATATAATCCTCTCAATAGAGTGTACTCTCTATAAATACTCAGTGTAATAATCCCACAGTGAATGTACACCTGTAGGACCAGGGTAGAGAGTACCAGTAGAAAAGAGGGAGCATCTGCAATCTAAATGGTTTGTCCTAAGTGAGAAAGGATCTAGATTCTGAAGATTTATTTGGGTATAACATCTAGTGCTCTGAAAAAATCAAATTGTTTCAATTAGACATTTTGTAACCATATTTCTAATACAGTTCCCATTTGTGTTTATGAAAAAATTAAATCTTACATTTTCGTCGAAGCCTTCTCTTCTTGCTTCTTCAACCAAATCTCTTCTGCTTTTGCTATTGAGAATACAAAATAAAAATCAGAGGCATATGACAGTAAAACAGGAAATGCCACCTTAAGATACAGTCAGATCTAAAGGAAAGTATAGGATTGTATTTCTGTACTTTCTGATAATAAGTGTCAATTTGGAAAATGTGATCATTAAAGTTCTCCAGAATATCATATGCTATTGGCTGTTTTTTTTCTTTTTTAAGAGATTTTTGCCGTAGGGTTCGTGCACTTGCCAGAGAAACAGAGACAGAAACAGAAAGTGAGAAATCACCCTCTGGGGGGATGGCCATGCCACAATCCCTTCTCCTCCATTCTCCTCTCTGGATTTTGGGCATGCATGCACACATGCCTGGTGTGAGTTTCAAGCCACCAGGTGTAGGACTCGAATAGCAGTCAACAGCAGTCGACTACCTGGGAGTTCATTGAAGTAACCATTATGCCTTCTGCTGGTCCCGCCGTTAGCTATTTTTTTAAAAAGTTTTTATTTTGTCCTACTGCCAGGAGCCTGGTTTTGAAAGCATTTTGACATCAGAATCATTCAATAAATGTAAGTATTATTTGTAAGTATTGTGTGTAAAATGTTTTTATTCTTTTATTTTTGGAGATATTTTTGTTATAGGGTGCTTGTGCTTGTCAGAGAGACAGAGAGAGACAGGACAGAAACATCTGCTGGGAGGATGGTCACACTGCAATCCCTTCTCCATTTTCCTGTTGGGATTTTGGGCACACAAACACATATGTCCAGCATGAATGTTAAGCTGCTGGATCCAGGACTCAAACCGCAATTGATTGCGTGGGAGTCCAACAACGTAACCATAATGCCATCTGCTGGTCCGAATATGTGTTTATTTTGATACTGAAATTAATGCACTTAATAGACTAAAATTGTTACCTGCTATTTTACAGGGATTTTACTCTGTAGCTTTCTCTTAAAACTTTGAGTGGTATGGCATGCATTATGTTAATTTTAAATTAGGGTTTCACGATATTCTTAGAAATTAGGAGACACTACTGGATATGGATGTATTGACAATGTTTTTAGAATAACCACATAGGATTGTGGTTGTTCTGCAATCAAAACTTTACTCTCATAAATTTCCTGTATAAAAGAAGAACTTTAAAATACTAAGTTAAAAATTTAAGAAAAGTCATCTTACGTTTTCTCATCTTCGCTTTTTTGAGCTTTCTTCAGGTTGAGTTTTTCAAGAGCATTATTGTAACTCTGGGCATAATTAAAAATAGTTTGAAGATTCATCAAAATATACTCTATATATTACTGTTTGATTAAGGTAAAAGAAATATTAAATGCTTGTTGAAGGACTACTATCCTAAAGAAGTACTGAAGCGAAATGCTGTGTGTGATTATGCTTTCTACCTTGTCCCCACCCATGGTGACAAAAGCAACACAGCTTCTCTTGGAGGCATCACATTTAAATTTCCAAAGACAAAAATCTTTTAAAAGTATTAACATGCATTTCATTAAGGATGTTAACACTTTGAATGCACATAACCAGAATCATACTCAGGAGATAAAAGATAGGAACCCCCCAGTTTAACTCATTTTGGGGGGCAGCTTAACAGGTTGTTTTTAAAAGGTAAATTCTTGGACATTTATTAAATGCTAGTAGCCCCACAGCTACTAGAACTTTTCTCTAAAATGTTAGGCTTATAGCCACAGGATATGCAGAGATGGGCACGCCCGTGGAGGAAATGAAACCAATACACACTTGGATATGTTACAACTCAAAGTGAAGTAGTTGTCAAGAGGAAGACAGGGAAGATTCCACTCTGTCAAGGAGAATATTATGTTATCAGGAGAGAGAAGAGCTGTGGAATATTTCAGGGGTCAAGGAATGACATGAGCAGAGTCCCAGAGACATACAGAAGGCTGTATGAAAAGTTAGAATTTAAAATTTCCTTGAATTCCACAAGTGCATGCAGAACAACCTATAAGCCTTGATAATAGACTATACAAGGGAACTTTAAAGTTTGTAGGAAAGTCAAAGTACAAGTTTATTTTGGTACAGAATATTTTTGAAATCTACACATGGTTTGTTCATAACATGTGTTGTCCACGAACTTTTTGTAGGACACCTCACATAAGGGACAGGGAATAAAAAGTCCTTCCAAGGATTTTGGGCCCAAGATGACTGAGAGAATTATTACCATTAACAGGAAAGTGAGGAAGACAGGCACATGGAGTTCTGAATTTAGATGATTTAATTATAAATAATTTAGAATATTTATTATTTATAGATTATTTAAACCCCTGAATTTAGATTATTTAATACCAGCATCTAAATTGAAAACTTCTTGAAGGGAAGAGTTTCATTATACAAAATAGTGCTTTGCATTTAGTAAATAACTTAATTACTCTTTGATATCTTGAACTCTGAAGTAATTTTGGCTACAGCTTAAAAGCCAGTCACTTCTTCAGTAGTATGAGTAAAATATGTTCAAACCTTAGTAATACCGGACCAAAAAACCACAGGTGGGAGGGGAACCACACCACTACTTGGGGTTTAAGTGTTATTCAACCTACATGAGTATAAACTGATTAAGATTTGTCTAATTCTAATTAGGAAAAGAATATCATTTACCTTTTTAATCATTTTACCAAGTTCAAAATCTGGCTTTCTGTGTACTGTATAATCAGCTTTCACTTCAGAATAGGTATCATTAATTATTGCCAAGAACATGTTCTGGGGAGAAATATCCCAATAGTTATTTCAATAAAAATTTAGCTCAACAGTCGGTAACCTTAACAAACGCTGGGATTTGTAAAATTAGGTCTAAGATTTAAAAATAATCCATATGTTTAATAATAGGGAAATGGCTAGGTAGACTACAGTTGTAGAATCATAAATGTGTGATATGTGGATGTGGGCAAGTGTGTTAGTGGTAAATAAGAAAAGCAGAATGTGAAACAGTACATGTGATCTGGTTATGAATATATATTAAATATATCTTATTAATATTACCCATTAGAAGAAAGCTTAGAAAAATTGTACATTCATAAAGTTTCTTTGTTTTCTTTTTGATTCCCAGAAGCTGCTTGAATTCATGATCTTACTAGTGCTCCTGCTAGTACTTATGTTTAAATGTGGAGAAGATACTCTTATCCCCAGCCCACCTCTGCACCTTCCACTGTGGCCCAGCTCTGTCACTCTGGGACTCCTGGCAATCATTAGGGGATATTTTCCATGAATGACAAAAAAATGATTTCATGAAGGTCAGTAACAGCGCCTTGACAAGGAAGACAAAGTTCCTTGATTAAAAGTCCAAATAGACTTATTCTGAGGGTATGTGAGAGACCAATCCTAGTGACTCCAAGAAATCAGAGAGAAGGAGCTTTCAACCATAAGGGTCATAAGCGATAGAGAGACGGACTGACAGCCTCCTCAGTAGGGTCTCATCACACCATGAATCCCACCTCCTAAACCCTGTCTATTCAGCATGTTCATGTCGACCCGAGATCTGAATCTTCTGTCTTATACTAGCTTTTGGCATTGCAGAGCTGATGCCCTACTATGCTGGGCTGATGGCATTCAAATTCTAAAGGGTTTAGCACATCCACAGTTCAGACCTTGTAGAAGCTAACTATTAGAATCACATTCTCCCATTGAACAACTTGTAAACAGTGTCTGGACTAGAGATCCTAGATTACTACCGATTCACACCATTTAAAAATTTTTTTTCACTTACTCATTTCTTTCCTAAGTTAGAGACAGCACCCCCAACTGGGTTTCTATAACACAGTCCACCCCCATCCCCCCATCCTTTAACCAGTGCTGGATCATGGGCAAGCAAGAGCCTGGCATACTTGGCCTCTGGGAACTGGGAACTGGGAACCTTCCTCTGTGGCCTCTGGACTCATACTAGGGATCTTCCTATGTGGGACTGCCTCACAGAACATTGTACTCTATCGTTATGCCACCACCTAGCCCCCACACTTTTTTGTTATGCCACCATCTAGCCCCCACACTTTTTTTTTTAATTTGCTAGATGGCATATGTGCTTGCTAGAGAGAGACAGAACGTGAGAAAGCACTCCCACTGAGAACTGTCACAATAATTCTTTCTTCTCCATTTCTCACTTCTTTGTAGATTTTGGACATGCATACACGTGCATTCAGCATGTTTTCCAAGCTGCTGGCACCATTTGTAATAAGTGTAAAGTATTCTGACAGCCAAGCAGAATACTATAATTTTTTTTAAATAAGTAACTTTTTTATCCTTAAAAAAAATGTAAGGAAAGGGCCAGTAGGTGGCACAGTGGTTAAGGTACTGGACTCCCACATGGCCAACCACAGTTTGAGTCCCAGGCCTTGTGGCTAGCTTTCTCACCTTCCTTCTCGCTTTCTGCCTCTCTGGTCTAATTAAAAAATAACAATGATGAGTAAAATAAAATAAAAAATAATTCTTAAAAAGTAAGCAAAACCAAACAAGATATTATGGTTATTCTTACCAGTAGGACAAAGAATACAAAAAAGATGAAAGTGATGAAGTAAATGGGTCCCAGGATGCGATTGGCTTGCTGAATACCAGCAAAATTAAAATCTCCAAGAACAATTCGGAATTGTGCAAATCTTTGATAGGAAGAAAAATAAACATGAGAAAATACATTCCTTCACAAACATACATTACAGCTGATTGGGTTTATTAATGGCTCTATGAAAGTATTTGGTGGCATACATTATATATTCTCTTAATTTAATTATGTTAGTACAAAGTTCTATAAAACTGGATGTAGAAAATTCCCCTAAGGGCAAGACTTGAGGTACCACAAAGCTGAACAGATAATTAGGAACTTACAGGCTTCAATTTGTTTAACTAATCTGAACTCAATGTTCACCTACAAGGTTTGCACATTCAGGTATCTATCTGTGTACCAAAAGTGGCAGTGGTCTCCTTGGCCATTCCATTCCCAAACAGAATACTCTGACTTTGTGCAACAAGTGATTTTCCAACTTATTCCTAGATTCAAGACCCCTAGACTTCCTAATGTTGGTAATTTTTGTCTTTTTTGTTTTTTGAGAGATTTTTTTTTTTTCTATAGGGTGTTTGTACTTGCCAGACAGAGACAGATAGACAATGAGAAATCACCCTCTGGGGGGATGGCCATGCTGTAATACCTTTTACTCCATTCTCCTCTTGGAATCTTGGGCACTCATGCACATGGGCCCGACGTGAGTTTTAAGTTGCTGGGTCCGGGACTTGAACCACAGTTGATTATGTGGGAGTCCAGTGATGTAACCATTATGCCATCTGCTGGTCTCAATAATTTTTTGTCTTAGCCACCTGTAACTTCTGCTTAAATAAGCATGCCAATAATGTCACTTGCTAGATTCAAGTGCTAGTGGTGATCCTCACCATGGTCATGGGGTTTATTTTACCTTCTTCAATGACTATAAGAGTTTAGTTTTTTTGTGAAATACCATTTAAAATACTCTCACAAACCTTCACTTTTCTTTCTTTCTTTTTTTTTTTTTAAAGAGATTTTTACTAATAGGGCATGTGCCTATAGAGAGATGGAGAGAAAGAAAGTGAGAAATCACCCTCCAGAGGGGATGATGGCCACACTGCAATGCCTTCTCTTCCATTCTTTCAGGATTTTGGGCACTCATGCACATGGCACCAGCATGATTTTCAAGCTGCCAGGTCTGGGACTTATACTGTGCTGGCCCATGTGGGAGTCCAGCACCTTAAACACTGTGTCACCTGCTACCACTGAAACCTTCATTTTTCTAATTTTAAAGATGGAAAATGAAGAATTAATGGAACCAGAAGATGGCATAATGGTTATGTCACTGGGCTCCCACGTAGTTGACCGTGGTTCTACTCCCAACTCGGTGGCTTAAAACCCACACCAAGCACATGTGCATGCATGCCCAAAATCTGGAGAGTAGAATGGAGTAAAAGGTGATTTCTTGCTTTCTGTCTTTTCATCTCTCTAGCGAGTGTATACGCCCTATAACATGAATCTCTCTTAAAAAAAAAAAAAGGAATGAATTAATATAACAGAAGAAGAATTAGAATTTTCTAACCTAAATCTTATCTTCATATAATTAATTTGCAGTAGTATAGCAAGACACATCAGAGAGACCAGTTATACATTATGCATATGTACATGTATGTTTCTTATCTTTTTAAAAATATTATTTAATTTAATTTATTGCTATTTTAAAGTTTGCTATAGGGCGCATGTGCTTGAGAGAGAGAGAGAGAGAGAAAGATAGAAAGTGAGAAAGCAAGCTGCTAGATCTAGAACTTGAACTACAGTTGGCCATGTGGGAGTCCAGAGCGTCCATGCCACCTGCTTACCCCTATTTCTTATCTTGAGGGGAAACCTGGGAAAGAACTTTTAATAGCATGTTGATACTCTGCATGATTGTTAGTCAGTCAAAAGGGAGAAATTTTCTTGTCCCTGTTGCTTTCAACAATCACTTAAAGGGAACAGAGGGCTATCTACAATGAAGGAAGAGAATGAAATAAAAGAAATAGGCTGGGACCAGCAGTTAGCGCAATGGCTATGTCGTTTGACTCCCACGTAGTCAACTGTGGTTCATGTCCCAAACCCGGTGGCTTCAACTCACACTGGGCACGTGTGCTTGCGCGCCCAAGATCCCAAGAGGAGAATGGAGGAGAAGGGATTGCGGCATGGCCATCTCCCCTGGGGGGTGATTTCTCGCTTTCTATCTCTCTGTCTCTCTCTGTCTGTCTGGCTAGCGCACGCGCCCTATAGCAAAAACCTCTCCAAAAATAAATAAATAAATAAATAAATAAATAAATAAATAAATAAATAAATAAATAAATAAATAAATAAATAAATAAATAAATAAATAAATAAATAAATAAATAAATAAATAAATAAATAAATAAATAAATAAATAAAAAAGAAATAGGCTACCTAGAGTCCTAGGATTCAGAGTTTTCTGGAATTTGATTCCCCTTTACCTAAGACCTGACCATATCATACATAAAGTATTTATCTTCCTGTTTTTTAATTTTTTTTAATATGAAGTTTATTTATTTCTTTTATGGGTATGAGAGAAGGCCCCTCAAGAAGGTCTGATAATCCTCCTCTAGCCTTCCTAACCAGTCAGAATCATGAATGTTTGAGATCAGCATGTACAGGTTGACTTAGGAACCAAACCTAGGAACCTAGCATCTCTTGAACATGTTACTACTATACTACCTACCTAGCCCCTGTCCTTTTAATACTGCTTTGTAATGCTCTTCTACGTAAGATAGGAAAAAATGCTGGGTTGGAAGACTTCCACAAGTCTTACCACAAATATTTTTTCCTTCTAGCATAGAACAACAGGCTTTGTTTAGTGTTTCTAACTTGATGTTTTATCTTCGAGTTTTATTTATGTAAGAAAAGATAAGTTGGGGTCAGCAGGTGGAGTGGTGGTTGGGGCACTAAACTTCCACATGGCTGACCACTGTTTGAGTCCGGGACCTGGCAGCTTGCTTTTTGTCTGTCTCTGTCTCTCTCTGGTAAGCATGTGTACCCTGTAGCAAATAATAATAATAATAATAATAAAATTAAATAATTAAAAAAAGAAAAGTTAACAGTACCATTTCTCATTCTTTCCTCTCCAGAAACTACCTCAGTAACTAAAGTTTCCATTCTTCCCTTATCTATCAAGAGTGTTCAGATACCTCTGCTCTGTAAGTAATAATAACAAGAACCCAAGTAATTTATTGAGTGACTATATTTATATAGGAACTGGAGACTACAAATACAGTGTAATTATTTCTGCTTTTAATAGTTTATCCAACTTTTTTTTCCTTTTTTGCATGCAAGTTAAAAGGAATACCATGACACCTCAGCATTCAGGGTTATATTTAATTAAAATACTGTTTTGTTCTTGATATCCCTGCTGACTTTCTAGAGTTCTCCTTTAATCATCCCTTAACATATTGATAACTTTCTAGTCTCTCTTGGAGGTGTCAATAGGGTGGTAGCTATTCTTAAGCATTCTTCAAATATTGCCTCTTTTCCACTCTCTGTTGTTGTTGTTGTCTCTTTTTTAATTGCCAGAGGGCACATGTGCTTGTGTGAGAGAGAGAGCAAGAGAGAGAGAAGAAAGCACCTCCCAATGAAGTATCGTCACTCTACAATCTTGTTTCCAAATCATAGATCATATCTATTAGGCCTTCTCTATCTTTTATATCTCATACACTCAACATTTTGTTTATGCTGCCTTTTTTTTTATAAAGGATTTTTTTCTATGGGGCATATGCCCTCCCTGGTGAGACAGAGAGACACAGAAATCACTCCCAAGGTGGGATGGCCATGCCATCTCCTTCAGTCTCTTCTCAGGATTTTGGACACATACACACATGCCCTGGCATGAATTTTAAGCTGCTGTATCTGGGACTTGAACTGCATTTGACTATATGTAAGTCCAGTGATATAACCATTACACCACCTGCTGGTCCCTATGCTGCATTTTTGATAACGTCTTCTGACCCACTTTCCACTTTACTCATTTTCTCTTTCTCTGTGTCTTATTTGCTATCAAACTTATTAACTGAGCTTTTTATCTCAGACACTATACTTATTAGAATTCTACTTGGTACTTTTTAAAATATACCATTTTTTAAAAAAGAACTATTTAACTTTATTTATATCATTATTTTTTAATTTGACCAGAGAGGGACATTGCGAGGAAAAGTGAAAAAGCAAGCCACTAGGTCTGGGACTTGAACTGTGGTCAGACATGTGGCAGTCCAGTGCCTTAACCACCTCACCACCTACTGGACCCCAAATGCATCACTTTTTATACTGCTGTGTTCTCAAAATATTTCCTGACTGTATGTTCTTTAAATTAAGTAAATTGTTTTATTCCAATAAATGAAGTATTTGTGTTATCCATTATATCTGTTGGTTCTCACTTATGATTTCTTCCTCCTTATATGCCAAGTTATTTATAAGCAGTACATTATATTTGGAAAATTACTTGTAGAAATAATTTGAGGCCTAGGGGAAGATACCTTTCTTTAGAGAGGCTTTTTGTTTGTGTCAGTCAGGTACATGTAGGCATTCTAGCCTAGAAACATCTTAATCCAAATTTAAGACCTAAGCTTCCTTGATACTGTAGGTGACTGAATCCAGGCTTCAAGTCACTGCAAGAGGCTTCCTGCTTGATGTGTGGAGAAGTGATCAGACAGTCCTCCCCTGATATATACACATGTTATTCAGGTCCTGGGCTTTGCCTTCTATCTCCTCACCGAGAGGTGGCCAGAAACACATTTTTTTTTTTTTCAAATGTTTCTTCTGGATTAGCAAAAATACTACCAAGTGAAGGATTCTGGGAAGATGGTAGAGGTGAAAGCACCAGGAATCTGTCTCCCTTCCCCTCCCCCCATGTAGATGACAGTTGCACTGGCAGAATCTACCTGATATAATGATTTTGGAACTCTGGAGTCTATTGAAGAAGGCCTGAGACTTCCATCTCAGCTACAGTGGTACATTGCTATTGAAATGCTACTGAGAGGCCAGGGTTCAGTACCCAGCCAACCTAAACAGGTCTGTAGTCCTAGATAGCTGGGCGACTGGAACAGGAAGATCCCAACCTGGCAAGACCCTATCAAAAATCTCTAATAAACAAACTTAAAAAGAAAGCCTGTAAGTTCCAGGGAAAGGCTTGGAAAAGTTGTGATTAATTTTGATACATTTTAGCATCTCATTCAGCAGTGGGTATGCATCTGCTACTCCTTAGCCCTGTGGCAAGGAGTTATGGAGCAGCTTGTATGCAGTTTGTGAGAGTCAGGGTAGTCAGTAGGGACCATGTTCTCCAAATACTGGCCATTTATATGCTGACTACTGCTGCTGATTGCTGCTTCTGATTGTGGAGGAATGAGAGGCAGGCAGCCATTGTTGCACCCTCCTCCCATTATTTTAAATTCCTCCCCCTCCAGCTGAAGCAGTGTCCTTTAGTTTATAAGACTGACATCCTTCTCCACCTCACCTTACGTTTTACTTTTTGCAGAGCCAGACATCAAAGAGTAGAATGTGCAAAAGCAACTGCATATACAAGGAAAATTAGAAAATCAACATGTGGGGTCAGCAGGTGGCATGGTGATTAAGGCACTGGACTCCCACATGGCTGACTGATTTCAGTCCTAGATCTGGCAGTTTGCTTTCTTGCTTTCTCTCTCTCTCTCTCTCTCATGAATGTACATGCCCTGTAGCAAATTTAAATAATAATAATAATAGTTATGAATAAAATTAAATAATTATTTTTTAAAAAATAAGAAAAAAAAAAAAGAAATAAATGTGCATGTCCAGGTAAAGTTGTAATCCCATAAAAGACCTTAAATTTATAACTCAGGATATTCTTGGGCATTGAGATAGACTACAATAATAAAAATGCAAAACCAAAACAGCAGATTCTGGGTAGGGAGAAGAATCTGGTTTTCCAGAATTTTCATATTCAAATGTCTGGTATAATTTTTTTAAACACAAAGTCATAAAAATAAAAAAAATGAATCTTAAAAAAATTTTTAATTACCTGATAAATACAAAGAAACAGGGACATATGGCCTATTCAATGGAAAACACACACACACACACACACACACACACACAAGAAAAACCAACAGATATTGTCCTTAAGGACCAGAAGGCAGATCAACTAGACAAAGACTTTAAAACAACTGACTTATGCTCAAAGAGAGTCAGCCAGGTGGCATGATGGTTAAGGCAGATAGATCCCACATGGCTGAGTGTACAGTCTGAGTCCTGGACCTGGTTGCTTGGAAAATATGTGAGGCATGTATGTGTGCATGGTCAAAATCCCAAGAGGAGAATGGAGGAGAAGGGACTGTGGCATGGCTATCCCCCTAAGGGGGTGCTTTTCAGTTTCCCTAATTTTCCTCTCTGTCTCTCTACCATGAGAACATGTACCCTATAGCAAAAACTGGATCACAAAAAAAAAAAAAAAAAAAAAAAGGATGCTGAAAGAGCTAAGGGAAGATGTGGATAAAGTAAAGAAAATATGTAAATATAGTTGCTAATATCCATAAAGAGAAAACATAAAAAAAGGAAATTCTAGAGTTGAAAAAGACAATAATAAAAATGAGCAATTCATTAGAGAAATTCAGAGGCAGATGAGAGCAGGTAGAAGAAAGAATCAGTGAACTTGAAGATAGGATGATTGAAACTATTGAGCCTGAGGAAAGAAAAAATAAAGAAAAGTGAATAGATCTTAAGTACTCTGTGGTATATCATCAAGCAGACTAACATACACACTGGGAGACCAAAGGGAAGGGGAAGAGAATATTCAAAGAAGCAATGGCCCCCAATTTTCCAAGTTTGATGAAAGATAGGAATATAAATATCCAAAGAACTCAGTGAACTCCAAAAGGATCAATTAAAAAAGATCCACACTAAGACACATTGTAATTAAACTGCCAAAGGAGAGAATCTTGACAGCAGCAACAAAGAAGCAACTCATTACATACAAGGAATCCTGATTAAGATTACCAGCATATTTTTCTGCCAAAGATTTATTTATAGGAAACCAATAAAGGCATTGATAATCTATTCCATGAAATCTTGGAAGAAAGCTTTCCAAATCTAAAGAGGCATTCAAATATCCAGACCCAAGATATACAAAGGGCCCCTAATAGAATCTACCCAAGAAGATCTTCTCCAAGGCACATCATAGCCAGACTGGTCAAATCTATAGACAAAGACAAGATACTAAAATTAGCAAGAGAAACCTCAGGTTACTTATAAAGGTTATCCTATCAGGCTAACCTCAGACCTCTCATCAGAAACAATGTGAGCAAGGAAAGAATGGGAAAATATATTCAAAATGTTAAGTGAAAAACTGTTTCAACCAAGAATACAATACCCAGCAAGATTATCTTTCATATGGAAAGAAAGAATAAAAACATTTTCAGATAAACAAGACTTGAAAGAATTTGCCAGTAAAAGACCCACTCTTCAGGAAATTCTGAAAAGAGTGCTTTACCAGGAAAACTAAAAACACACATACAGAAATAAAAGAACAAAAAGCAACCAAGAAAATGACCAATTTAATGCTAGGGACAGGAAATATCAATAACAATGCAGAATGTTAACTTCCAGGATTTAAATGGAAAGATTGGACCACAGCAGCACTGCATATTCAACAGAAGAGGGTTTGAACATAAGACTGAACTGGCAAAATAGAATTTTATGACTTTCGAGTAAAGCATTACTGATTTTTTCTTTTTACTATGCTTTGTTTTCCCAATTTAAACATTTTAGTTTCTTTTCAGTTGTTGATAGATGTAGCAATGTCTTAAAATATTTTTCTTGTTTGTTTCTTTAAATGAAAACATAAACTTTTCTTTTCTTGATCCCTCTGGAATTGGAAAATATTTGGTAATCTTATTTTGTGGGAGAAGGGTTATTTGCATAAGTTCAGTAACGCTTGTTGCATTGATTCAGAAATCGGAAATACTCATTATTGGACAGGGCTTTGACTGGAATGTCATATCTGAAGATTAATCAGAAAACTATGGAATTAAGGTGGATCTCAAGCTAACAGAAGCTCTTAGAAAGATGGCCTGGTATGATAAATCATTCTGACTGGCAGAGAGGATTAGAGAAGATATATGAAAGAATTTATAACATAAAATAACCTGGACTTTTCCAGCCCAGCATTGTAATCAGCAGAGATTGCAAAAGAGCAACCACACCAGAGAATTATATTGAGAAAGACTTTGAAGGAAGAAAAAGAGACTGATCTTTGCTAGCAGATGATATATCACAGAATACTTGGTAGAGCAGGGCTGGATTAAGAAGGTTTATGTGTGACTAGTATGCTGGGCATTTGCTTTTCAACAATTTGAGTAGTTGACATGTAAATATTTTCTCAATAATACTTAAAACCATATGGTTTCTGTTTATAGAGTCACAAATAAAACTTTAGAAAATTATAAGAAATATTTTGAACATTATCTTTAAAATTCAGTATTTTGAAATTTTGAAAGTTGTTTATTAAATTTCAATAACTATGGGGTATGGGACCAGCAGTTAGCATAATGGCTATGTGGCTGGACTCCCATGTAGTCGACCGTGGTTCGCATCCCAGACCTGGTGGCTTAAAACGCCCAGCGCGTGTGCATGCATGCCCAAGATCCTAAGAGGAGAATGGAGGAGAAGGGATTACAACATGGCAATCCCCCCTGGGGGTGATTTCTCGCTTTCCGTCTCTCTGTCTCTCTGGCGAGCACACACGCCCTAAAGCAAAAACCTCTCCAAAAAAAAAAAAAACAAAAAACTATGGGGTATGAGTTAAAATTTTTTGATATGTAAAGTAAATTGTGGAAAAATGTAAAAACAAATTAGATAAATGAATAAATAAATAAGAGAAAAAAATTAAGATGTTAAAAAAAGATTTATTTATTTAATTCCATTTGTTATTATTTTTAAATTTGACCAGAGAGAGAAAGAAAGGAAAAGTGAGAAAGCAAGCCACCAGGTCTGGGACTAGAACCATGCTTGGCCATATGGGAATCCAGTGCCCTCAACCACTATGCCATGTGCTGGCCCCACCAGCATATTTTCTTTTCTTTTCTTTTTTTTCTTTTCTTTTTTTTTTTTTAGCTATAGGGCACGTGCGCTCGCCAGACAGAGACAGAGACAGAGAGATAGAAAGCGAGAAATCACCCCCCAGGGGGGGTTGCCAAGTT
>NW_006207460.1:41010-45606 GCF_000334495.1 Tupaia belangeri chinensis | reverse complement strand
GGAGCGCACCCAGGGTCGACTACATGGGAGTCCAGCCACATAGCCATTATGCTAACTGCTGGTCCCCCCACCAGCATATTTTTCATCAGAAACTTTGAAAGCCAATAGGAAGTGGGCTGCCATAGTCAATGTCCTAAAAGCAAAAATGAAAAAAAAAAACAAAACCCTGTTGATCAAAAGTTCTATGAAGCAACTTCAAAAAGTTTCTGGAAAAGTAGAATTAAAGTATGAATTTATTTTGGTGAAAAAAAATTTTCAAAATCCACGTATGGCTTTTTCATTATATGCATTTCCCATGAACTTTTTGAAGATCCTTTATATGTCTGGAAAAACTATCCTTCAGAAGTGAGGGAAGGAGGGACCAGCAGTTAGCATAATGGCTATGTTGCTGGACTCCCTCGTAGTCGACCGCAGTTCGAGTCCCAGACCCAGTGGCTTAAACTCACGCTGGGTGCGTGTGCGTGCGTGCCCAAAATCCCAAGAGGAGTATGGAGGACAAGGGATTGCGTCATGGCCATCCCCCCTGGGGGGTGATTTCTCGCTTTCTGTCTCTCTGTTTCTGTCTGCCTGTCTGTCTGTCTGGCGAGCGCACGCGCCCTATAGCAAAAACCTCTTGAAAAAAAAAAAAAGTGAGGGAAGGAGCCAGATAGCGGTGCAGTAGTAAAACGTGATGCTCTGTGAGGCAGACACATGTGGGAAGGCTCCCAACTAACATTGGAGACATTCCTGAGTTTGTCAGCACACATGTGCCTGTGATCTGGGTTGGCTCCTTAACCATTAGGCTATAGGGCTAGCCTAAAGAACCATTTTTCCTAATTTGATCTAGTAACATTTTGAAATGTATACCACCATCCATTGGATATTTCAATGCCAAATCCTACTTTAAGTGTGACAGCCATCAATGAAAATATAGCCGTCAATGAAAATATCAAACTAAACATGAATTTAGTAAAGCTCATGCTACTTATTATAAGCCTTTCTCTTTTTTCAGTTAAAAATATAGAAAACAGATTTATACTAAGAGCTTACATAGAATTTTGAAAAGTGGAAAAGTCATCCACCTGTGATCCAAAAACAAGAAATCCTAACTGGGCATAAGCAAAGAATATTATAAAAAACATGATGGCAAATCCTACTATGTCTTTGATACAGCGGGATAATGTTGATGACAGCTGAGACATTGTCTTATTAAAGCTTATGAATTTGAATATCTGAAAAAGAACAAAGTTAGTTGAAATACAGTATCAAAGATTGTAATCACTTAGAGTAAGTTAAATTAATTTTAGAATTGTCCTTCAAATTAAAGGAAGAACTTAATGATAATTGGGTGTTTGAGGATTTCCCAGGAATCATTACAGGACCAAACTACCTTTAAAATTACTTAAATATTGAGAAAATGCTTTTGGTTATTTTCACAAGTATTAAGTTCCCATTGTGCTATTACACTGTTGTTTATGTAATATAATAAAATGTAAATACCTTTATCCATGCAAAGAAGATAGTAATAGCAATTATATTATTGTAATAAACATGCCAGTATGCAAGAAAATAGAAATCTGAATATTTTTCAGTACTTTTCAACAGCTCTCCAAGTAAGCGAAAAATTTGTATATTACAGTATATATTGAAAGAACCAGCCACAAAACACAACTAAATGGAAAAATAAGAAGGGTTAGAGACTATGTCTACCTCTAAATTTCTTACAGCATATGAAGAAATACATGAAAAAGTGAAAAGTTTAACAAAAAGAGAAGATAGGTTTTATATATATAGAAATAACCTTTAACAGAAGTTTAAGGTATCATAATTATTATAAAAGTAGAAAAATACTGATACCTGACCTTCCTAATCTACCTATTTGATAGTTTTTTTCTTTTTTGGAGAGATTTTTTTTTACTATCGGGCGTGTGCACTCGCCAGACAGACAGAGAGAGAGAGAGACAGAGAGACAGAAAGCGAGAAATCACCCCCCAGAGGGGATGGTCACGCCACAATCCCTTCTCCTCCATTCTCCTCTCGGGATCTTGGGCACACACGCACACGCGCCCGGCGTGAGTTTTAAGCCACCAGGTCCGGGACACGAACCGCGGTCGACTACGTGGGAGTCCAGCGACATAGCCATTATGCTAACTGCTGGTTCCCCGATAGTTTTTTGAGTTATAAAACACTAATGTAAAATGATTATAGAACTCTTGCCAACCCATAAGGGTGTCTGCTCTATGTGGTACCTCAGGGTTTAATATTTTTTACCATTTAATACTACAAGAAAAAATTTACAGTTACAAAATTAACATTTTAAAAACCTTTTAACAACTCTTTTAAAAGAGGATTTCAGGTTATCTTATGTATTGGAGCTTTATAACTATCTTGAAATTTTTCCTTACTTTTCTTTCCTTAAAATACTGAGATAGTTAAACATTTGCTAGGCCCTTTGTTAGACATTATTGGGGATATCAGAGAGGTAGGTGGCACATTTTCTGACTCTGATAAACTTCATTCTCATTTTTGGAAAGTAAGGCTTACATGTGGAAGTGGTTATAACTAACAGGTAATAAAGGTGAAAATCAGATAATATGAGCCAGAAAATGTCTTATTCACTGACTGCTTAAGACCAAGCTCTCAACTTGCCTGTGTATCTGTTTATTTTAATAGTGTTCCAATGACTAGAACTGGCATTCTTGGTGTTTCAGGGATTCAATCCTGGAGCCCTCTGTTCTCTTAAGGTACTCTCTGATTGCTCAACTCTCCTTCCCTGTCAGTCTTCTGCCTAATCTTGTATTTTGCCTATTCTTTTAAAATTTAATGTAAGGAGAAAAGTGGATTTAGCCAAGATAGAAGAGTACATTTTAAAGAACCTTGCCTTCAAAGATCCATGATTAGGAAAACATAAGGCCCTGAAAGAATACACTTTTTAGGGCCCAGCAGGTGAAGTGGTGATAAGACACTGGACTTTCATATGGTTGATTGTGGTTCGAGTCCTGGACTGAGAGCTTGAAAAATCACACTGGTCATGTGTATGTGCCACTTTCTCTCTGTCTCTCTGTCTCTCTCTGGCAAACACATACACCTTATGACAAAAACATTAAAAATAACATTTTTTGAGTAGGATAGGGAAATTATCTGTGCACGTTAACTCATATTTATAGAATCACCTATAGGTTTATGCTGGTCCTCCCAAGGAATGAATCAGGAAAATAAACAGATTACTCCCTTTTGGAAGCATACCATTAATATGCAATATGAGCATCATTTTATGTTGGATACTTACAGCATTCAAAATAAGAACTGGGTGAATTGAAAATTGTTTTTTTTTTTTTTTTACAACTTTCACATTGGTGGGTTCAACTTCAGTCATAACACATGAATATATACTTACCAGCAAAAGTAGTAATTCTAGCCAGTTCCAAATACTTTTGAAATAGGTGAACTTAAATTCTTTTATTTTTTTGACTTCTTGTGTTGTGAAGACAATAAGGAAAATACAAAATGTGATTTCACAGGAAGCAATAAAGTAATCATAGTAGCCCACATATCTGAGGAGCTTCACAGAGTAAAACTGCCATGAAGTAAGTATTCCCCCAGTTGCAGGGAATTCTGCCACCAATCTGTAAAATGAGGTTGTGAAAGTAACTGTATTTCAAGCATTTATATTTCAGTACTTATCATGAACTGTCTAATTAATGATAATGTATACTTTAATGATAGTTGTACAAAATTTTTTTCTTGAGGTCACAGCTTCAATTACAATATTTTCTAACAGATTTATTTATTTCGTTTTTTTTTTTTTAGAGAGAGATTTTTGCTATAGAGTGTGTGTGCTCACTGGAGAGACAGGAAGCAAGAAATCACCCCCCCTCCCACCACCACCCTAAGGTGGATGACCACACCTCAATCCCCTCTCCTTTATTCTCTTGGGATTTGGGGCACGCACACACACATGCCTGGCGCTCCAGGACTTGAACCATAGTCAATTATGTGGGAGTCCAGTGACAACCATTATGCTATCTGCTGATCCCTGAGATTTACTTATTTTTTAAAGGCTTCAGTTTTTTCTTTTGAGAGATTTGTTTTGTTTTGTTTTTTGTTATAGGGCACATGTGCTTTGCCAGAGAGACAGACAGACAGAAAGAAAGCAAGAAATCACTCTGCAGAGGGGATGGCCACGCTGCAGTAACTTCTCCTCCATTCTCCTCTCAGGATTCTGGGCATGCATGCATATGCACTTGTCATGAGTTTCAAGCTGCTGGCTCCTGAACTTGAACCACAGTGAACCATGTGGGAGTCCAGTGCATTAACCACTACACCATCTGCTGGCCCTGGCTTTACTTTTTTTTTTATTAATTAATTATTCTTTTTTTTAACATTAATACGCTATACATCATTACAGTATACAAAATGAATTTTCCATCCAAAATACACTGTTGGCTCAATCAAGCACATCAACATACATGTTATCAACAAACAATTTTCCATTTCTTATGTCTTGTACATTTTGCTTTTTTTTTTTTTTTTTGCCATCCTTGATTCCTTATCCCTAATCCTCTGCCATGTCCCACCCTCCTCCCATTGTCTCTGGTATCCATGATTGCTTTCTAT
>NW_006207460.1:37727-39812 GCF_000334495.1 Tupaia belangeri chinensis | reverse complement strand
TGGGATGCCTATTTTCCAGATGTTTGGACATTTAATTGTATCTAGTACTTCTCGCATATTATTCTCAAATTTTGGGGCCATTTTCTCAGTCTTCATGGTGGGTTTTTCTAGGCCAGCATTTTTATCTTCTTTAGAGATTCTATTTTCTGTATGATCTAGTCTGCTTTTAATACTTTCAAGGGAGATTTTGACTTCTTGTATTATAGCCTTCATCTCTAACAGTTCCATCTGATTCTTTTGTAAAGTGTGAAATTCCTCTTTTAGATCTTGCATGAATTTCCTCACCTCCTGGAACTCTTCAACTCCTTTCTCTTCCTCTTCAGCAGTTCCTTGTCTCTCTTCTCTTCCATCTCTGTTAGCTTTGCCATTATGAATGTTCTGAATTCTTTATCAGACATTTCCATGATTTCCATTGAACTGTGTGTGGATGAAGAGGAGCTATCCTTTTCCCTTGTGGGAGAGGTATTTTCCTGCTTCCCCAAATTTCTTGTGGTCCTGCAGCGATTTCTAGTCATCTGGTGGATGGTCGGTTTCTTTCCAAACTTGGAAGTTCAGTCACGTGAGTTTTGTATGCTGGAGGCCCAGTTATCAGGGGGGCATCTTCCTTTCTCCCAAAATGGCTAGATCGCAGGAGCCATGGAGCTGTCTGTCTCTTGAAGAAGGCCTTTTCTCGGCTTTACTTTTTCTATACCCTGAATACTTAGTGGTTACAGACCAATGTAAATAAAAAGATGTTATTTTAGCCAGACATTTATTCTATTCCGTATTCAAACAGCTGGTTCTTTAAAAAAAAATTATTATTGTTATTTTTTAATCTGACCAGAGATACAGAGAAAAAGAGAGGGAAAGTGAGAAAGCAAGTTGCTAGGTCTGGGACTCTAACTGTGGTCAGCCATCTGGGAGTCCAGTGTTCAAACACCATGCCACTTGTTGGCCCCTCAAATAGGTGGTTCTTAATTGGGAATACTAAATTATCTCCAGGGGAGAATGAGAAGTTCAAGAAAATGCTATACTGCTAGTTACTGTTATTAGTTAGGATTCTCTCCAAAATACATAATTCATGACTATTTTAGAATATTTCATTATTTTTTAGTATTTCATTCTTCCTCTAGCTTGTAAGATATACTTCTTGCTTCTAAATGTCAAGGTCACATTTTATTAAAGCAAATATTTTCTGTTTATTTAGGCACCGGATGTTGAATACAACGATCTATAGGCAAACAACTAAAAATCTTCTAACATTAAATATAAAAAGATTATGGAGTTGTACACTTTATTTCTGATGTCCACAATCTTACATAAGTAAGAATTGGCAGTAATTTAAGACCAGCCTTTCTATCACAATTTTATAATGTAATTATTTCTACCTAAAGATATTGGCAAATTTTATTGGTACTGGAATAGGTGCTGCCAAAACAAACAGACAGATAAAAACAAACAAAATCACAGTTAACAAATAGAACTGTTAGGACCAGCCATTAGCGTAATGGCTATGTCACTGAACTCCTATGTAGTGGACCACTGTTCGAGTCCCAGACCTGGTGGCTTAAACTCATGCCAGGCACATGTGCGTGTGTGCCCAAGATCCTGAGAGGAGAATGGAGGAGAAGGGATTGCGGTGTGGCCATCCCCCCTGGGAGGGTGACTTCTTACTTTCTATCTCTCTATCTCTCTCTGTCTTTCTGGCAAGCACACACGCCCCAAGCACACACCCCCTATAGCAAAAAAAAAAAAAAAACCCAAAAAACAAAACAAAACAAAACAAAACAAAAAAACAAAAAACCCAAAAAAACAAACTCTCAAAAAACAAAACCAAACAAAATAACAAATAGAACTGTTAAATCTTGCACACAGTAGGTGTTCAGTGTTGAGTAAAGGAATGAAATATAAGAAACTCAGTATTTTGCTATAAAGTGTAGACTAACAAACAGAATGAAAATAAACCCAATATTCTGTATTGTCTAATATGTGCACAAAAAGAAAAATAAGTGGATATGGTTTTAGCATAAGTAACATGCTCCTATACAACTACTGACTATGTATACCAGCCAGTAGTTTCAAAATCTGTTTTCTAAAAAATAACAT
>NW_006207460.1:20227-35227 GCF_000334495.1 Tupaia belangeri chinensis | reverse complement strand
CTAATCTGCTTTTGATATTTTCAACAGATTTTTTTTTTGAGAGATTTTTGCTATAGGGCACATGTGCTTGCCAGAAAGAGAGAGGGAGATAGAGAGATGGAAAGTGAGAAATCACTCCCCTGGGAGAATGGCCACACTGCAATCCTTTCTCCTCCATTCTCCTCTCAGGATCTTGGGCATGCATACACACATGCCTGGCATGAGTTTAAGCCACCAGGTCCAGGACTCGAACAGCGGTTGACTACATGGGAGTCCAGTGACATAGCCATTACACTAACTGCTGGTCCCTCAGCAGAAGTTTTGATTTCCTGTATTACAACCCTTATCTCTGACAAATTCCGTTTGATTCTTTTTTATGATGTGTATCTCCTCTTTCAGATTGTGCAAGAACTTCTTCACCTCCTGGAACTTGATGTCTCTTTTCTCCTGCATCTTCTGGAGTTCATTGTCTCTATTCTCTTGCATCTCTGTTAGCTGTGACAGTATGACTATTTTAAATTATTTATCTGACATTTCCATGAATTCCCTTGTATTCTTTGTGGAGGAAGAGGAGTTATTCTTTTCCATTAAAGGGGAGATAATTTCTTGGTTTCTCATATTTCTTGTACCTCTGTGGTGGTTTCTGGTCATCTGATGGATTATACATTTTTTTCCCTATTTTTTGGAGTTAAATCTGAGCAATCAGAGGAATGCAGAAGGAGGTGTCCTGCAGTCTATAAATAGTACCATTTTTCTCCCTTTGTACAGCTGATTCAATGAAAATTGAGGATTAATCTGACCCTAACAAGTATTCAGATATTTAGCTACTGAGCACCTATACCTGTCTAGAAAATCAGTGTGTGGAGGCAGAACAGAAAAGTGAGAAAGGTAAAAAGAAAAGGAAAAGAAATAGAAACAAACCTAAGAAGAGAGAAAAAAAGACAAAAACAATAAGAAAAAGAGAAAAAAACATTTTTTATCAAAAAATGAAAATCGCCTTGCGTGCTAGTACGTCTCACAAATGGAGCCACTCAGAACTCAAATATAGATGTCTGCTGATTGGCTTATCCTGTGGGGGCAGTGGGAAAGGTAAGAATTAGAAAGGCAAAAGAGAAGCAGAGAGCTAAGTTTAAAAATTAAAACACAATTAAGAATATATAGAGAGATATGGAAAGCGACAGAGAATACCTAGGGTGTTGTAACCTGGCTCCTGGCTAGACTGGGGAAAGCAGGAGGTTGAAGTCTGGGCAGAGGGTCTTCGGTGGTTGAAATCCCTGGATGGGGTTACTCAGACCTCAAAGATAGATGCCTGCTGATTGGCTTATCCTGGCTCCTGGCTAGACTGGGGAGTAAGAGGGTGAAGTCTGGGTAGAGGGTCTTTGGTGGTTGAAATCCCTGATCACAACTCTTGAGAAGGGTGAATGATGTTAGTAAAAGCTCTAATTTCTCAAGAGAATAATAAAAACCCTAAAATAAAAAGTATAACGCCTATTGGTTGCATAAGGTAGTTCATTTGTTTTATTAATTTTTACAAATTTTAAATGTATGGTATATTTCATTGTTACTATTGCACAAGGGCAAAATTCATTAAACTCCAATTCCACATTTCATTTAGAGAAAAGAAATGTCATTATCCAGTTTCACAGTCATTATCTATTCCACCTTTCTAATAGAACTCTAATGTATTAAATCATTTATCTATCCTCAGATAACTTCAGGTAAAGTGTTTAAATTCCCTGGAAGATTATGGGACCCTAATAAATAACGAGACCCTACTATTTGATTCAAATGATACAGAAGTTTTAATGTTCACTGAAGTGAGCCAGACTTTGAAAGAAACACATTGTATATCCCTATTCAATACATAATGAATGTCTGGACTCTATGGCAGAAATGGAAAGATCTGAAGAAAAGATAGTAGAGATGATAATGTAGATACTAGAGACTGTAAAGGAGGGAAAAAGATGGTAGAGAGTAGGTAGTAGAGGGTGTGTCTGAGGGGCAAAGGGAAGATACATTTTTTTTTAAGAGGTTTTTGCTATAAGGCACCTGCACTCGCCAGAAAGACAGAGAGAGACAGAGAGACAGAAAGTGAGAACTCACCCCCCAGGGGGGATGGTCACGCCGCAATCCCTTCTCCTCCATTCTCCTCTCAGGATTTTGGGCATGCAGGCACACGCGCCCGGCGTGAGTTTTAAGCCACCAGGTCCAGGATGCAAACCACAGTCGACTACGTGGGAGTCCAGTGACAGCCATTACGCTAACTGCTGGTCCCAAGGGAAGATACATTTAACAGTCAAAATGTAGTTTTATGTTGAAAATAAAGTTCTGTGATTTTCGCTTTTAAAATAAAAAAAATTTCATTCTGAGACAAAATTAAGTAACTAAAGAAGCACATTTTTTTCTGAAAACAGCAGATTCTGATGATATTAGAGGAAGAAATGATCAAGACTAAATGTTAAATCTGTTCCATGGGGCCAGCAGATGGTGTGGTGGTTAAGGCTCTGGACTCCCAGCAGTTTGAGTCCCAGACCTGGTGGCTTGCTTTCTCATTTTCTCTCTTTTTTTTCTCTCTCTCTGGTGAGAGCATGTGTCCTATAACAAATTAAAAAAAAAGATGATAAATAAAAATAAATAAATCTTTTTAAAAATAATTTTCAAATTTAACTTTACCATCATTATTTCCCAGTTTTATCAGAGAGAAACAGAGGGTGAGAGAGGGAAAGTGAGAAAGCAAGTCACCAGATCTGGGACTCAAACCACAGTTGGCCATGTGGGAGTTCAGTACCTTTAACTACTATGCCACCTGCCAGTCCCATAAATAAATCTTAAAAATAGAATCTATGCCACTGCAGAACAATAAGACTATATATCCTTAAGTAATACAAAACATTGTAGGGGGCCAACAGATGGCATAGCAGTTACATTGCTGGACTTCCACATGGTTGACTGTGGTTCAAATCCTGGACCCAGTGGCTTGAAAATCATGCGTGTGTGTGCATGTCAAGATCCCAGGATGAGGGACCAGCAGTTAGCGTAATGGCTATGTCGCTGGATTCCCACGTAGTCGACCGCTGTTCATGTCTCGGACCTGGTGGCTTAAACTCACTGGGCACGGCACATGCGCACCCAAGATCCCAAGAGGAGAATGGAGGAGAAAGGATTGTGGCGTGGCCATCCCCCCTGGGGGGGTGATTTCTCGCTTTCTGTCTCTCTGTCTCTCTCTGTCTGTCTGGCGAGCACACGAGGCCTATAGCAAAAACCTCCCCCCCCCAAAAAAAAAGATCCCAGGAAGAGAACGGAGGAGAAGGGATTGTGTAGTCATCCCCCCAGGGGTGATTTCTCACTTTCCCTCTCACTGTGTCTGTCTCTCTGCCTCTTTGGTGAGTACACATGCCCTAACGCAAAAACCTCTTAAAAAAAGAAAAAAAAGTAATGGGGCCAGCAGGTGGTGTGGTGGTTAAGGGCGCTGGACTCCCACATGACTGACCATGGTTTGAATCCTGGACCTGGCAGATTGCCTTCTCACCCCCTCCCCCTCTGTTCTTATCTGGTCAAATAAAAATAAATAAATAAATAAAGTTAAATTAAAATAAAGTAATACAAAACATTGTAATTCTCCATGCTCTTGAATATATCTTAAAATAATGAAACAGTGAGTGTAATGTTGCTTTACCTTTTTCATTATTGGCATTAGAACTACACTGAAGTATTTATTTGAATGCTTATAATTTTAATTTCAGCACAAGTGTGTACAACTGGAAACCCTAATGAGGACTCTAGATGCTTTTAAAATTCAATAGACTAATAAAGAGGTTTTGAGTCACTTACCTGATAATGCAAAACAGATTTACATTAGCATTGTATAAGGAAAAGTCAATAAAAATAACTCTGGTCCCTCTTGTGATCCAGCTATTTAGTCGAAGGTCAATGAACTTGTTTTTGGTTTCAGATTTTGATTTTGATAATGTGAAAATATACCCTCCATTTCGGTAAACACCAACAAATCCCCAGTGCCAAGGGGAGTTGATCTTAGAAGTAGAGTATTTCCATCTGGTTGACATCAAAAGAAAAATGAAGAGATGAGAAAGTCCATTGAGAAGCAAGCTAAGAATTTAATCTTAGATTCAAAAGCAGTTCTTAAAAATATGATAGTAAATCTGTAAGTATTACAGTAATTGTGAAGTGAAATGATGAGTTAAGAATTAGGTTAAAAGCATTAAGATTTAATGTTTTTATTTTTTTAGTGCTTATCGTGGGCAACACACCAGGGTGATTAGGTTCTATGAGAAAATTCTCCAAAAATCAATCTGATGCCTCAGGGAACTTTGAATCTAGAAAATGATGATTAATTTTTGGTCAGCAGGAGCTGTGGAGGTTATGGTGCCTGGATCCCACAAGGCCAATTACATGGCTTGAATCCTTATCTAGTGGCTTGGAAAACACTCTAGGTGTGCATGTATGCATGTATGCCCCAAATTCTGAGGAGACAATGGAGGAGAAAGGGTTGTGACATGGACATCTCCTTGGGCTGGAGGTGTTCCTCACTTTCTATTTCTCTCTTTCCTCCCTCCATAGCCACAGGTGCCCTATAGTAAACTAAAAAAAAAAAAAAAAAAAAAAAAAAAAAAAGATGACTACTTTTTTTCCTGAATATGTTGTCTCATGAAATGTTAGTCTTTGAGGACAAGAATGTCAAAGGTTTTGATTTAGAAATTTATCAGAATGGGAAAAAAGATTCTTTATTGTTGTCTAAAAGTCATATATAATTGATAAATACCCAACATATAAAATTTCTGTTACAATATTTATATTGTTACAGAGGTAGCCTATTATTATTATTATTATTTTTTGGAGAAGATTTTACTATAGGGTGCATGCGTTCGCCAAAAAGACAGAGACACACAGAGAGACAGAAAGTGAGATATCAACCCCCAAGGGGGATGGCCACGTTGCAATCCCTTCTCCTCTATTCTCCTCTTGGGATCTTGGGCACGCACTCACATGCACCCAGCGTGAGTTTATGCTACCAGGTTCGGGACTTGAACCATGGTCAACTACATGGGAGTCCAGCAACATAGCCATTATGCCAACTGCTGGTCCTATCCTATTATTTTTGAAATTGTCAGAGAGCATGCGAGCTTACCAGAGAGAGCAGGAGAAAGTATCCCTCAGTGGGGCATAGCCATTCTGTAATCCTTTCTTTTTATGTTGTGATTTTGGGAGCATGCCCAGTGGTTGGTTTTTTTTTTTTTTTTTTTTTTCCCAAGCCACTGGGACCAGGACTCAAACCATGCAGTTGGCTATGTGAGGTCCAGCTCCTTAGCCACTAGCCTATGGGGCCAGCCCCAAAGCCATACTGTTTAATGAAAGTACATAAATCAAGTTAAAATGTGTGTAACTAGGTGGTCAGCAGGTGGTGTGGTGGTTAAGGCACTGGACTTCTATATGGCTGACCATAGTTCAAATCCCAGACCTGATGAAAATCAAATCACACCAGGCGTGTGTGCCCAAAATCCCAGGAGGAGAATGGAGAAGAAATTGCCACATGGCCATCCCCCCTGGGGGATGATTTCTCACTTTCTTTCTCACTGTCTCTCTCTGGCAAGTACACATGCCCTATGGAAAAACCTGAAAGGAAAAAAAAAAAAACTAAACTAATTTGTTTCCATTCTTTTGACATTTAGTCATGGGATAGCAAAAAAGAAATCCTTGATTTCTCATTTCAGTCTCCCTATTCAGCTACCCCAAAACAGATTTGAAAGGTTATACAAAGATGTACTGTTTGAACTTGTTTTCCTATTAATGACACTATGTTTTTGGCAGGGGTTAAAGTGACACCACTAAAAACAAAACAAAAAACCTTAAATGTTAATGAAATTTCTGTAGTCTAATTTTTGAGTGTTTTCTACATATGATAAACTGAAATAGGTAATTTTGTTACGCCAACTCTCTCCTAGCTTCTAATTTTTAATAATATATATTTTTTTTGAGAAAGATTTTTGCTATAAGGCACATGCACTTGCTAGAGAGACAGAGAGACAGAAAACAAGAAATCACCCACTACGGGGGATGGCCATGTCACAATCCCTTCTCTTCTATTCGCCTCTTGAGATTTTGGGCATGCATGTACACATGCCTGGCGTGAGTTCCAAGCTGCTAGGTCCAGGACTTGAACTGCAGTTGACTATGTGGGATTCTATAGATGAAATAATTTTGCCATCTGCTGGCCCCTTTAATAATGTTTTAAAAACTATTACTGCCTGTAGATGCATGAGCTTGGCAGAGAGAGAGAAAACGCCCTAGTGGACCACTGTCACACTGCAGTTCTTTATCTTCCATTTGTCCATCCTGTCAGGATTTTGGGCATGCACACACATGTGCCTTACATATATTTCAAGTCATTGGGACTAGAATCTAAAGAATGGTGAGCCATGTGGGATTTGGCTTTCCATGTACAGCCCATAACAGCTGTGCTACATGTCCAGTCCCAGGTGATGTTCTCAATTAATTTTATATTTCAGATAGAAAAACAAGTACAAATTGATTCTTATTTTGGTTATTGAGGAATAAAAGGTACAGTGTTAGTCACAATTCTGTTAAGTATTAGAGATGGTGAAATAAACCTAATCTATAGTGTTAATTTTTGTATTTAAAGTATTTGTAATTGTTTCAAGATCTGCAATATTGGAATAGCTAAAAGATTAGAGGTTGAAATTTAAAATGTGTAATCAAATAAATGACTCATCTTGTAATTTTGGGTTGAAAAGGAAGGAATAGAACTGTAATACCTAAGAAAATGTTTCATCATACTTACAACTTTATTAGAGTTATATACAAAGAAGAAATGGTTGCAAAGTCATTATTAATCCCGAGGGTTCAGGGGAGGTTGTTCAAGAAAGGAAATACAAGGGTAGCCCTGAAGCAAAATGGTTAAGTGCTATGCATAGAAGCTAGATCTCTCATGACTGAATGCAGTTAGAATCTTGGCCACGGTGGCTTGGAAAACAATCCAGGCCCATGTGTGTGCATGGGCTGGAGAAATGGAGGAAAAAGGATTGTAATGTATCTACATTCCTTTGGGAGGTGTTTTCTCTCTTTCTCTCTGTCTCCCACTAGCAATTAAAAAAAAAAAAAGGATGGGGCCAGCAAGTGGCGTGGTGGTTAAAGGCGCTGGACTCCCACATGGCCGACCACGGTTCAAGTCTCGGACCTGGTGGCTTGCTTTCTCACTTTCTCTCTCTCTCTCTCTGTCTCTCTCTGATCAAACTGAAAAATAATAATGATATAATAATAAATAAAGTTAATAAAATAATTCTTTAAAAAAAGGAAATACAATCATGGTTCATGCTTATAATATAAATATTGACAAATTATTAACATTGATTATAACTATACTGAATGGCTAAGAGGCACAGGAAGAATTTGCAGAATGGGTAGCATTAGAGGGCTACATGACATCCCCTTCCATGATAGAAAGACTGTAGGGGTGTATTAAACTGTGTAAACAAGTAATAGGAGAGTATTACTTAGAAGTCGGACGAGCTGGGACCAGTAGATGGTGTAATGGTTATGTCACTGGACTCCCACATAGTCTAATGCTGTTAAGCCCTGGACCCAGTTAGTTAAAACATGCTGGGCATGTATGTGTGCATGCCCAAAATACCAAAAGGAGAATGGAGGAGAAGGGATTGCAGTGTGTCCATCCCCCAGGAGTGTGATTTGTTCCTTTCTGTCTCTCCGGCGAAGCATACATACCCTATAGCAAAAATCTCTCTAAAAAAAAGAAAAGAGAAGAAAAAAGGAAATAGGAAGAGCTAATAGAGCTAAAAGCTGCTTATTAGAGTGGAAATTATGAGTAGGAAAGGGTATACCTTTGTATGTATTGTTATAATTTTCATAAATATTAAATTACAAAAGAAAGTTTATTCTGTCTCCAGTCAAATGTTCGTAGGACTTTAAAAGCACCAAGCATAAACAGCACTGATGCCAGCAGCTTCTGTGACAAGAAGAGATGGAGTCAATGGATTTGGGCTTTCACATTTCAATATAAAGTATAGACATGTGTTTACACCAGCATTAGACTGAGCCAGAAAACAATGGCTTTAGTGTCTTGGCAGGCATCTTAGATGCAGCGCCCTATAGAACATAACTTTCCCTTTTAATATTGGCAGTTAAAGAAGACATTGAATCAAGCCAGAATGAGAAAAGAAGAAAGTGGTAGAGCGCACCTGTGTACTCCCTAAAGATCCCCAAAAGGTTTGGGTATGTATTTGAGTCTCTGGACAGACCCAGAAAAGCTGATTGATTAACTGTTGGAGAAACTAAAATTTGGCACTTTGACCTGTGTCCAATATGACTAAGTACTTTATATATCATAGTCCAGAGAAAAGAAAACACTTTGCATCTTGAGGTAAGCAAAAAGCCAAAGGGTTCACTCTTCCTTTTCCAAACATTGCTGACCCATTCTCTTTTTTTTCAGTTACCAGAATACATGTGCAGTTGCCAGAGAGAGAGAAGAAAAGAGAGAAAGAAAAAAGTACCCTCCAATGGGGCATGGCAATTATCTCAATCTTTTCTCCTCCATTTCTCCATCCCATCAGGATTTTGGGCACACACATGCCTCTTGTATTTTTCAAGTCTCCTAGGCCAAGATTCAAACTGTGGTCAGCTATGTGGGTTATAGCTTCTTAGATACAGTGCTTAACCACTGAACTATGGGGCCAGCCCCTACCCTCCCTATGTCTTATTTTTGATACTATTAGTTTGTTGAGAAAATCACGACAAATTTTTCTATGCAAAAATATGTCATGACTTTCCTTACAACCCAATATTATTGAAATAGTCTCCTTACTTGCCAGCCCCCAGCTGGTTTACATGGAAAATACCTATTTTTACAATTTTTAGAAGACACAATGGTAAGCTGCTAGGAAAAGTTACTGTATAAATCTTATACTACTTACTCAGTATCACGTTTAAGGCCAAACTCAGACAGGTCTTCATTTTTAGAAGTATATTTGCCATAACACTCACTCATCAAAGACTGGAATAATGGATAGACCCTGCAGGTATTGTTGCGGACTTTTAGTTGACGAACCCTGGGGACTCCTAGAAGTATGTTCTCATAGTAGATGCGGCTGCTATTCTTTAGATTATACAGCTGTTGGTGATTGTACCATGAGTCCCAGTACAGACCTTCCAAAAGAGGTCCTTCCATAAACTTCATATAGAAAGAAATGTCACAGGAAATATATTTTCATGTCAACAGAATCTATGTTCATAACATTATTCATAAGAGATTTTGAGTATGAGTAAAGTTGTTGACGAAGCCACTGTTAATGCTAATGGTATTGATAATGCTGCTTCAGATGGCAGACACTTACTGAGCACTTACTATATAGTAGGCACTGCTCAAATTACTTTACAAGTATTAACTAATTTAATCCCATAACCCTTCTTCTCCCTTTCTTATATGAAGAATGTATTGAAAATTGTTCTCAAATACATGAGTATCAAAGCTGGTCATAGCCACATAATCATGACTTCACCCTCAAGTTGTCTGTACTCCTCCCCCCTCCTCCTCAATTCTGGCCATGGTGACTCTACTTCTTGCTCTGCCTCCATGTGCTCATTCTGAGACTACAAGACTAAGAGTCGTTTTTTCTTTCTTCCTTTTTTCTTCTTTGCCATTGGCCATGTGCATACCTCTAGACAGCACAATAAAGAGACAGGGTGAGCTCCACTTCTCCTATCATTCTTTCCTATTTCACTAGACCCAAACCTGTGACCTATGATATTTTAGTCCCCATCTCACACTTATTCTCTCATACTCAGAAAATGATCTTGTCTCTCTTTGGTAAGTTTTACATTCCTAGCATTTGTGATGTGACCTCTGTCCAATTCATAATTTGGTTTCTATCACCTCAACCTCCATATGTCCACAATACCAAATGAAGCTCTACATGTAGAATTACTTACAGCATATAATGTTCCCTCTCTCTAGAAGCCCATCCCTTATCCTTCCTCTAAAACTTACCTGAATTGAGACTGGCAGGTGATGTGATTGTTATGGTGCTGGGCTCCAACATGGTTGACTGCAGTTTAAATTCCAGACCCAGTGGCTTGCTTTCTCACTTTCTCTCTCTCTTTCTCTGGTCAAATTGAAAAATAATAATAAATAAAGTTAGATAATTCTTAAAAAAAGAAAAATTCAACTGAATTATCATCTCTAGAAAAACTTCCTTAATTGCCTCATTTGTATGTCCCAATATCTGTGTCATAGAATATCTGAAATGGTTGTTCTCTTGTTTTTTTCCTCACAATGTGAGCATCTTGCTGTGTTAAGTGCAATGGAAAAAGCAAATCTATTCCAATACTGAAGGAATAGTTTTTTTTTTTTTTTAAGAATTATTAAACTTGGGACCCACAGTTAGCATAATGGCTATGTCGCTGGACTCCCACGAAGTCGACCGTGGTTCGCGTCCTGGACCTGGTGGCTTAAAACTCATGCCGTGTGCGTGCGTGCCCAAGATCCCGAGAGGAGAATGGAGGAGAAGGGATTGTGGTTTGGCCACCCCGCTGGGGGGTGATTTCTTGTTTTCTATCTGTCTCTCTCTGGCGAGCGCATGCGCCCTATGGCAAAAACCTCTCCAAAAAAAAAAACACCATTTGAGTAGATAGGGCAAGTCTAGCCCCTCTTTAGATATAAAGAATTGAAGCTCAGAGCTTTAAAGGGCTTTGTCCCAGAGTCACACTGTTAGTTAACGGTAGGCTCCACCATGATCATGCTAAATTTATAATCTCATTTGTTGGTTTTTAGACAGATTCTTGGGTCAGCCTATAGCGTGGTAGTTAAAGTGTCTGGATCCCACAGGGATGGCTGTGCAGTCTGAGTCACAGGTCCAGCAGCTTGAAAAGCATGCTGGGCACCGTGTACACACACACACACACACACAGTATATTTTCTGGGCAATTAAGGAACTTTTTTCTTTAATTTTAGGTTTTTGCCATAGGGTATGTGCATTTATTTGAGGAAGACAGAGAGAGGCAGAGAAAGGAACAGTGAAAAATTACCCTCCAGAGGTGATGGCCATGTCACAGTTCCTTCTCCTCCATTCTCATCTCTAGATTTTGGGCACACGTGCAAACATGCCTGGCGTGATTTTCAAGCTGCTGGGTCTGGGACTTGAACCATGGTCAGCCATGTGGGAAATTCAGCACCTTAGCCACCATGCCACCTGCTGGCCCTGGCAAGTAAGAAGTCTCTCTCTCTCTCTCTTTTTTAAAATAATTATTTTATTTAACTTTATTTATTTATTTTAATTTGACCAGAGAGGTAGAGAGAGAGAGCAAGACAGAGAAAGTGAGAAGGCAAACCACCAGGTCTGGGACTCGAACTGTGGTCGGCCATGTGGGAGACTGGTGCCCTCAACCACCATGCCATCTGCTGGCCTGGCAATTAAGTAATCTATAAGAGTAATTTTCACTATACACAATTACAGAGTGACTTTAGACCCTAACCCTCACATAAGAAGCATATCTCTTATTTTCCAAATGAGAATATTAAATTATATATATATAAATGTATATATACATTTTTTAAAGTTATAAGAACAGTGTCTTTAAAATATTGAAAATGAAAATTCTCAATAAACACTGGATGGTTAATTCTAATAGTTTAAACAAGTAATACTCATTTTTACTCATGCCTTCAACCAATATTCATTGAATGCCTACTATGTGTACCAAAGGTTTATGAAATACCTAAAGTTATTTCTTCTACAGTCACCATACTTACCTTCCAAAAATCAGCTGTGGTGCGAATAGACTTAAAGTTGGTTCTTTCATCACCAGGCACAGAGGTGTCCAAAAATAGAGATGACATAACCTTGTTTAAGTAGTACATATGTGGGTTTACCATCCCAAAAGTCACTAAAGAGAAGAATTTTTTTGTTTAAAATTAAAGTTTAAACATTTAGTTGGTCAGAATTTAAAATGTTGTTATAATTTGTTCCCAATTTTGTTTTTAAAATTCAAATTTATTGTTCTAATTATGAAAGTAGTAATTTTTCAAAACTTGAAAATAGACATATACAAAGCAGGAAGAAGTTTCCTGTCATCTTTTTTTTTAAAGATTGTATTACTTGATTTTATTTTACACTAGGTACTGGGCACAAGGCAATCCTCCTTAATAAAGTTGACAGTTAGCTTTGCTCAGAACATTTTTAATAATGCACGTTAAAAAAAGTATTGATATTACAAATTGTTCTGCACTCCAAATATACAATAGCTTGGAAAACAACGTTTAGAAAATAAAAGTCAATATAAAAAAACAGATAAAAACAACTAGAACAGTACAGGTTTATATATGGCTCAGATGTTATAGTTTTCTTACTGCATCATCAGTGTCAGAAATGTGTTCCTTCGGGACCAGCAGTTAGCATAATGGCTATGTCGCTGGACTCCCCACATAGTCGACTGCGGTTCACGTCCCAGACCCGGTGGCTTAAACTCACGCTGGGCGCATGTGCATGCGTGCCCAAGATTCCGAGAGGAGAATGGAGGAGAAGGGATTGCGGTGTGACCAGTCCCCCCTGGGGATGTCTCGCTTTCTATCTCTCTGTCTCTGTCTGTCTGGCGAGCGCACGTGCCCTATAGCAAAAACTTCTCAAAAAAAAAAAGAAAAGAAAAAAAGAAATGTGTTCCTTTAGCTGGCTCCATTGCTCCAGGTTTAAAAAAATACCTTTTCTTCCTGGTTTCATTTCACCTTCTGGATCCATCCAATATTCTCTGAGATCAATCAGAACTTTCCCTTTAAAATCCCGAACACTGACATATCTCGTTTTCCCAACTTGAAACATGTTACCGTCTCTGCTGCTGCTGCTCTGTTTGGAAGATGACAGAGCTCTAGAAGTTTCACCAGTCTTTTGCTTCCTTACAGGTTTTTCTGGAGCAACTTGCTTTTTCCTCTTTAACTTCTTGTCAACTTCACTGTCAGAATAACTGCCAGAAGAGTTTGAAGAAACAAGTTCCTTTGATTTAGGCATTGCTCTGCTCCTGCTATTGAACAACCTCCTGCTCATTCGCTCCCGACTTGTTTCCTGTAATCTTACCACTAGGCCACTAGTGTTAAATTTGGCTTATATTCTATAGATATTTCTTTATATACATATTTATTAAATACATTTATATATAATAATTATATATAATTGTAATCCCTTTTCCTCTGTTCTTCTCTTGGGTGTGCATGACAACGTGTCTGGTATGTTTGTAGCTGCTGGGTCTGAGACTTGAACCACAGTTGACCATGTGGGCGTCCAGCACCTTAACCGCTATGCTACCTGTTTGCCCCTATAATATATACTTAATATAATAAATATATAATATTGAATAAATATATATTTAATATACACATTTAATAAAGATAACAATTTTATCTTTACAAAAAATGAGATCATATTACACCCACTATTCTGCAAATGTTTTTTCCTCCATCTTGAGTAAACAACACAATGTGGTGACTGGTTAAGGCTGTGGACTTTGAATTCAGATCGATAAGGGTTTGAGTCCATCTTAGGGATAATGTTTTCTGTCTCCTAGTTTTATTGTATGATGTGTGATGGTGCATGCAGAACACCTGAAACTGTGCTTTGGCACATGGTAAGTCTTTAAAAATATTAACCAGTATTCTTCCTCTCTCTCTCTTGTGTGTGTGTGGGGGGACTTCATTTCATTTGTTTTTGCCAGAGACTCAATTTAAAAGAAAATTTTTTTTAAGAATTATTTTTTATTATTTATTGTTATTATTTTTTTAATTCACCAGAGAGAGAGAGGGAAAGTGAAAAAGCAAGCCTCCAGGTCCAGGACTCAAACTGTGGTCAACCGTATGCAGGACCCAGCAACTTAACCACTATGCTGCCTGCTAGCCCCAAAACTCTTTAATTTTTAAAAACAAAAACAATCTTTAATAAAAGTCCATGGAACAATGGGCCTATACCATTCTTTTTTTTGAGAGAGATTTTTGCTATAGGGTGTATGTGCTCACCAGAGAGACAGAAAGAGAAAAAAAGAAAGAAAGAAATCATTCCTCCAGGGGAAATGACCATGCCACAATCCCTTCTCTTCCATTTTCCTTTGGGATTTTGGGCATGCATACACACCTGCCCATCGTGAGTTTCAAGCCACTGGGTCCAGGACTTGAACCTCAGTCAGCCCTATGGGAGTCCAGTGCCTTTTGACAATTTTTTTTATTATTTTATTTTATTTTATGCATTCAATCACTATATATCACATAGCTTATAAAGTGAATTTACCCAACATGAATACACTTTGCACCAGTGTAGTTGAGGATACTATACATATTATTATCAAAAGATAATCATCCATTTCTGTGTCCTATAAATGTCTTGCATCTCTGTTTTCCTCCTGGATTTCTTTTCTTATACTATCTGTCTTCTCCCAACCTCTTTCCACACTGTCTCCACTATCCATAACCATGTACCATGCTTCTGTATCCTCAAATCTTTCAGTTTCTGCTATAGAATGCAGACAATCAATATATGTTAAGTGGAGACACCATATCTCTCTTTCAGAGCCTGGCTTGCTTCACTCAGGAGGAAATCTTCCATATTTGTCCACTTTCTATCAAATGCCAGGGTCTTTTTTTATGGCTGGGTAATATTCCATGGAGTATATGTGCTACACTTTTTCAATCCATTCAACTGTTTGTGGACATTTGGGTTGGTTCCACATTTTAGCAAGCGTGAATAATGCCATAATAAACATAGATGTGCAAGCACTTTTCTGAGTGTTCTCCTATCCTTTGGGTAGATACCGAGGAGTGGAATTGCTTATAGATCTATTTGTCGATCTTTGAGGAACTTTCATATTGTTATCCACAATGGCTAGGCCAATTTACATTTCCACCAACAGAGTTGAAGAGTTCCCCTTTCTTTCTTTCTTTCTTTCTTTCTTTCTTTCTTTCTTTCTTTCTTTCTTTCTTTCTTTCTTTCTTTCTTTCTT
>NW_006207460.1:19388-20156 GCF_000334495.1 Tupaia belangeri chinensis | reverse complement strand
TCCTTCCTTTCTTTCTTCTTTCTTTCTTTCTTTCTTTCTTTCTTTCTTTCTTTCTTTCTTTCTTTCTTTCTTTCTTTCTTTCTTTCTTTCTTATTTTTTATAGAGAAAGATTTTTTGCTATATGGTATATGTGCTTTCTGGAGATAGAGACAGACAGATATAGAAAATGAGAATTCACCCCCCCAGGAGGATGGCCACCCCACAATCCCTTCTCCTCCATTCTCCTCTTGGAATTTTGGGCATGCATGCACATATGCCCAACGTGTGTTTGAAGCTGCTGGGTCTGGGACTCGAACGACAGTCAATTATGTGGGAATCCAGTGACATAACCACTATGCCATCCACTGGTCCTGAGAGTTTCTCTTTCACCACATCCCTGCCAGCATGATTGGGGTTAAGTGGTATTTCACTGTGGTTTTGATCTGCATCTCCCTTATGATAAGGGATGTTGAGCATTTTTTCATATGCTTTTTAGTTCATATGTCTTCCTTAGAGTTGTTTGTTCATCTTTTAATTGGGTTGATCATTTTTTGGGGGTTAAGTCACTTGAGTGTTCTGCAAATTTTGGTTATCAGAACCGTTTCTGAGGAATAGTTTATAAAAATATATTCCCATTCCAAGGGCTGTTGATTTACATTAAGTACAGTGTCTTTTGTTGTGCAGAAACTTTATTTTATTTTATTTTTTGGAGAGGTTTTTGCTATAGGGCACGTGTGCTCACCAGAAAGGCAGAGAGAGACAGAGATACAGAAAGTGAGAAATCACCCC
>NW_006207460.1:11843-19146 GCF_000334495.1 Tupaia belangeri chinensis | reverse complement strand
GTTCCTTTGGCAACATATATGCGAAGCTACAAGAAAGGTGATATTGTAGACATTAAGGGAATGGGTACTGTTCAAAAAGGAATGCCCCACAAATGTTATCATAGCAAAACTGGAAGAGTCTACAATGTTATCCAGCATGCTGTTGGCATTGTTGTGAGCAAACAAGTTAAGGGCAAGATTCTTGCCAAGAGAATTAATGTGCATATTGAGCATATTAAGCATTCTAAGAGCAGAGATAGCTTCCTACAACGTGTGGAGGAAAATGACCAGAAAAACAAAGAAGACTAAGAGAAAGGTACCTGGGTTCAACTAAAGTGCCAGCCTGCTCCACCCAGAGAAGCACACTTTGTGAGAACAAATGGAAAGGAGCCTGAGCTACTGGAACCTATTCCCTATGAATTCATGGCTTGATGGGTGTTAAAAATAAACTAATCTGTCATCTATTAAAAAAAAAAAAGAATGTCTCTGGTAATTTGGTTGGGGTTGTATTAAGTATGTAGATTAATTTGGGTAGAATTGCTATTTTGAGTATGTTAATTCTTCCAATCCAGGAACATGAGATGTCCTTACACCTTTATTTGTGATTTTCAATTTTTTTTAGATTTTTTTTCTTTTTTTTTTTTTTTTTGGAGAGGTTTTTGCTATAGGGCGCGTGCGCTCGCCAGACAGACAGAGAGAGACAGAGAGACAGAAAGCGAGAAATCACCCCCCAGGGGGGATGGTCACGCCGCAATCCCTTCTCCTCCATTCTCCTCTCGGGATCTTGGGCACGCACGCACACGCGCCCGGCGTGAGTTTTAAGCCACCGGGTCCGGGACGCGAACCGCGGTCAACTACGTGGGAGTCCAGCGACATAACCATTACGCTCACTTCTGGTTCCCTTTTTTTAGATTTTTGTAGTTTTCCTTGTAGAGGTCTTTCATTTCTTTGGTTAGATTTATCCCTAGTGGCTATGGTAAATCAGATTACTTTCTTCATTCTACCTCATTCTTATTGTTGTTCATATACAGAAATGCTATAGATTTTTGTATGTTGATTTTGTATCCTGCTACTTTACTGTATTCATTAAAAATTTTCAGGAGTTTTTGTGTGGATACCCTTGGGTCTTCTATGTATACAGTCATGTAGCCTGCAAATAGAAATAACTTCACCTCTTCTTTATCTGTATGCCTTTTATTTTATTCTCTTTTCTGATTGTATTGGCTAGGACTTCCAGAATTATATTGAAAAGGAGTGGAGAAAGTGGTCAGCCTTGTCTTGTACCAGTTTTTAGCGGGAAAGCTTTCAGCTTTTCCTTATTCAATATGAAGTTAGCTATGGGTTTTTCATAAATAACTTTTATTGTGTTGAGAAATGACCCTTCTGTGCCTATTTTGCTGAGAGTCTTAATCATAAAGGGAGTTATATTTTATCAAACACCTTTTCTGCATTGATTGAAATGATCAAATAGTTTTTATCTTTCTTTCTGTTAATACAGTATATCACATTTATGGTTTTGTGTATGTTGAACCACCCTTGAATACCTGGAATAAAGCCTACCTGGTTGTAAATTGTAAATTTTTTTAAAAAAGATTTTATTTGGGAACCAGCAGTTAGCATAATGGCTATGTTGCTGGACTCCCACATAGTCGACGGCGGTTCGAGTCCTGGACCCGGTGGCTTAAAACTCATGCTGGGCGCGTGTGCGTGCGTGCCCAAGATCCCGAGAGGAGAGTGGAGGAGAAGGGATTGCGGCGTGACCATCCCCCCTGGGGGGTGATTTCTCGCTTTCGGTCTCTATGTCTCTCTCTGTCTGGCGAGTGCACGCGCCCTATAGCGAAAATCTCTCAAAAAAGAAAAAAAAGATAGCAAAAAAAAAAGATTTTATTTAACTTTATTTACTTATTTTTTTATAAACTTTTTATATGTTGTTGGATATGATTTGCTAGTATCTTGTTGAGAATTTTTGTGCCTATATTCATCAGAGATATTGATCTATAGTTTTCCTTCCTTGTCATATCCCTGTCTGTTTTTTTTTTTTTTTTTTTTTAGAGGTTTTTCACTGTAGGGTGCGGGCGCTCGCCAGACAGACAGAGAGAGACAGAGAGATAGAAAGCGAGAAATCACGCCCTAGGGGGGATGGCCATGCCGCAATCCCTTCTCCTCCATTCTCCTCTCGGGATCTTGGGCACGCACGCACACGCGCCCGGCGTGAGTTTTAAGCCACCGGGTCTGGGACGTGAACCGCGGTCGACTACGTGGGAGTCCAGCGACATAGCCATTACGCTAACTGCTGGTTCCCCCTGTCTGTTTTAAGGATAAGGGTGATGGAGACTTCATAACATGAATTTGGGTATGTTCCATCCTTTTGGATCTTTAGAAATAACTTGAATAGAATGGGGGTTAATTCTTCTTTAAAAGTTTTGTAGAATTCAGAGGTGAAGCCATCACGACCAGGGCTTTTCTCTGTTGGGAGGTTATTTATTACTGATTCAATCTCTTTGCTTGTTATGGGCCTATTCAGGCTTTCTATGTCCTCCTGACTCAATCTTGGTAGATTATATGTGTCCAGAGATTTGTCCATCTCATCCAGGTTTTGTTTGTTGGTGTGTAGTCACTCATTGTATACTCTAATGATGTTCTGTATTTCTATTATGTTGGTTGTTATATTGCCTGTTTTCATTGTGAATTTATCTTATTTTTTTCTCTGTTCTTAATTAGTCTAGCTAGTGGTATGTCAATTTTGTTAATCTTTTCAAAGAACCAACTTTTAATTTCATTTATTTTCTGTATACTTCATTTATTTTCCATTTCATTTATTTCTGCTCAAACCTTTATTATTTTTCTCCTGGAGTTTTTTGTTTTTGTTTTTGTTTTGTTTTGTTGTTGTTGCTTTTCCATTTCTCTGAGGCATGATGTTAGGTTGTCCATTTGCCAACTTTCCATCTTTTTCTACACCACACTAATTGCTATAAACTTCCCTTTTATGATTGCTTTTGTGGTGTCCCACAGATTATGGAAACTCATGTACTCATTATCATTGGTTTCTATGAATCTTTTGATTTTAGTCTTAATTTCTCCAGCAGTGGTGAGAATTTACCAGCACCAGAGTAGGCTGTTTACTTTCCATGTTTGTGTATTTTACTGTGTGTTTATTTTTTCCCTAAAATTAATATCAAGTTTAATTCCATCATGGTCAGAGAAGATGCTGGATATAGTTTCTATGTCTTTGAATCTGTAAAGGCTTGTTTTGTGCCCTGTCTTGTGGTCAATCTTTGAAAAGTTTCCATTTTTGCATGGATAAGGAAAATGTGTATTTCATGGTTTTTGGGTGGGAGGTTCTATAGATGTCTGTCACATCCATTTGATTTATGGTATCATTTAGATCCTGTAACCCTTTGCTTGTTTTTTTTTTTTTTTAGAGGTTTTTGCTACAGGGCGTGTCCGCTTGCCAGACAGAGAGAGAGACAGAGAGACAGAAAGCGAGAAATCACTCCCCAGGGCAGATGGCCACGCCACAATCCTTTCTCCTTCATTCTCCTTTCAGGATCTTGGGCATGCATGCACACGTGCTCGGCGTAAGTTTTAAGCCACTGGGTCTGGACACGAACTGCGGTCGACTACACGGGAGTCCAGCGACATAGCCATTACGCTAACTGCTGATCCCTGTTTTTTTTTTTTTTTTGTCTAGATGATCTGTCCAAAGGAGATAGTAAGGTATTGAGATCCCTAACAATTAGTGTATTCCAGTCTACCTCTCCTTTGAAATCTAGCAGTCTTTCATTCACATATTTGGAAGCTCCTGAGTTGGGTGCATAGATATTTATAAACATTGTATCTTCTTGATGAATTAACTCTTATACTTCTATATAATGTTCTTCTTTGTCTCTTTTTGTTTTACAGCATATTTTGTCTGAAATCAATATTGTGACTCCAGCTCTTTTTCCACCTTTTTCTAGCCCTTCAGTTTTAGTCTATGTATGTCTTTATTCATGAGATGCATTTCTTATAGGCAACAGATAGAGGGGTTCTGTTTTTTTTTTTTTTTTTTTTTTAATCCATTCAACTAATCTGTGTCTCTTGGTTGGGGAATTTAATCCAGTAACAGTGAATGTTATTATCAATATTTGAATGTTATGATCAATATTTCCCAACTTGTTCCTACTATTAATTTGGCCATTTTCTTGGTTGTTTCTTGTTCTCTTATTTCTGTCTGTTTCTTTAGTTTTCCTGGTATAGCACTCCCTTCAGAATTTCGTGAAGGGCCAGTCTGGTGTTGGTAAATTCTTTCAGGTTTTGTTTCTCTAAGAATGTTTTTGTCTCTTCTTCCCATATGAAGAATAATCTTGCTGAATAACACTGGCTGAAATTGCTTTTCTTTTAACACTTTGAATATATCTTCCCATTCTTTCCTTACTTGCATTGCTTCCGGTGAGATGTCTGATGTGAGCCTGATGGAATAACCTTTGTAAGTAACTCGATGTTTCTCTCTTGCCAATTTTAGTATCTTGTTTTTATCTGTGGTTTTGGCCAATCTGGCTATGATGTGCCATGGAGAGGATCTTTTTGGGTTGATTCTTTTTTGGGGTCCTTTTTATTTCTTCATTCTGGATGTTTCAATGCTTCTCTAGAGTTGGAAAGTTTTCTTCAAGGATTTCATGGAACAGATTATCAATGCTTTTATTAGTTTCTTCACCTTCTGGGATACCAATTTTCCAGATGTTTGGGCATTTAATGGTATCTAGTATTTCTCGTATATTGTCCTCATTTTTCTAGGTTATTTTTCCAGACTTTTTGGTGATTTCTTTCTAGATTAGAAGTTTTATCTTCTACATCCAAGATTCAATGCCATTTTTTAAAAAAAATGTTTTTAAGAATTATTTTATTGGGACCCTGCAGTTAGCATAATGGCTATGTCGCCAGACTCCCATATAGCTGACTGCAGTTCGAGTCCTGGACTCAGTGGCTTAAACTCATGCTGGGCGCGTGTGCGTGCGTGCCCAAGATCCCGAGAGGAGAATGGAGGAGAAGGGATTGCGGCATGGCCATCTCCCCTAGGGTGTGATTTCTCGCTTTCTATGCTTTCTGTCTCTCTGTCTCTCTCTGTCTGGCAAGCGCATGCGCCCTATAGCAAAAACCTCTCCAAAAAAAAAAAAAAAGAATAATTTTATTTAGCTTTATTTATTTATTTTAATTTGAGCAGACAGGGACAGAGTTGGGAGGGGGGTTGAGAAAACAAGTCACCAGGTTGAGGATTCAAACCACAGTTGGCTATGTGAGAGTCCAGCACACTTAACCACTACAGCACCTGCCATCCTCCCCGCTCTCCCATGACATTCTTTACTTTATTTCACTGTATATATACTGTAGTGTTCAACAAATCCCCTTCTTGATGGATTTGAGGTTATTTTTAAAAACTTTAAAAATCTGAATGGAATTATAACCTTTTCACTTGTATTTTCTTAACTGTTCTGAGCATTTATTTTTTCTTTTCAAGAGAGATTTTTTGCTATAGGACACATATGCTCACCAAAGAGATAGAGACAGAGAGACAGAAAGTGAGAAATCACCCTCCCCCCCCAGGGGAATGGCCATGCCACTCCACTCTTCTCTCAGGATCTTGGGCACACATGCACCCGGAGTGAGTTTTAAGCTGCCAGGGCCAGTACTTTAATCACAGTTGACTTTGTGGGAGTCCAGCAACATAACCATTACATCATCTGCTGGTCCCAAGTATGTATTATTTTTATAACATTTTACAAATGTTGACCATGGAAGTTTATCATTGGTCTAAGATACCATAATTTATATTTGGTTGTAGTTGTCTTTTTAATTAAGATCTGATTCAAACTCATCCCAGAACACCAATTAATTAGGTAAGAGGTATACAGCTGCTAGTGTGTAGCACATACCAACATAAGATAATCCTGGCCAGAAGCTTACATCTAATATATGTTGGACACTCTAAAGATAAAATATTCTTTTATTTTTGAGAGGTTTTTGCTATAGAGTGTGTGTGCTCACCAGAAAGAGAGAGAGACAGAGAGACAGAAAGTGAGAAATCACCCCCCAGGGGAGATGGTCATGGCACAATCCCTTCTCCTTCATTCTCATCGCAGGATCTTGGGCACACATGCACATGCGCCCAGCGTGAGTTTAAGCCACTGGGTCCGGGACTTGAACTGCAGTCAGCTACGTGGGAGTCCAGCGACATAGCTATTATGCCAACTGCTGGTCCCAAGGTAAAATATTCTTTTAATATTGCCCTTCAGATATCAAGTCAATTCTATTGAACTATATATAGGAATGTAGATTGAGGTGTTTTTTCAGTTCTCCTTATGGATTATATGGATTCAGCACAAGCATATTGTACTACTTACTGTACAACAGGTCATGACCTTGGTGGCTTAAAAAACATGCCAGACACATGTGCATGTGTGTCCCAAATCCTGAGAGAAATGGAGAAGGGATTGTAGCCCTACCATACCCCACTGAAAGGGTACTTCCTGCCTCTGTCTCTGGCCAGCACACCCTCTGGCAATAAAAAAAGAACAAAGCTAATGGCAAATACCAAGACAAACTTCTATCTTTGGCCTTATTTGCACTTTTATAGATCTGTATGTCTCTAAAAGAGATCAAATTATAATTGTCAATCCAAGGGATTAATTATATCAAGATAGAATTGTCAAAGGAGAGGTATAATTATATCCAATCAATGTTGATCATTTAAGTTTCTCATTATATCTGTGACCTAAAATTTTGCCAATTGGAAATAGTGTATATACAAATGAACTTAAAAGTGTAAGAGAATGTCTAAAATCTGTCACTATTTTTAAAATAAATTTCAATAATCTGACAGCCTATGTTTTTTGAATCTCCACTTTTCAACCACTTAGTTCAAACCATTAGTATCCTTATCTATATCTGTGTACTTACATATACATAGGTTTATTAAAAAAATAAAGTAGAGTAACAACTCCTGAAGTGTGGTTCTAATTTCTACTTCCTTTCTGTAATGTGGCTTATATTTTGGAGCCCCTGTGAGATATAAAACAAAAAATTTCTTTACATTATTATAATTTGTAATGTATGTAACAACTATGGAAAAATAAAACCACTTCTGGTCCTTACACTGTCAAGGAAAGCTCCAATGGCATCTGGTTATTTTTAAATTCTGTTTTGTAAGGCAGGGATAATTACTAAACTTTCCCACCAGCATAAGTGGGCATAACCCACTACTACCATAAATGAATAGGTTTTATAGCACAGATGTTTCCTCACCAGTCTTGTCTTAAAATACAAAAGCTAAATAAACACTAACACT
>NW_006207460.1:0-9468 GCF_000334495.1 Tupaia belangeri chinensis | reverse complement strand
GTGGCTTAAACTCATGCTGGGCGCGTGTGCGTGCGTGCCCAAGATCCCGAGAGGAGAATGGAGGAGAAGGGATTGCGGCATGGCCATCTCCCCTAGGGTGTGATTTCTCGCTTTCTATCTCTCTGTCTCTCTCTGTCTTTCTGGTGAGCACACGCACCCTATAACAAAAACCTCTCCAAAAAAAAAAAAAAAGAATAATTTTATTTAGCTTTATTTATTTATTTTAATTTGAGCAGACAGGGACAGAGTTGGGAGGGGGGTTGAGAAAACAAGTCACCAGGTTGAGGATTCAAACCACAGTTGGCTATGTGAGAGTCCAGCACACTTAACCACTACAGCACCTGCCATCCTCCCCGCTCTCCCATGACATTCTTTACTTTATTTCACTGTATATATACTGTAGTGTTCAACAAATCCCCTTCTTGATGGGATGGATTTGAGGTTATTTTTCTTTAAAAATCTGAATGGAATTATAACCTTTTCACTTGTATTTTCTTAACTGTTCTGAGCATTTATTTTTTCTTTTCAAGAGAGATTTTTTGCTATAGGACACATATGCTCACCAAAGAGATAGAGACAGAGAGACAGAAAGCAAGAAGTCACTCCCGCCAGGGTAGATGGCCAAACCACAACCCCTTCTCCTCCACTCTTCTCTCAGGATCTTGGGCACACATGCACCCGGAGTGAGTTTTAAGCTGCCAGGGCCAGTACTTTAATCACAGTTGACTTTGTGGGAGTCCAGCAACATAACCATTACATCATCTGCTGGTCCCAAGTATGTATTATTTTTATAACATTTTACAAATGTTGACCATGGAAGTTTATCATTGGTCTAAGATACCATAATTTATATTTGGTTGTAGTTGTCTTTTTAATTAAGATCTGATTCAAACTCATCCCAGAACACCAATTAATTAGGTAAGAGGTATACAGCTGCTAGTGTGTAGCACATACCAACATAAGATAATCCTGGCCAGAAGCTTACATCTAATATATGTTGGACACTCTAAAGATAAAATATTCTTTTATTTTTGAGAGGTTTTTGCTATAGAGTGTGTGTGCTCACCAGAAAGAGAGAGAGACAGAGAGACAGAAAGTGAGAAATCACCCCCCAGGGGAGATGGTCATGGCACAATCCCTTCTCCTTCATTCTCATCGCAGGATCTTGGGCACACATGCACATGCGCCCAGCGTGAGTTTAAGCCACTGGGTCCGGGACTTGAACTGCAGTCAGCTACGTGGGAGTCCAGCGACATAGCTATTATGCCAACTGCTGGTCCCAAGGTAAAATATTCTTTTAATATTGCCCTTCAGATATCAAGTCAATTCTATTGAACTATATATAGGAATGTAGATTGAGGTGTTTTTTCAGTTCTCCTTATGGATTATATGGATTCAGCACAAGCATATTGTACTACTTACTGTACAACAGGTCATGACCTTGGTGGCTTAAAAAACATGCCAGACACATGTGCATGTGTGTCCCAAATCCTGAGAGAAATGGAGAAGGGATTGTAGCCCTACCATACCCCACTGAAAGGGTACTTCCTGCCTCTGTCTCTGGCCAGCACACCCTCTGGCAATAAAAAAAGAACAAAGCTAATGGCAAATACCAAGACAAACTTCTATCTTTGGCCTTATTTGCACTTTTATAGATCTGTATGTCTCTAAAAGAGATCAAATTATAATTGTCAATCCAAGGGATTAATTATATCAAGATAGAATTGTCAAAGGAGAGGTATAATTATATCCAATCAATGTTGATCATTTAAGTTTCTCATTATATCTGTGACCTAAAATTTTGCCAATTGGAAATAGTGTATATACAAATGAACTTAAAAGTGTAAGAGAATGTCTAAAATCTGTCACTATTTTTAAAATAAATTTCAATAATCTGACAGCCTATGTTTTTTGAATCTCCACTTTTCAACCACTTAGTTCAAACCATTAGTATCCTTATCTATATCTGTGTACTTACATATACATAGGTTTATTAAAAAAATAAAGTAGAGTAACAGCTCCTGAAGTGTGGTTCTAATTTCTACTTCCTTTCTGTAATGTGGCTTATATTTTGGAGCCCCTGTGAGATATAAAACAAAAAATTTCTTTACATTATTATAATTTGTAATGTATGTAACAACTATGGAAAAATAAAACCACTTCTGGTCCTTACACTGTCAAGGAAAGCTCCAATGGCATCTGGTTATTTTTAAATTCTGTTTTGTAAGGCAGGGATAATTACTAAACTTTCCCACCAGCATAAGTGGGCATAACCCACTACTACCATAAATGAATAGGTTTTATAGCACAGATGTTTCCTCACCAGTCTTGTCTTAAAATACAAAAGCTAAATAAACACTAACACTCTCCCCCCCCTCCTCCCCCCCCGCCCCCCATCTATCCCTAATGGTTTTCTAGACCTGTAAATATCACTTCTAGAGTGGGCTGGCTTCTTGGTGAAGAGGGAAAAAGTGCTCGGGCTGGAGTTCGGTTAAGGCCATGACTCCCTAGATCACCAAAGGACTTCGGACGTAGGCCTAGCGATAGTCACTGAACAATAGGTGACAGCACCCAGTTCAAGTCTCAGGCAAGGGGCCAGTGCCATATTTTCTGGGGGTTCTACTTTCGCGTTTCCGATGCTCCAGGTAAGGTTGTGAGGGCTAGCTCTCATATGACTAGAGACTTGGGGCTACACAGCCCCATTCAGGGTATGTGGAATTGCCACATCTCCCTGTCCCACTCACTGTCTAGAAACACCTCTCACCGCCTTGGTGCCACCGGGATGCCTCAGCCATGGCGGACGTGGGACTACACCGCCGGTTTAGCCACCGCGGGTCTGCCGCGCCTGCGCGGATAGTCACGTGGCTCCCTCTGTCCGGCTCCTGCGCATGGGCAACCCTGTCACCGCCTCTCGATTTGGCGAGTAGCTCTCGCGCCTGCGCAATGAGCACTTTCTGGAAGCTTTACGTGTGAGACGGGATTGGGTTGCTGCGGTGTTCTTCTTCAGAGAGCCTTTCCAGGACGAACCTGGATCATAGTAAAGAATTATAACAGACTTCTCTTTTTTAAATAACATTAACATTTATCGCCTTGTTTCATCTGTATGCCCACTTTCCTGACAAGTAGGTATTTTTGTCCTCTCTTTAGGCCTTAAGAAAGGGAAGCTTTGAGGAACTAATTAACCCTGAAGTGGGGCAAGGTCTGTTTGGAGCCAAAGCCTGAAAGCCTAACCGTGACCCCACACTTTGGCTGCTGGTAAATCTGGTTATTATCAGCAAAAGGTTGTTTTTGGAAATAGCTTCCTTTCTCTCCCCTTTCCAGTGTTAAAATTGATTTTAAAATATCTGCAATGATGACCATGGCTCTAGTCCTAGACCTGGTGGCTTGAAAATCACCCAGGGCATGTGTATGTGCTTGTACCCCAAAATCTCAGGAAGAGAATGGAGGAGAAGGAACTGTAGCATGGCCATCCCCTCTGGGGGACGAGTTCTCACTTTACCTCCCATTGTCTCTTTTGTCTTTGGCAGTCCGAGTGCCATATGGCAAAATAAAACAAAACAAAAACTTAAACTTTGGCCATGATTATGTAAACCAGTGGACCAAACAATTCTTGGGATCCCTGATGGGCCTGTGGTCTAGAAGTTTTGGCAGGTAAATCAGTTATAGAAGAAGCTACACAAATGTGGCTGTCAATTATGGCAGCCAAAAGTTCACCAAGATTTAAAGAGAGATTCTCCTGTTGATAAAAAGGAAAAATTGAATTCAGTCCAAAGGCCCTAGGGCAGCATGCACGAAGTTGTTTTGTAAGTAAAAGATAAAGCCACTTTTATTTCCCTGAAAGATGTGTGGTGATGTTGATACAATGCCATATTATGTGCAGATGAAAAGCCAAAGTAGGACACATTCACAAAGGTCAAAAACGACTGTTGATAAAAGGAACAGAAGAGGCCTAGCAAAGGTCTTACAGCCAATGGACTTAAAGGCCTTCTAGAAAAAAGAGCTACTCTCCTACCTTTAGAAGATCTTAGTAAAAGGACTTGGGTTTCTCTGTATATGGACTCTCAGATGCCCACAAAATTATGCTTTCTAATATAACAGGTTAACTGAGCTTGAAATTATGGAAGGGAAAACATCCAAATATTGTATAGATATTCAAAAATTACATTGAATATAAGAGTTAAACAGATGTTCACTAGATTAGCCTTACTCCATTTACTCAATAGATGGAAAGATCTTGAAGAACTAGGGACCTATTTGGTTAAAACAAAATCACAAATTCAGGAGAGATTTAGTTATTTAAGTTATTATAGTTGCCTTTGAAGTGGAAAACATAGGAAGTCTAGTTCAGTTAAGGAAGAATCCAAGCTGTGAAGTTAACACTGTTCCAGAATGTAACTGTTGCTCTTTTGGAACTTATTTTGCTGAGTGTTGTACAATATATATAAAAAAGACATTTTATTTGTAATGAGGAGAAAATCTGTTTTAAATATTTTAATTTTATTATCTTTTGACATAAAACACTCAGTTAACATACCATGTTAGTATTACTTTAAGAGAAAGCAGGTAAAGCATTTAGAAAGCAGTACCAGTAAACCTTATTATAATTATTAGATGTATTTAAAATGTTGCTATTAATCTGTAACCTATAATTGTTAAATGTCTATGACTTAAATGTTAAAATTTCACATTTTAAGATTTTCTTCTATAAGTCCATATATCCAGCTTTTTTGTAGGCTTCACAAATCAGAGAAGTAGAATGTGCAAGATTCAAAGGATAACTAATATATGTTAGTTATATTATCTAATTAAAGCCATAACCTGTTAATACAGCTATGGATTTATTTTAAAATATCACAGAATATATTACTAGTATTGTAGTTGTCATGTTTTCTGATGCTGGTATAGTTATTAAAGTTCTTCACTTTCATAGAGTCCAGATTGAGCTGCCAGACGCTGAAATTCTCCTTCTGGGTTAAAAGCTTGCTTCACATCCAAACCTTTCCCATTAAGTGCTAAATATTTGCTGAAAGTTGGTCGAACGCGTAACTGCTTAGGAGCTGGAAGAGTTTGGTTTGGACGGGCTGAAATAGATAAAATAAAAGTTATTTCAGGAAACCTATTTTAAACAAATTGGTTGCAGACAGGGAAAGAAAAAAAATCTAAATTGATTGTTTTGGAGAAAGTCCCTCAGATTTTATACTATGCTAGGATTTATATTTATTACGACTTCTTGGTTAAATCCTTTGTTAACGATTGGATTGATAGTGTGACATACGTGTAACATCTAGTCTTGTGTTGCATGTGGTCACTCCAGCTTCATTAACTGCAGACACAGTGTACCACCCAGCGTCTTTCTTGTTTACATCTTTTATCAGTAAAGTAACTCTTCCAGCGTTATCATGATACAAACTGAAAAGAAACATTTAAAAAATGAAAATATAAGAGTTAACTTTCCTGGAAAGTTTAAACATTTTTTAAAGTTAAATTCATGTATTTTACATTCATTCACTGTACATCATCACAGCATACAGAATGAGATTTCCCATCCAGAATACACTGATTATACATGTTATCATCAACAAGTAATTTTTCTTTTCTTGTTATATATTTTGCACTTTTACCCCTTGATTCCCTACGTCTCATCCTCTGCCATTTCCCACCCTCCTCCCATACGATCTACAGTTGCTTTCCATGCCTCCCCCCCCCCATTTTATTGATGTACAAACAAATCTTAATTAAATATTTTCAATAGCAAGTTCGGCTGATATATACATGTCTATGAACACATGTCTGACTTTAGGCATAAAACTCAGTGAGTAGAATGAGCATACTATAAAGTAGCACCAAGCTGAGGCTATAGAGCTTACTGTGGTCGTTAAATAGGTATTTCTTAAAATGTATTTTGTAATTTCAAGAAAAGCAGTTTTAATTTTAATAAATTAAAATCACAAAATGTTAAGAGAAATTTGCTTAAGACGTAAAGCTAGGAAAAAGTTTAGGGTTATGAACCTATCAACAACTCAAGAGAAGATTTAAAAAAAAAAAAAACCTTAAATCTGGAAAACAAAGCATAGGAGGGAATCAGTCATATTATTTTAGTCAAAAGTCATAAATTCCATTTTACCAGTTCAGTCTCATATAATTAATCTCTCTTCTGTTGTGGTCTGATCTTTCCATTTAAATTCTGGAAGTTAACATTCAATTTTGGACTTGTCCCTACCATTAAGTTTGCTATTTTCTTGGTTGTTTTTTGAACTCTTCTTTCTGTGTGTATGTCTTTAGTTTTCCTGGTATAGTACTCCCTTCAGAACTTTTTGGAGAGCTGGTCTGGTGTTGGTAAATTCTTTTGGGCTTTGTTTATCTGAGAATGTTTTTATCTTTTCTTCCCATAAAAGGGATGATCAAAATTTTTGGGTGTAGAATTCTTGGTTGAAATTGTTTTTCACTCAACACTTTGAATGTATTTTCCCATTCTTTCCTTGCTCTCATGGTTTCTGACGAGAAGTCCACTGTTAGCCTGATGGGATATTCTTTGTAAGTAACTTGACTTTTCTGTCTTGCCAATTTTACAATCTTGTCTTTGTCTGTGATTTTGGTCAATCTGACTATGATGTGCCTTGGAGAAGATCTTCTTGGGTTGATTTGTGTGTAGTATTTTGTATTTCTTGGGTCTGGATGTTTGAATCCTGCTCTAGGTTTGGAAAGTTTTTTTTTTTTTTTTTTTTCCCCCAAGATTTCATTTGAGCTGTAAGCAATCCCTTTCAGGGACTAAGACAACAGAAGAGTTTCTGTTCAGACTTCATGCTCAAGACCTTAAGATCCACCAGACTGGGAGAAAAATGGAACTGCAGAGAGATTATAGATCACCTCTTCCTACACACCTCTGAATGCTCAGACTTAACTTCAAACAATAAGGAAGAAATGTATAATTCATCAGATGACCAGAAACCACTGCAGAAGCACAAGAAATATGAAAAACCAATAAAAATATCCCTCCTCCAAGAGAAAAGAACAACTTAAAGGTGTTGGATTCCTATATGGCCAACCACAGGTTGAGTCCCAGACTTGAGGATTTGAAAATGAGGCATAGATTTGCAATGCCTTTATTTGTTTCTTCACCTTCTGGGATGCCAATTATCCACATGTTTGGATGATTAATGGTATCTAATATTTCTCATATATTATTTTAATTTCATTGGGTTATTTTCTCAGTCTTTTTTGTGAATTTTTCTAGGACAGAGGTTCTGTCTTCTGCATCTGAATTTGATCTTCTGCATGATCTAATTTGCTTTTAATACTTTGAAAGGAGATTTTGGTTTCCTCTATTATAGCCTTCACCTCTAACATTCTGTTTGATTCTTTTTTTAGGGTGTGTATTTCCCTCTTTCAACTCATGTTAGAACTTCCACACCTCCTGCAACTCATTGACTCTTTTCTTCTGCATCTTCTGGAGTTCAGGATCTCTCTTCTCTTGTATCTCTGTTAGCTTTGTCTCTACAAATATTCTAAAATCTTCTTCTGACATTTCCACGAGTTCTACTGTACTGTCTGTGCATGAGTAGTTGTTCTTTTCTCTTGGGGGAGGGATATTTTATTGTTTTTCATATTTCTTGTGCCTCTACGGTGGTTTCTGGTCATCTGATGAATTATACGTTTCTTCCTTATTGCTTGAAATTAAGTCTGAGTGTTCAGAGGTGTGTAGGAGGAAGTGATCTATAATCTCTCTGCAGTTCCATTTTTCTCCCAGTCTGGTGGATCTTAAAGTCTTGAGTGTGAAGTCTGAGCAGAAAACTCTTCTATTGTCTTAATCCCTGAAAGGAATTGCTTACAGCTCAAATGCAGATGACTTTTCAAAGGGCCTGTGCATTACCTCTCCTATCAGTTTGATAGAACTTGGAGTGTAGAGGGTGAAGTCTGAGTAGATATTCTTTAGTTGTCTTAGTCTCTGAAAGGGATTGCTCACAAATCAAAATCCCTGAAAAGTTTATTTAAGTGATGACTCTGACCTACAGAGTCAGAATGATAAGAAAAAAAAGTTTATGAAAAATTTGAAGCTGTATTTAATTTCCTTAAGCCATCTTTAAAAAAATGAGACTTTTTAAAAATTCTTCCATGAGTGAGAGACAGAGATAGCAAGACACTACTCCTAGCAGAGTCTCAATGCTGTGATCTACGTCTAACCTCAATCTTCCCCACATTACTGGCATGTGTGTGCCCATTATACTTACAGAAGTGTTTACCCTGGAATCTTCTCATGTGGGTCAGGCTCAAATAGTATCACATTTTATTGCCATGCCACTGTCTAGTCCCTCTGTGAACTGTCTTACTTCATTTTAGTAAAAAGGTAAATCCTAGACTACTTTATGCCCTGACTTTCTGATTAGTGGAATTTGACTTAATTAAATTTTATTGTATTTATATTCATGTTTTTAAAACTAGACAAATTGGGATCATAATTGCATGCCATATATATTTAAAGTATAATTGGATTCATCCAAATAAACTAAAGGTAAGTCTAGAAATACTTAATACTTATTTTACCTTATTCGGTCAGTGTTGAACTGTACCATTTCATTATTTCTTTTCCAGAAAAGCTTTGGTGGAGGTATTGCTGTTATCTGGCATTCTAGTTTCACTGAGTCTCCTTCAAAAACTTTTTTGCTCTGTGGTTTGTAGATAAACATTGGTGCTCTTTTATGTTCTTTTGCTGCATAGTAATAAAAAGTCAGGTATTTGAAATATAAAAAGATGTTAATCAAACCAGGGTATTATGATACAGGGTTGTTGGAAAAGTCATGACATATTTTTTTCTATGTTCTTCAATGCAAAAATACATAATGATTTTTCCAATAACCTAATATTTTTATGTTGATAAAGTTTTTAAAAGCAACCACAGGGCCAGCCAGTTGGTGTGGTGAATAAGGCATCTGGATTTCACATGGCTAACTGCCCTGTGAGTCCTCACCTGGTTGCATGAAAAATCACACTGGGGGCCAATAGGTGGTATGGTGGTTAAGGTGCTGAACTTCAACATGGCTGACCACAGTTTGAGTCCTGGACCTGGTGGCTTGCTTTCTCACTTTTCCCCTCTCTCTCTCCATCTCTGTTTCTGGTGAGTGCAGGTACCCTATAGCTATTTAAAAGAAAAGTAATAACATTGGGTCGTCAGGAAAGTCATGATGCATTTTTACACAGAAAAATATGCTATGACTTTCCTGACAACCTAATAAATAAAATTACATAAATAATTGTGTTTTTATATTATTATTATTATTACTATTATTATTTTTTTTAAGGGGAGCCAGGAGGTGGTGCAGGGGTTAAGGTGTTCAACTCCCAAATGGCTGACCATAGTGCTAGTTTTGGACTTGTGGCTTGCTTTTTCGCCTTCTCACTTGCTCTTTTGTCTCTTTCTGGTGAAGACATGTTCACTATAGCAAATTAAAACATGATAATAATAAATAAAAT
>NW_006207459.1:0-1887 GCF_000334495.1 Tupaia belangeri chinensis | reverse complement strand
TATTTTTGTAAACTATGCGTCAGATAAGGTATTTATAACCAGAATTCACAAGGAATTCAAACAGCTGTTTCCAAAAAAAGATGATCAATCCTATTAAGACATGGGAGAAGGAGGTGAAAAAAACACTTTCTAAAGATGACATATGAATAGCCAAAAGGCATATGAAAAAATGTTCAACATCCCTCATCGTAAGGGAAATGCAGATCAAAACAACAATGAGATACCACTTAATCCCAGTCAGAATGACTAAGATTAAAAAATGAAAAACATTATAAGTGTTTGTGGGGCTGTGGTGAAAGGGGAACCCTCTTACACTGCGGGTGGAATGTAAGTTGGTCCAGGCACTGTGGAGAAAAATTTAGATATTCCTCAAAAGTCTACAAATAGAACTACCATATGTTCCAGCAATCCCACTCCTTTGTATCTACCCAAAGGACAGAAGAATTCTTCACTGGAAAAGTGCTTGTATATCGAAGTTTATTGCAGCACTATTCACAATTGCTAAGTTATGGAAACAACCCAAATGCCCATGAACAGATGAATGGACAGAAAAACTGTGGCACATATACTCTGTGGAATACTATTCAGCCATAAAAAAACCCTGGCTTTGATAGGAAGTGGATGGATATGGAAGATTTACTGCTGAGTGAAGCAAGCCAGGCTTTGAAGAAGATACATTGTATGTTCCCCCTTACCGACTAAAACTGATTGACTAAAGGATATAGAAACACAGTATATAGATGTAAATACCAGATATAGTGTGTGTGAAAGAGCAGGGTCTGAGGAAGGACATTTAGAAGAAAAATAGGGAGGCGATGCATTAATGAGACAAAGAAATGTGGTATTATCTGTAGAAGATATTTTATAGTTTTGTCAACTGGACTAGGGAGAAATATTCACCTGTTGAAATATTTATTTTTTAAGCGAAATAATGTGCTTGAATGTATAAAAGTAAATGAAATTTAAAAATGTTAAAAAAAAGAGTTATCTTAAGTTTTCTCTCTCTGTCTCCTTCATTTATTTCTAATTTCAAATTCTACAAAGAGGTTAATTGCTTCCTTGCTCATAAAGGTCACTGACTTGGGAGATTAATACCCAAAGGAAGGCCAAAGTTATTTAAAATCTCCTGCCTTTGGAAATTACTGCAGCTCCTGCAGTCACACTGGAATAAACTGTGAAGAAGCTGAGCACATTTAGATTTGTGATATTTTATCTGAAAATGACAGTAAAGAGGATTCAGGCCTTGTGCTCACTGACTGAAGGCTGATCTGGATGCAAGCAGGGGAGGCTCCTTCTTTCTGCTGGAGAGGGAAGGCAAATATCATGCAAAGGCATCAGCCTGCCATGTTCCCTGTTCGCCATGGAAGTGCCCTAGTTTCTTCCTTCAATTTTTACCTTGGACTTCACTCTCTCTCTCCCTTCACAAGCACAAGCACAAGAGGAGATGGATAGATGGATGGGTACATAGAGACATGATAGATACTTGATAGTTGAGGCAATAGAATGCATTTATATACTTATAATTTAAGAATCTTTCTTAGAATGGTTTAAACAAGCAAAAATTATCTCAGAATTTTTCAAAATAAAAAATTTATTCAGAAGTTTCTGCTCTCTTAATTATATCTTCAGCAACACAAAATTAGGGTGTTGCTTAACTTGGAACCAGTTGGATAATTAAGACATTGGAGAATGAGAAGATGGTGCCAGTTATAGAAGCATACTAAAGACTGATGACTCCAGAGATATGAGTCATGTTATGGAGTGTCCTGTTCATTAAGAGACATCTGAGATCATTCTTTTGGCTGGTTTCTTATGGCTGACCCTCATGCCCAGGAAGACAATGTGGGAAGAATGCTTATCTTTGTTTGTGTGGCTGACTTGTTAGTA
>NW_006207458.1:0-1804 GCF_000334495.1 Tupaia belangeri chinensis | reverse complement strand
AGTATTAAGAGCAGATTAGTCCATGCAGAAAGTTGAATCTCAGAGGTGGAATGCAAAACCTCTGATCTAAAAAAAAAAAGAAAAGAAAAAAAAAACCCTGAAAATAACCCCCAATAATGTGAATAATATATGAGAAATACTAGAAAGCATTAAGTGCCTCAACATCCGGATAATTGGTATCTCAGAAGTTGAAGAAAGTAATAAGGGCATTGATAATCTATTCCATGAAATCTTAGAAGAAAACTTTCCAAATCTAGAGAGGCATTCAAATATCCAGACCCAAGAAATACAAAGGACCCCTAATAAAATCAACCCAAGAAAATCTTCTCCAAGGCACATCATAGCCAGACTGGCCAAATCTAAAGACAAAGACAAGATATTAAAATTGGCAAGAGAGAAACATTAGATTACTTATAAGTGTTATCCCAACAGGTTAAACTCAGACCTCTCATCAGAAACAATGCGAGCAAGAAAAGAATAGGGAAATAAATTTAAAGTGTTAAATGAAAAACAGTTTCAACCAAGAGTAGGATACCAGGCAAGATTATCTTTCATATGGAAAAAAAGGATAAAAATATTATCAGATAAACAAGACCTGAAGGAATTTGCCCATAGCAGACTCACTCTTCAAGAAGTGCTGAAAGGAGTGCTCTACCAGAAAAACTAAAGACACATACAGAAACAAGAGAACAAAAGGCAACCAAGAAAATGATCAATTTAATACTAGGCACAAGAAATATCAATAATAACGTTGAATGTTAACTTCCAGGATTTGAACGGAAATACTGGATCACGATAACACTGCATATTCAACAGAAGAGAGTTTGAACATAAGACTGAACTGGAGAAATAGAATTTCATGACTTTTGAGTAAAATATTACTGATTTCTTTTTCTAACTATGGTTTTCCCAATTTAAGCATTTTACTCTCTTTTGAGTTGTTGATGGGTTCAGCAATTTGTTAAAATATTTTTCTTGTTTGTTTCTTTAAATGGAAACAAACTTTTCTTCCTTCCTGACCCCTCTTGAATTGGAAATATTTGGGAATATTCTTATTTTGTGGCAGGAGAGTTATTTGGATAAGTTCAATAATGCTTGTTGCATTAAATCAGATATTGGAAATATTCATTATTAGATGGTGCTTTGACTGAAATCTCATACCTGAAGATTAATTAGAAAACTATGGAACTAAGGTGGTTTTCAAGTATGCTAACAGAAGCTCTTCGAAAGATGGTCTGGCCCCATAGTTCTGCCTGGCAGAGAGGATTAGAGAAGCTATATGAAAGAATGTGAACCATAAAATAACCTGGACTTTTCCAGCCCTGCATTATAATCTGTAGAGATTGCAAAAGAGCAACCACACCAAAGGGTTATCTTGAGAAAGACTTTGAAGGGAGAAAAAGAGACTGATCTTTGCTAGCAGATGGTATATCACAGAATACTTGGTAGGAAGGGCTGAATCAGAAGGTTTATGTGTGACTAGTGTGCTGGGCATTTGCTTTTCAACAATTTGAGTAGTTGACATGTAAATATTTTCTCAAAAATATTTAAAACCATACTGTCTCTATTGTTATAGAGTCACAAACAAAATTATACAAAATTATAAGAAATATTTAGGGGGTCAGCAGTTGGCATAATAGCTATGTTGCTGGACTCCCATGTGGTCGACCACGGTTTGTATCCCGGACCCGATGGCTTAAAACTCACGCCGGGCACGTGTGCGTGCATGCCCAGGGTCCCCAGAGGAGAATAGAGGAGAGTGGACTGAGGCGCGGCCATCCCCACTGGGGGATGATTTCTCGCT
>NW_006207457.1:0-593 GCF_000334495.1 Tupaia belangeri chinensis | reverse complement strand
ATGTTCATGAAAATAGTTTACTATAAACAAACAAAAAAAGAAACAAACAAAGTCTTCATCCTGTCACATTTCTAACATGGCCTTCAATACAAAATTTAACATTTTGGGGAATTTAAAGAAGTACATTGCTACATTCCCATTGAATTTCTCTTTCACTGGTGCATGTGTACAAACTCTTCGTCATAAATAAAATATAATAAAATATAAAATAAAATAAAATAAAGGAAAATAAAATTCCCAGAAATAAATTTAACCAAAGAAGTAAAAGATATCTACAATGAAAAGTATAAAATCCTGATGAAAGAAATCTAATAAGATATCAAAAAAGGAAAAAACATTCTATGTTTATGAATCAAAAAGTTAATTTTTTACAGTGCGTACATGGTGTTATTTTAGGAAGAGTTTCACTGTGTCACAACTCTCCTGGCTTAGCTTTCCAAGTAGCTGGGACCACAGTTATGATCACCTTACCCAAACTTTGAGGGTGGGCTGGAAATCCAACCCAGGCCTTCTTTATTTTTCACACTCAAGCAGTCTTGTGCAGGGGCAGGAACCTGTATTTTATTTATTGTTTGTTTGTTTGATTCATGAAA
>NW_006207456.1:0-1229 GCF_000334495.1 Tupaia belangeri chinensis | reverse complement strand
TCCTGTGAGTCATTGAAGGAAAGCCCCAGGAGGACCCCTGAGAGTCTCTAGGTCAACATCTGTGAAAAAGCCCTCTCAGACATCTCCAGGCCCAGTTTGTGGAGACTCCTACGCCCTGCATGTACTTAAGCCAGCCCTACCGTTCTGTCAGCTGTATGGATAACTGCCCCTCATTCAGACAGAGGGAAGATGACCCCACTGACCATAGCAGTCTCCTGGAGCTGTCACCATATATAAGTGAGGCCAGGAAGCAACAGAGCCCTTCCTGCCCTTGTCATTTCCTGTCCCATAGGACCTTCTGAACCTGGATCAGGCACATAACAGTGTCTGCAAAGACCACCAACCTGGGATGAAACCGGATGGTAGCCCAGAGCTCACAGTTAGTGTGAAACAGACATATGGGTCCTGCCTGAGCACTCCCCCTACCACCTTGCCAGCCATGACCTAGGGTGTTAACCTAATGAGCCCACCAGGGCTCTACCTTTTAACTCTTGCCCAGAGCATGTTCATCCCATATGTCCTCATATTCTCCTAACAAAAATAAATAAATAAATAAAGAAGCAAGGGATCAGGATGGTGACCAGCCCTAAAGTGCCCCATGTGATTCTTGCATTCTTTCTCACAACTGGTCAGTAGATTCAGGAGGGAGACCCAAGCAAATATCTACAGAGAGAGAAGGCTCTCACTCCAAAATTTTCTGAGCCTGAATATTTGGAAGTTGAGATTGAGCAAAACATTCTGGCTTTCTTAAAGGACTCCAGGTAAGCAAGGTGAATAGGGGTTGTTTCTGGAATGTAGGTGCCCAGTTACCAGGGTTCCAAGTTATGTTGGGAGTCTATTGTCAGTGAAGTGAGACCACTTCCTGTGTTCCCTTTTTCCTGGGATTCTCAGACCTTCTCTCTACAAGGTCCCCCCTGGGCTGTTGACTGCTCACCCCCATCCCATGCTGTATGCACAACTGAACACAGTTATACCATACAGCCCACCCACAGACATGGGGAAGGCTCCTAGCTAAAAGGAGCAAGAACTGGACTCACTGCTGGCTCCTCGTGTTTTCAGTGCTATGACCTGGAGAAGCCATTATGCCTCTCAGGGCATCCCTTGACTCCCCACTTGTATAATGGAGATAGTTCAAGCATCTGTTTTTTGAGATGTCACCAGGTGTGTGTGTATCTCTAATACCTATATAATCTATGGGCTGGTACCACATGTCAAATGCACAAACTTAG
>NW_006207455.1:6418-9435 GCF_000334495.1 Tupaia belangeri chinensis | reverse complement strand
CTTTGGGTACAGCTTTTGAAAGAACCTCTTTCATCTGCACCATCACAGAAGCTTTAAACTCCACTGCTTTAATATTATGAGCCATCGACCAAGAAATAAAGGGATTACATGATAGTATTTATAAAACTGGGCAGTAATTGATTATTTGCCATTATAACAAAAGGCAGGCTGTCATGAATTCCCTACAATGTGCTGCTTTAAGTTAAATGACAATTACGATAAGGTTAATTCTTACATTGACCAACTCCAAGAAGAAATTAACAAAATTAAGCTCATATCCTGGCAATGTTGGAGCTGGCCCTCATGGCTATCCTCATTCCTCAGTCAAATTGTTGTAATTATTCTTTGCATTCTTGGTTCCTGCATTTTAAGTCTTCTAAGCAAATGTACCTCTTCTCATTTATACAATTTCCAACCAAATGCTCATCTGGCCAACTTATTGCCACCTTCTCACAAATCTATCAGAGTCCCTGGACAGACTTCCCAGCAGCTGCATCTCCCTATCATTGACCCCTACCAGCAGGAAGTAGCTACATCTGGTCATGTCCAATGTTGCAGTGGCAGTTGGGATATCAGTCTGGAGTGGGAATTAAGGTCAATTCTGGTTAGGTAGAAGATGTAACAGAAGGGGAGTAAGGATGGGACTCTGAAAGGGGCAAAAAGACTAAAAAGCCAGTTAACCCACTTTGACTTAATGAAAACCACATTCTTCTCTTCCCTTTTATCCCTCTAGCCAAAATGAGCATTATACTTCATTAAGATAAAGCAATTGGAGTCAAGGGCCCAAAACCAAAAAACTCCTGGGTTTGGAATTTTAAATGATCATTTGTAATGGGAAGCACAAGCTACTAAGTTTAAAACAAATGGCCCACTAGACATGAATCATACATGGGGCTAAGAATAAACATGTCTCCTATCTAACAAATGCCTAATGGAATCAATAGGGACCATAATTAGAAACAGTAAGGGCACACATACCTTCAGCTCAGATGACCACCAGATGACCTCCAGGACCCACTCCTTCCCCTGAAAGGCCTTCTAAAAACTCAGACACCTGGACCTTCAAGGGGCTGGCTACTCATTTGAGAGCTCCCCCTTCACACCATGAAAGGCTTTTTCTTTCTTTCCTCACTGAATAAATTCTGCTTGCTTACCTACATTCATGTTTCTCATCCTTCATGAGCTGCTGACAAAAACCCATGTCCTGCTGCAGGTGCTGGGCCTGGTCACCCCTCGCAGGCCCTGCATTGTCCACATTCCTGGTTTATTGGAAAGATGCAAATGATCAACCAAATAAAGACATATATAGGGCAGCAAGATGTGGTGTGAGAGGCTAGAGTAAAGCTTCCATGTCTTCTTCAGGCAAACCATCCTCTCAGCACATTGATATTTTCACCAAACAGGAAGCTCACTGAGCCTCGCTTTTCCATGTTTTAATATAGGGTTTCATTATACGGACATGACTGATTAAATCATTGGCTCTGTGAAGAATCTCAATCTCTATTTCCTTTGCCCTCTTGGAAGATTGTAGGGGCTAAGGGGACAGGCTGAAAATTTCCACCTCTTATTCATGTGGTCAGTTTCTCTGGTGACTAGTCCCTTTTCTGAATCTATGTAGGCCTCCTATCCTTGTTGAGTGACTTCATTAACCAGTACTGAATATGCTCAAAGTGATTCATAATTAATGACAAAGATCCTTCCTCCCCATCACCAAGGTAATTACAAAAATTTTAGCAGTCCTATGTGAGGAACTGGGGACAGAGAGCAAATTCGTTTTTAATTGTACCTTGACAAGTGATAGGTGAAGGAATAAAGAGTCTGTGGGAAGGATTAGAGAACAATGGATGGGCTACAGAAGGTCAGAAGACCCCAGAATGGACAATTTATTTATTTATTTTTATTAACATTTAATCATTGTTCATCTTTACAGCATAGAGTATGGTTTTTCAAAACACACTGTTTTTCCGAGGGGACCCAGGGAACACATCAAAGGTAGCAGTAATGAAGAGCAAAGCTGGAGGGAATTAGAAATGTAAGTACTGTATTTCAAGAAGTGTGTAGGATTTATATAAGCAAGGAAACTAAACAAAACTACCAGAAGCTAAGGGAGGACTTAAAATAAGATAGATATATTAAGCAATATAACATTTACCTGGATAGACTGATTTAAGAGACAGATTTTCAGCTAAAATTAATTCTCTTAACCAAATTATAATCAAAATCTCACTAGTTATTTTTGGCTTTGCATAGTAATTAAAAATTCCATCTTGGGGCTAGCCCATGGTGTGTTGGTTAAGACAGCTGGAACCACATGACCAGCTGTCCAGTTCAAGTCCCAGGCATGATGGCTTGACAAGTACATTGGATGTGTGTACATGCACGAAGTACCAAAATGAGGGAAACAAGAAGGAGAAGGTATTAAAACATGACCACTCTCCACGGGGGACAGGGAGAGTGCTTTCTAACTTTTCCTCTTTCCAGTGAGAGCATGTACCCTGTGTGGGGAGAATTTATCTCAATTTAGAGGTAAATATTGCCAAGATAATACTGAAAAGGAAGAATAGGAGGGAACTTTGTAGCTGCAATGAGAATTTAAAAATATTTTATAGGTAAAAAATAATTCAAGAAATAGATCAACAGAATGGAAAACTCAGAATGAAGAATGGTCCTAAGTATTTAAGATCAGGTAAAGTGGCATTTTAACCTGATGAGAAGAGAGCGATTGTTTCATGCTAGTGAATAGCTACTTTGAAAATTCTTAGTGTTGGGAACCAGCAGTTAGCGTAATGGCTATGTCACTGGACTCCCACATAGTCGACCACGGTTCACATCCTGGACCCGGTGGCTTAAAACTCACGCCAGGAGTGTGTGCATGCATACCCAAGATCCCAAGAGAGGAGAATGGAGAAGGGATTGTGGCATGACCATCCCCCCTGGGGGGTGATTTCTCGCTTTCTGTCTCTATGTCTCTGTCAGGCGAGCGCATGGGCCATATAGTGAAAACCTCTCAAAAAAAA
>NW_006207455.1:0-5435 GCF_000334495.1 Tupaia belangeri chinensis | reverse complement strand
CACTCAGCCACCTGCCACTGATTTGAAGGGAATGCATTCCAGCTCCAGGAGGACCAGACTGTGGTGGAGCTTCTAGTGCACAAGCGCCCTGTCCCTGCCCCTGTGAGCAGGAGCCCTGCCCCCGACTCTGAGCCCAAGCCCCGCCCCCTGCCTCTGTGAGCTCACGCCCCGCCCCCTGCCTCTGTGAGCACGCCCAGCAGCCCCGCTCTCAGAGGAGTGCATGAGCTCTGCTTCGTTGCGGTCCTCAGTGTTGGGTTCTGGTTAAGTTGTTAGTGATTGTGTAGTTGTTAGTGATCATGTTGAATTTCGGAGCTGGCCTAAGGGAGGTGAGTCATCCCTCAAGCCGTACCTCCAGATGAGAAGAATGTTTTGCTTCAGGAGCAACAGGGTCCAGGCAATCAACATCAATGCCATTGGCAGAAACCCGAAGCCGAAGAGGAACATCAACCGTCTCTCCGAGTACTATGTCAGACATAAAGATCTAAGGAAAATTCACAAAGCTGCACTCACAGGCAACGTAGCCGAAGTGCAACGCATCCTGCTACTACATAAAAATAATTTAAACGAGAGAGACAAATATGAAAGGTAATAGGGCCCAAGGGCGGGCCTGAGGGCTACCTGGGCACGCACCTGTCAGCTAGGCTGGCACCCAGGGTGCTCCTTAGCTTCACCTGGCACCAAGCCTTGGGGGCCCCATGCCTAGGTCCCCTTGATGAGTGACAGAACAAAACCAAGCTTCAGCTGGTTTCAAATCTGCTCCTAACTACTCCTACTGAACACTTTCTTCATGATTACAGAGTGACCTAACTAGCAAAATGAAATAATATGCTTTTCCTTTTTGTTTAGTTTTAGTTTTTGCTATGAGGTGTATGTAGTCCAGGAGAGAGAGACCTAGAGAGAGTGTGTGAGGGGGCGAAAGTGAGGAATCATTCCCTGGGGGGATGGCCATGCACAGTCCTCTTTCCATTTTCCTCTAGGGATCTTGAACCAGTGGGACACACAGACACATGCCTGAGGTGTTTTGTTTTGTTTTTGTACAAGTTTTTGCTATAGGGAATGTGCACTCACCAGAAACACAGAGAGAGACAGAGAGACAGAAAGCAAGAAATCACCCCTGGGGGTTGGGGGGGTATGGCCATGCCACAATCCCTTCTCCTCCATTCTCCTCTTGGGATCTTGGGTACACATGCACATTCGCCCGGCGAGAATCTAAGCCTCCAGGTCCAGAGCTCAAACTGCTGTCAACTACATGGGAGTTCAGCAACATAACCATTATGCTAACTGCTGGTCCCTTCCCTGAGGTGTTTTTCAAGCTACTGGGTGGAGAAGCAAACTGCTAGGTCCACCATGTAGGATTCAACTGCCTTAGTCACTGCCACGGCTGGCCAGTACACGTTTTATTTTAATGTGCTCATTTTAAAAACAATAATATTTTAAAAATGTAAAAAAGTGAGTAATGAGAAAAATTCTCACCATCGTTATTATGTCAGTTCTGGGGTAAAAATTTTTTGAATTAAGTCCAATATCCATTTTATGTCCCTATGTGTATGTGTTCCTTGCCAAGGGTCCTTAGAAAGTTTCAAGTGGGACGATGATTCTTTGTGCTCAAATAGACTCAATTTTCTCTAAATGTGAGCTATTTTTGTGTTTCTCAATTTTTCATTAACCAAATAAAAATATCAAACTCTTTAATGTTTGAGTCACCACAATTGTAATGATGCTAAGAAATTTTTTGTAATGTGGTAAACAAAGATTTGCCTTTCTACATGTCAAAATGTGTTGTTAATTCCCTCAAAATATTGTTGATTAACAGCTGAAAAGACAGGTAAATGAATGGAACATGATAGGAAACCATAAACACCCAAATATATGTAATAATTTAGTATCTCATACTGGCAACACTTCATATTCATTACAAAAAGTTGAATTAATCATAAGTGAAGTGCCTGTTAACTATTTGGAGAAAACTAGCTCTAAGGTTTTAAGTTTTAAAAATAAGTTACTGATGGAGTATAGATTAAGAAAATTTAAATATATGATAATAAAAGTATGAGAAAAAAACAAAAATGCCAATTTATACATTTTTCATGTTGACAAAGACTTTCCTAAGAAGGATCTCAGAGCAATCACTCTGAAGGTTAATTTTAGCAAAATACAAATTGCAAATACATACATTGTCATTTAAGCATCATAATGCTCAGACCCAGTGGCTTAAACTCACGCCAGGCGTGTGTGCATGTGTGCCCAAGATCCCAAGAGGAGGATGGAGGAGAAGGAATTGTGGTGTGGCCATCCCCCCTGGGGGGTGATTTCTCACTTTCTGTTTCTCTGTCTCTCTCTCTGTCTTTCAGTGAGCGCATGTGCCCTATAGCAAAAAAAAAAAAAACAAAAAAACAAACAAACAAACAAACAAAAAAAAACCCTTACTCTCAAAAAATAATAAAAATAAAAGACAACATATTTTCAAAATATTAACAATATGTACATCTCAGGTGAAAAATTGCATCTCTGCTTTATAGAGAATTCTTTCAAACAAAGAAAATGTCCAATTTGGATTTGGGCAAAGTTCTTTTTTGTAGATCTACAAGGGACCTACAGACATAGGAAAAATATTTAATGGTTCTGGTAAGAAACGGAATTAAGGTTAAAGAGGAATGAAATTTTTTTTTCATCCACAAACTTTGAAGGTAAAGAGCAATGGCCTAAAGTTTAAGCTGCTTAAGACCTTTCAATAGAAATGTATTAAGACCCCATATAATGCATTATGAATAAAGTGCAGTGCATCCATAGGATGGAATATTATATGCCCATTGAAGGTGGCATTGATAGAGACATATGTTGCCATGAAAGATGTACTTTCAGTAGCTCAAATGAGAGAACAGTCCATTTGGAGTGGCTTAGTGGTTAAGGGAGCCAATCCCACATGGCTAAGTGAGCCATTAGAATCTTCACCATTGTGGTTTGAAAAACATACCAGGTGTGTGTGTTGGGGGGAGGGATTTCCCAAAGTCCTCTAAGATGGAGAAATGGAGGAAAAGGGATTGTGAAATCACTGTGTGTGTGTGTGTGTGTGTGTGTGTGTGTGTGTGTGTGTGTGTGTTGGGGGGCATTTCTTTATGCTATATTTTTAGTGGAGCCCTCTTCCCCCATACTACTTTAAAGAACTAAATTCATTAAGTGACAGTAATAAGATTAGAACTGCCATAGAGCTGTTGTATATATCATCTGTAATCTTAAGGCATCATTGTGAGATGCCCAATTACTTTGTGCATTAATAATTTTTAAAATGCTGCCAATTATTGTTGTAATAGTTCATGGACTCTTAGTAGCATTTCAATGTCATAGATGTTAAACTGTGAGACAATGAGCATCTTAGAATCATTCAAATGTATACAATTATCTCTATGAAAACATGGCTGTAAAGTTGATATAATTGTATCATTTTCCTTAATTAAAAAGTCATCTTTGGGCCAGCTGGTGGCAGTGTGGTTAAGGCAGCTGGATCCCATACGGCTGACTACATAGTCTAAGTCCTGGACCCCATAGCTTGAGGAACATGCTTGGTGTGCGTGTGTGTGTCCCAAATCCCTGGAAGAATGCAAGAGAAGGGATTGTGGCACGACCATACTCTGTATGAGGCTGCTCCCTACCATCTCTCTGTCTCTGTTGAATGCATGCCTCTCTGGCAACTTTTTAAACTGTGGTCTTTGTTAACTAGCAGTAACTGTAATACTTGCAACATTCAATACTTTTGAGCCATTATTGGGATTAGATACTAAGTATTTCCCATATATTCTCATTAAGAATTCTATTGATGTCCTTTGACATAACTACTATTTCTTATCTCTACTGTATTGGTAAAAAAAATGAGGCACAGAAGGGATAAATGATAGTCAGTAAATGAGAGCCTACAGTAGGACTCAGGGCCAGGTGGTGGTGCAGTAGCAGCTCAAGTGGACTCCCACGGGGAAGGTCCTGGTTTTGTACTCTGGGACCCTCCAGAGCATGTTGATTACATGTACTTGTGATCTGTGCATACCGAGTCTAGGGTGACAGGGGTGCTTGAGGCATAAAAACCATGTTGGGGGTTTCTGTTTTGTCATTGCTACTGTTAAGGTTTTTGCCATAGGACGTGTCCACTCAGCAGAGAGAGAGAAACAGTGAGAGGGAAGATGAGAAATCACCCCTCATGCACTGCAGGTCCCTCTCTCCTGTTCTCCTGGGATTTGGGCACACATGCTCTCATGCTGGTATGAGTTTCAAGCCTCTATATCCAGGACTTGAACCACGGTCAGTCATGGGGAGTCCAATGCCTTAACCACCACATCATCTGCTGGCATGAATGAATGAATGGATTGATGGGTAGCTAGATAAAATTCCAACCCAGTTAAGCTGAATCCAAAGGGCATGCTTTTTCTGTACACATAGGCTATGATTTCATTCATGTTGTGAGTAATATGAGTTAGTAAATATTGTACTTTGTTCAGATGAAATTAAATACTTGTCTGAAGGCACAGGAATAACATGCTAGTTAATGTTTACAGTTCCATACATAATGGTATGTTTTGAAACAGTGCACTAAAATTTCCTGAAATGTGTTTGTTCTTTTGTAGAACTGCTCTACATTTGGCCTGTGCCAGTGACCATCCAGAAGTGGTGACTCTTTTGGTAGACAGAAAATGCCAGCTAGATCTTCTGGATGGTTATCACAAGACAGCCCTAGTAAAGGTATATAGTAGAGAACTGTTTCAGCATGAGATGGCTTTGATTTAAGTACTTAAAAATTAATTCATCTCATTTAACTACAACTAACTGGTGAAACTTGTAGAATGCTTATTTTGAATTCTTAGGACTTACAATTTATTTCTTGGTATGATACTTATAGGCTATCCAGTGCCGGAATGAAGAGTGTGTGAGCATTCTTCTAGAGCATGGAGCCAATCCAAACATTGCCGATTACTGTGGCGATGCTGCTCTTCATTATGCTGTTTATGGTAATAATGTATCAATAGCAGAGAAACTACTTTTTCACAATGCTCGTATAGAAGCCATAAACAAGGTATGCATCAAAATATGTTTTCTAAATATGAGATGTAGTTTTTTAAAAGATGACGTATGTTGGGTCAGTTTTCTACATTTGAAAGCTTAAGCATTCCCTGAATGAAAAGGTTTTGAAATAACATAACTGCATAAGATTTCAAGTTAAATATTGATTATTTTCTTGTCTTAGGACTTGTGCAGTCACCAGAGAGAAAGACAGACAGACAGAGAGGAATAATGAAAAATCGCTCTCCAGGGGAATGATCAAGCTGCAATCCCTGTTCTTCCATTTTTCCCAAAGATTTTGAAAACACACACACAGGCACCCAATGTGTTTTGCAAGCGACTATGTAAAGAACTTCAACCCTGAAGTTGGCCATGTGAAATCCAGAGCC
>NW_006207454.1:0-997 GCF_000334495.1 Tupaia belangeri chinensis | reverse complement strand
CCCTTATGAGTCTCTCTGCCTTCTGGGATGCTAATTATCTTGATGTTTGGACTTTTGATGATACCTAACACTTCTCGTATTTTATTCTTACTTTGGGGGGCAATTTTCTCTTCTACATCTGAGATTCTATTTTCTGTGTGATCTAGTCTGCTTTTAATACTTTCAAGGGATATTTTTTTACTTCCTATATTATAGCCTTCATCTCTAACAGGTCCATTTGATTCTTTTTTAAAGTGTGTAATTCCTCTTTTATATCTTGCAAGGATTTCCTCACCTCCTGGAACTCATCATCTCCTTTCTCTTCTGCAGTTCATTGGCTCTCTTCTCTTCCATCTCTGTTAGCTGTCATTATGAATATTCTAAATTCTTTATCAGACATTTCGATGATTTCCATTGTACTGTCTCTAGATGAAGAGGAGTTATTCTTTTCCAATAGAGGAGAGGTATTTTCTTGCTTTCCCATATTTCTTGTGGCCTTGCAGTGATTTTTAGTCATCTGATAAATGTTGTGTTTCTTCCAAATTGAAATTCAATCTGAGCATTCAGCAATGTGCAGAAAGAGGTGCTCTAGAATCTCTTTGCTGTTCTGTTTTGATCCCTTTGTGCAGCAGATTAAATAGATATTGAAGAATTTGTTAACCCTAATAGTATTTGGTTGTTTGCCTATAGTTCCCTTAGATCCATCTAGAAATACAGTGAATGGAGACTGAGGAGCAGAGAGATGAGATAAAAGAAAAATAAAAGGAAACACAGAGAGGAAAAACAACATCAAGGAAATGGAGAAAAGGAGAAAAAAAACAACAAAACTTTTTGTTTAAGCAAAAAATAGAAAATTGCATGGTACAAAATCACTATTTCTCAGGAGCCATGAAGAACTCTTCTTCTGAAGGTCTGCCCCTTGCCTGTCCTGGGTGGAAGGGAGAGAGGAGACTATTAAAAAGATAAAGGGAAGTGCTGAAAGCCCAGAAAGCACTTTACCTTTAAAAAATTTTTAAAG
>NW_006207453.1:0-1414 GCF_000334495.1 Tupaia belangeri chinensis | reverse complement strand
GGTGATCATGTACAGAGGTCCCTTTTATTTGTTTTTGAGATTGACAGCTGACATTTAGTGAAAAGATTTTCCATTGGTCTGGCCCAAAAAGGCGGACATGTAGAAGCAGGGGCTTGTAGGTTATAGGTGGGTTCCACAATTCTTAGGTTGGTGATTGGAGAAGATCTGTGTCTAAAGAAAGGCTTAATCTACATCTCAAGGAAAAGGGAAGTTCTGTGTCTTGGGAAGAGATAAGCAAAAGAATACACTGTAATCGGTTGAAATATACATCTCAAAGACACTATGCCAGGAACAGGAGGTAGGAAGAATTGTTAATAGAAAATAAATGGTCTGTTAACATTTGTGGCATGACTTCCCCAGTCCCTTCTGAAAAGATTTTGGAAAAATAGGAAAAGTAGTCAGACTTCTGTCCACATGACTCTTTGAATTAAAGACACTCATTGAACAGTCTGTCCTCGGCACTGCATTCCAGTGTCTTGACACTCGTTTTATGCTGAGCCTTGTACCTTCTCATCCTGGTGCCAGATGAGTTAGCATAACGGGCAGCAGAAGTTTCCTGCAAATGATTCTTACACTTTTTTTTTTTTTTTTAAATTCCCGCAGGGTGCATGTGCTCACCAGGAGAATCAGAGAAACAGAGAAAGAGGGAGAAAGCACCCCCCAATGAGAAGTGGCCACAGTGTATCTCTTCTCCTCCCTTTCTCCCTCCTGTTAGGATTTGAGGAACACACATGTTTTTCAAGCCACCTGGCCTAGGACTCTGTAAAGCAGGTGGGACCCAGCTCCTCTAATCACTGCTCTACGGGCTGGCCAGCTTCCTACACTTTGGTGGTCGTCACGAATTCAGTCACACGGGGAAGTGACTGCGAAGCTCCTAAACACATCCAACTACATTCAAACCGAACACATCCTCAATTTAACTTCCCCGTAGCTTGCTCCCCCAAATCGCCACGCCATTCCAACCACACTCACTTGCGTTGCACAGGTGGGAAGTCAGAGTGGAAAAGAACAGTGATGTTAACTGATTGCAGTTAGAATATCTAAAGGGCTAACTGGTGTGTGGTGGTAAAGGCAGCTGGATCCCGCAGGGCTGACTGCACACTTTGAGTCCCAGACCCAGAAACTTGAGAAATATACAGGGTGTGTGTTTGTACCCAAAATCATAAAAGAAGAGAGAAATGGAGGAGAAGGGATTGTAGGTGGCCACCCCCTGTGAAGGGGATGATCGCGCTCTCCAGTGAGCATGCGTGCCTCTGGCAGACTTTTTAAAAAACCTTACTTATGGGGCCAGTCCTGTGGCCTAGTAGCTGGGGAGCCAGGTCCCACATGGCCAACAGTAATTCGAATCTTTGGCCCAGCAGCTTGAAAGGCACACTGGGTGGGTGGGTGAGAGAGTGTGTGTGTGTGTGTGTGT
>NW_006207452.1:0-440 GCF_000334495.1 Tupaia belangeri chinensis | reverse complement strand
AGTGAGAAAACAAGTCACCAGATCTAGGACTTTAACAGTGGATGGCCATGTGGGACTCCAACACCCTTAACCACCATGCCACCTGCTGGCCACAACATTGAATGTTAATGGATTACAGTCTCCAATTAAAAGACACAGTCTGGCTGCATGGATATAAAACCAGAAGCCCTCTATATGCTGCCTACAGGAAACACACATCTAGATAAAAAGAAAAATAACTGAAAGTAAAGGGCTAGACAAAGATTTCCAAATAAATGGAAATTAAAAAAAAAAAAAGCTGGCAGCCAGCTCCACGGCTCCAGAGATCTAGCCATTTTGGGAGAAAGGAAGATGTCACACTGATAACTGGGCTTCCAGCATACAAAACTCACGTGAACAGCCCTTCTTCAAGAAAAAGACAGCTCCATGACTCCTGTGATCTATCCATTTTGGGAGAAAGG
>NW_006207451.1:1149-2222 GCF_000334495.1 Tupaia belangeri chinensis | reverse complement strand
AAACAACAATGAGATACCACTTCACCCCAGTCAGTATGGCTAAGATTAAAAAAAACAAAAAATGGTAAGTGCTGGTAGGGATGTGGTGAAAGGGAAACTCTGTTACACTGCTTGTGGGAATGTAAATTGGTCCAGCCACTGTGGAGAACAATTTGGAGATTCCTCAAAAATCTACAAATTGAACTACCTACCATATGATCAACCAATCCCACTGCTTGGTATCTACCCAAAGGACAGAAGAATTCTTTTTTTTTTTTTTTTCGGAGAGGTTTTTTGTGATAGGGCATGTGCGCTCGCCAGACAGACAGAGAGAGACAGAGAGACAGAAAGCGAGAAATCAGCCCCCAGAGGGGATGGCCGCACCACAATCCCTTCTCCTCCATTCTCCACTCGGGATCTTGAGCACGCACGCACACTCGCCCAGCGTGAGTTTAAGTCGCCGGGTCCAGGACTCAAACTAAGGTCAACTACAAGGGAGTCCAGCGACATAGCCATTATGCTAACTGCTGGTCCCATAATCAAATTATTGATTAAATGAGTAATTATTTAATTATTAAATCAATTATTTACTTTTTCTTTAATCTATTACAAGTAAGCAGAGCAAAATTGTATTTGACCCCAGGTTTCTCTTATTTACAGGTATATGTATATAATCTATCTCTTTACAATATAGTAGCCTCCACAGACAAAAAGGAACCCAACACCGAGAGCACTCATTTCAGACAGGAGAGAACTAAACACAGTATGATGGAAAGGTTTCTAAACTCTACTTCTGTGACTGGCCATTTTATAGTTGGAAAAATTATGTTTTGTAGGTAACTGGTATTCACCTAACTAAATCTGAACCCCCAAAAAAGTTCTAACTGGTAAGAAATTTTTTTCTAATGTGAAGTTGTTTCATAAACCATTATTAAAAATTTTTTTTTTAGAGAGGTTTTTGCTATAGGGCACGTGCACTTGCCAGAGAGAGAGATACAGAGACAGAAAGTGAGAAATCACCCCCCAGGGTGGATGACCACACCACAATCCCTTCTCCTCCATTCTCCTCTCAGGATCTTGGGCACGCACGCACA
>NW_006207451.1:0-207 GCF_000334495.1 Tupaia belangeri chinensis | reverse complement strand
AAATAAATAAAAGATCCAGGCATTAGGCAATAAGTAGATAGATACAGAAGATATAGTGCTAAGCAAAGCAAGCCAATAATGAAAGACAACATTATATGGCTCTAACTCCCATATGCACTAAATGTTTGTCCTCTATGCCAGAAACTGAGAAATTAAAAGGTATGCAGGGAATGCACGCATATATATTCAAGACTATAGAAGGGGGTT
>NW_006207450.1:0-825 GCF_000334495.1 Tupaia belangeri chinensis | reverse complement strand
CTCTTGGGATTTTGGGCAGGCATGCACATGTTCTCGACATGAGTTTCAAGCCACAAGGTCCAGAACTTGTACTGCGGTTGGCCATGTGGGAGTCCAGAGCCTTAACTGTTGTCACTTGCTGGCCTCTCTGAAAACATTTGCTTATGGTGCCCTATAGATCATGTATGTTTTCTTCATTAAAATTTTTTTCTTGGAACCAGCAGTTGGCGTAATGGCTATGTCGCTGGACTCCCACGTAGTCGGCCATGTGGGACCCAGCATCTTAGCCACCATGCCACTGGCTAGCCCAGAAACTAAAGCGTTTTTGTGAGCCCCTAAAAGTAAAGTGGATCTTGGTCATTGCTCCGTTCTGATAGACAAGTGGGTCGTACCTTGTCCTCCCAGGCTGCCAGTACCCGTTTCTCACTGTCTGTCTCTCTGTCTCTCTCTGTCTTTCTGGTAAGCGCACATGCCCTATAGCAAAAACCTCTCAAAATATTTTTTTTCCTTCTGTCTGACTTGGTTATTTGAAAAATTCTGTCTTCAAGTTCAGAGATTCTTCCTTCTGCTTGTTCTAGCCTATTGTTGATTTTTTCAATAGCATTTTTTTTAAAAAAATTAAATACCATGATCTGCTCGGGTGAACACCTTTTTCTGAGTGGGGAAGGCTGTGGATTAGAAATAGATGCAATAACAAATATACAAAGACACACAATTATAGAAAAGCAAGGATAAGGTGGGCCCAACTTCTCTGATGGAGAATTTGTGACAAGGAACAGCCCTCAGGTTAATTCCTTTAAAGAGCAGAGAAAATAGGGGAAAAGGAAATAGAATGTAGAGAGAATG
>NW_006207449.1:347-952 GCF_000334495.1 Tupaia belangeri chinensis | reverse complement strand
AGAAAACAAAAAAAGTACACCTGGTGATGCATTCTTCATAAGTCATGGCCTTGCTCTGTGTCCATATGTTCACCAGCATCTTTAAAACTGTGGGGGAGGTGAAACACATGTCTACAAAGGACTGGATGGAGAGGAGGCAGTCTATGGGCATGTGCAGGTGGTAATATATACACAGTCATCAAATTCTACTGGTGACTATGTAGAGACTGGGCACTGCACTCAGAAAAAAAAAAACCCAAAAACAAAAAAACAAAAAAAAAACCAGGTTCTTAAATATGAGACAAAAACCCAGTGAAAATTTATGAACGAATCAGTGTGTTACACTGTACATGAGGACAAATTAAGGTAGTGATGGAACAAGGAATGATGGACACAAAACTGCAAGGTTCTGATGTCAGATTTTCTTGTATTATACAATCATTTAAATGAGCATGGTTGTCAAGTGTACTTATCATCTTTCTATAATGGAAGTACCACACAGGATTTTTTATTTATTTATTTATTTTGAGAGGTTTTCGCTATAGGGCACGTGCGCTCACCAGACAGACAGAGAGAAACAGAGAGACAGAAAGCAAGAAATCACCCCCCGGGGGGATGGTCACGCC
>NW_006207449.1:0-260 GCF_000334495.1 Tupaia belangeri chinensis | reverse complement strand
AGTCACTGGGTCTGGGACACGAACCGCGGTTGACTACGTGGGAGTCCAGCGACATAGCCATTACGCTAACTGCTGGTTCCCACACACAGGATTATTTTTGATAGGAAAAAGTAAAATGATTTGGTGTATGTCATTTGAGAAGAAATTATTCATTGAAAATTCATGTTTCTCCATAAAATGAGGATTTACAAGTATTTCTGATCTATGGTTAGGACAGACTTTGTTCATCAAAAATGAACAAAGGGAAAAACTTGCTATCA
>NW_006207448.1:0-552 GCF_000334495.1 Tupaia belangeri chinensis | reverse complement strand
GCAATGAGATTGAATCACTAATAAATAACCTGTGCATAATGAAAGTCATTTATGAAAAACCTACAGCTAACATTATACTGAATGGGAAAAAGCTGAAAGGTTTTTCACTAAAAACTGGTAGAAGACAAGGTTGAAAAAAAAAAAAAGACAAGGTTGCCCAGACAAGGCTACCCATTTCTCCGCTCCTATTCAATATAGTACTGGAAATCTTAGCCAATGCAATCAGACAAAAGAAAGAATTAAAAAGCATTCCAATGGGGAAAGAAGAGCTGAAATTACCTCTGTGTGCAGATGACATGACTGTATACATAGAAGATCCAACAGTATCCACACAAAAACTTCTCGAAGTAATAAATGCATACAGTAAAGTGGCAGGATACAAAATTAACTTACAAAATCTATAGCATTTCTATATACAAACAACAAGCAGACAGAGACATAACTGAAGAAAGTAATTCCATTTACCATGGCCACAAGAATCATAAGATATTTAGGAATAAACATTATCAAGGAAGTAAATTACCTCTACAAGGAAAACCTTAAAAAATAAAT
>NW_006207447.1:0-904 GCF_000334495.1 Tupaia belangeri chinensis | reverse complement strand
AGATAATTACAGTGCCTTTATTATATTATTACAAAGGTAAATGGTTACATTATTTCAAAAGTTATGTGCTTATATTTGTCAAAGAGAAAAGTTTTATACTTACTGTGTATTTTTTCTTAAGTATTCATAGTTTTATGAAAATATCTGAGATGAGAAAAATTAGAAACATAACATACCAACATTTGGTGGATGTTGCAGAAATTTGCTTAGAGAGACATTGAAATCTTACACAGATTTTATTAAAAACAGATGAAAGACATCCAATCAATACCACCTTATACATCATGGAACTACAAAAGACGAGTAAAGTAAATTAAAAGTTAAAAGAAACAATGATGGCATACTGGTTACATTGTTGGACTCCCACATAGTTGATTATGGTTTGAATCACAGACCCAGTGGTTTAAAACTCACATTGAACATTTGTGCATGCATGCCCAAAGTCCAGAAAGGAGAATGATGGAGAAGAGATTGTAACACGACCATCACCCCTGGGGGAGTTATTTCTTATTTTCTGTCTCTGTATCTCTCTCTGTCTCTCCAGTGAAGTATATTCTCTCTATGGAAAAAAAATCTCTCTAAAAAAAAGAAAGAAAGGTATTAAGATTAAAATGGATGTAAATAAGAGATATAAAAACTATACAGGGAATCAATGTAACCACCAGTAGGTTCTTAACAAACTTAAAATATTCTTTAAAAAAATGAAAAAAAAAAAACTTTTCCAGCACTTAAGGGACTGGACTCCCACATAGGCAATCATGGTTCAAGTCCTGAACCTGCAGGCTGGCTTGTTTTCTCACTCCCTATCTCCAATCTCTCTCTTGTCAAATTAAAAAAAAATAATAATTTTAAACAAGTAAATGTGATTCAAGCTTATGAGATAAAACCTTAAAATACCTGTTTC
>NW_006207446.1:0-913 GCF_000334495.1 Tupaia belangeri chinensis | reverse complement strand
GCCAAGTATAAAGAGAATTTTCCATTGGTAAGAGTGTTATTCTGAAGTCCCTGTTCAGGTATTATTCTCTGCTCTTCTAAAAAGTAAAGTGAGGCAAAGCATTTAAAAAACTATCTCGGCATAAAGTTGAGGACTGCACCAGGGTATGGGCCACATTAGTGTACTATTGAAATATGTTTAACAAGGTTTTTAAACCTGACATGTTCTAAAGAAAATGAAAACTGAAAATGGGGCAGTTTTTCAGACACTTTGTTATTAGCATGTTATTGTGAAAACACCTTCCTCCATGGCCTTACTGGCTTGATTTAGTCAGGGTTGACACAAACTACTCCATTTGATTTTTTTTAAAAATAAATTAATTTATTAATTTACATTTAATCACATCTTTACAGTGTACATTTCTTTTCCCAGCACAAATACTATGCATGTCAGTCAAGCCAAATATATTACTCTATAACTTTTCGACAAATAGCTTCTCATTTTTTTCTCAATTAAGCGTACTTTTACTTTTTTTCCTTCCCCTTTCCCTTCTCTCTATTCCATACTAAACTTTTTCCCACATTTTATTGATTCACAAAATATCTTAAACTAAAAATATGGGCAAAGCTAGAATCTAGTGACAAGTGAACTGAAACATTTTTTCAAATTAATTAATTTACATTCATTCCCTGAGCATCATCACAGCATACAAAATGTGATTTCCCATCCAGAATATACTGCGTAGTGGCTTAATCATGCATGTTATCATCAATAATTTTCCAGTTCTATTTTCATATGTGTGTATATGTATATATACACTATCACAGGTGTCTACAACTGTTTTCCATTTCTTTTTTCCCCACATTTTCTTGCTTCACATAATTTCTTGAATAATCTAACTTCTTATTTATTTTTTTTTGGAAAGGTTTTTGCT
>NW_006207445.1:0-2368 GCF_000334495.1 Tupaia belangeri chinensis | reverse complement strand
TTTCCATTGTTGGTTCATTTTCTCTGTTTTCCCTTCTCTTTCTGATTGGGATATCCTCAGTTTGAGAGTTCTTGAAGTAGATAGAATGTAAATTGTTCACTTTGTTTATCAAGTGAGACAGCCACTTCTAGCCTTTATTATAAATACTGAGTTTTCCAAATCAAAAACTCAGTAAATTACTAGTTAGCAGAAAAATTATGAGATGTCTGCATTTCCCTTATGCAAATCAGATAGGCTGATGTTCCTTTAATAGAAAATAAACAAAAATAAGATATTTATCTCTATGCTCTTTATCAGAAATGGCTTATAAAGTATTCCCACCTAAATAGAAATCTCTTCCTGACCTTTTCTTACTTGAAATCCCATGAGTTTGTTATTTATAACAAATTGTTATATTTTCATCAGTTAGTATTTTGACAAGTTTCATCAGGAACTGTAGATATTTTCTAATAATATGTTTTGGTATCAAATTTAGTTTTGTTTTTCCTTCTTTTAGGTAAAGCCTCATGTGTATCAAGGTACGATTTTAGACTTCTGTTTTGTTTATAATTTTTGTTTTGTTTTGTTTTGTTTTTTAATTTTGCTAAAGAGTGTATGCACTAACTGAAGAGAAATACAGAGGGCAGGCAGAGAAAGACAGAGGGCAGGCATGTGAGAAGCATTGCCCCCACTCTATGGGGATTGATCAGGCAGCAATCCCTTCTTTGTTTCTCCCTCTTTTTGTGATCTTGAGCTTGCAAGAACACTACCTGGATCTGTTTCTCAATGTCCTGGGTCCAGAACTCAAATCAGGCATTTGGCCATGTAGAAGATTGCCACTTTAACCCCCATACCATGGTCTGACAAGGTTTCGCTTTCTTTATCATATGTACTTAGTACAGTTGTTCCATATGGGTTCCAATTCAGCTGTACAGTGACTTATCTCTGGGTGGATTCTTAACTCTTGAAAGTGTCCTCTTTTGTACTCTTCCTGGAAGGAGGGCTAAATGACAACATAGAGGGAGCTGCCATCTATTGAGATATTAGGCCAGAATGAGGAGGAGATCAAGGGGGCAGGGACAACAGGACAAATTTAGGTCCATATAGAAATAGGAAGCCTATGGTGATATGAGTCTGAAGTTCAGGGGAGATCTTTGGCCTGACCTGGAACTTGAGAAAATATAAAAGATGATTAAGTCACTACCAGAGCCCATCAAGTATTTTTGTTGCTGTTTAGTTTTTTGAGAAAAGTGAGATTTCACCCCTAGGGCGATGGCAACACTAGTCACTTCTCCATTCTCTTGGGATTCTGGGCATACGTGCATGCACACACACACACACACACACACCTTTTGTGATTCTCAAGCCACCAGACCCAGATCTGAAACCACAGTCAAACTGTGGGAGTCCAGCACCTTAACCACCATGCCACTTGCTGACTTTGCCCATTAAGTATTTTATTTTTTTTTAAGAGAGAGATTTTATCTATAGGGTACATATACTCACTGGAGACACAGAGAGAGACAGGAAGCAAGAAATTACACCCCCTGACCTTGCTGCAGTCCTTTTTCCTCCATCCTCATTTAGGGACTTTGGGCACACATGCACACACACGTTCCCAGCTTGAGTTTTATGTTGCCGTGTCTGGTACTCAAACAGATTATGTGGGAGTCCAGTGACATAACCATTGCACCATCCACCCATTAAGTATTTTATCTTAAGACTTAGAAAAGAACCCAGAGTTGCCAGGCAACATGTGTGAAATAACAGAGGTTCTAAATCATGTGTTAAGAGTCTTACACATAGACAACCATTAAGAGCAGTGGAGAATGAACAGAAGTAAACTTGAAATATAATGTGGGTAATTCATCCTGTAGGTACTCTGTACACTGTGATGATACAGGGTGCAGTCTGGTGATAGCCAGAGTGGGTGCTGTGCATTCAGTAGGTCTACAGACACTGGGGGTTATTCTAGTGAAAGCAGTAGTAGTGTTCTAAGGAGAGTGACCTCAGGCAGGTTAGTTCTTATGCTGGACAAATATTGTCAGGAAAGTCATGATGTATTTTTCTATGCAAAAATGCATCATGTCTTTCTTGATGACACATTAGAAGATAAGATCAGGCTCTGGGCCAGATGAGAGAGCACACGCCAGTCAGAGGGTCCTGGAATCATGGACTGTATTGGAGGAGCTATAAAGGAGTTAACCACCTGTTCGATGGTGATTCCTATGTGTTGTCCACCTTTATGGTGGTGACAATTTCCCCATGGGGATTAAAAAAAGCCTGTCTTAAAATGACTGTAATTATCGGGAACCAGCAGTTAGTGTAATGGCTATGTCGCTGGACTCCCACGTAGTTGACCGCAGTTCGCGTCCTGGACCCAGTGGCT
>NW_006207444.1:0-2035 GCF_000334495.1 Tupaia belangeri chinensis | reverse complement strand
TAGTTTCGTCTTCTTTTCTTTTTTTTTTTTAGGAAAATATTTGTTTAAAGATCATTTCCATTTATCAGTCAAACATGGTCATTTATATCCAAAATATATATGTTTAATTTTAACATCAAATACAGATATTTCACATTTATTTTCATATTTATACCTCATTAGGAGGTATAAACCTCTTTCTAGTCCAGCAAGTCAACAACTTGACCAAGATCTACCTTGTGGTTGTCAAACCACTTCCCTGACCAAGTTAGCTACAAAAGGGCAACATTCACGTTCACAGAGTTGTGGCTCTACAGGCTTTTTTTTATTAAGAAATTTTTTGCTATAGGTCCTGTGTGCTTGCCAGGGAGACAGAGAGAGATAGAAAGCAAGAAATCACTCCCCAGGGGAATGGCCACACCACAATCCCTTCTCCATTTTGGGAATGCATGCACACACACTCAATATGAGTTTCAAGCCTGCAGGTCTGGGACTCGAACCATGGTTGGTCATGTGGGAGTCCAAAGACATAACCATTATGTCATCTGCTGGTCCCTTGCCGTTTTTTCATTTTTTGTTTTAAGAACTATTTATTTTATGTATTATTATTTTTTAAATTTGCTATAGGTCACATTCAGTCACTGGAGAGAGACAGAGAAAGAGAGAGAGGGAAGGTGAGAAAGCAAGCTGTCAGGTCTGGGACTTGAACCACAGTTGCCCATGTGGGAGTCCACCACCTTAACCACCATGCCATCTAAGGACCTCAGGTGAAGGCCTTTAAAACAAGAGGTGCCTTCCCTAAGGTTAGAGACTCTTTCCTGTTGACCTTGAAGAAGCAAGTTGCCATGAATTATACAGCACAAAGAGATGGATTCTTCCAACCATCAAAATAAGCTTGGTTATTGATCCTTTGTAGGGACATGTTTGGCAAGTGGCCCTGAGTAAGGTGTGGAGACATGCTCTGAGCAAACACCACCTGTCCCTTTGGGCTATGGCAGAACCTTGTAACTTGTCCTTTCCTTGACCCTCGCTGCAGGCAGAGCAAAGGGTAGAAATTACTAGGGGTGTTCCAATAGAGCTGATGTAATTCAGGAAATATCTTGACTCACAATTAGTAAAGTCCAATCCCTGTTCTGCCTTGGTAAGATTCTTTAGCCTTCTCTGGGCATGGTGATGTCCACTTTATGGTGAGAATTTTTAGCCTTATGTATTTTTCTCATACTTGCAGCTAGGCTTCTTTCCATTAGGAAAGAAGATAATGGGATTTCCCCCTTGATGAGATTATCACCAAGGGATACACCTGGCCCAGTACGTCTGAGCCCATATAGCTTTGTTACCTGCATCTTACTTTCTATAACACATCAACGTATCTATGGAATGTCATGAAATACACATATGTAGTGTGACTTTGCCCTATAAATAAAGACACCCAATTTGGGTGGCACAATTTGCTTGGGCTACCTAGGCTCAGGTGCCTGTGTCCACTTCTACTCTGTCTGTCTCTTTCTTTCTGCTTCCTCCTTAGTTCAAAGCAAGCCCTGGATGTATGCCAACAATGCTTCCCCAGTCAGGTCTCTGGATGAGAATGCAGCCTGGCTGATGCCTCGACTGCACTCTCATGAGGCCCTGAGCAAAGGAGGCAGCTAAATGGTGTTAGACTTCTGAGAGAAGGAGACATGAAATCAATATGTATTGCTATAAGATTCCAAATTGATGGCTATATGCTGTAAGGCAATAGAAAACTAATACAAGCACCTACTATGTGTCAGATGCTGTAAAAGATAAAAATAAAATAATACCCAAGACAGTCTCTGTCCCCTGATCTTAATAGGTCTGCAGTCTAGTGCTAGGGCAGGTGTGTAGTAAATGCTCAGTAAAGGTGGTATTGGATAGATACCTGGATTGTCACCTAATTTCCTTTTTCTGTGACCTTGAAAAAATTAATGTGACTTCTTCAAGCAACAGTTTTCTTAAATGAAAAAATAGTTTATTATTTTTCTGTGAGAATGCACATGTTTTTACGTGCAGAAATATTTTTTTACATCTTGTTTGCAAA
>NW_006207443.1:0-3651 GCF_000334495.1 Tupaia belangeri chinensis | reverse complement strand
GGAGTTTAGTGCCTTAACCAACATGCCACCTAGCAGTCCACATGTTTCTAAAATTGGCTCCCTAAGTTGATTTCTCCTTCCTTTTATAAATGCTCTGGTGAGTTCTTCTTTGGGTATATGTTACTTTGTGGCTGGTTTAACCAGCGATTGAACTCTCAAAGGTATCAAACTGTGCTTCCATGATCAGTGCAAGAAACAGTCTGAAGAAGCTAATTCAGTGGTCAAAATGAAGTCCCTACAAACATCTCTGAATACATGTAGACATAAAAGAAAAGGTTCACTAGCAGACTGAGATCGGAATTACAAAGTATTTTGAAAATACGAAGCTATTGGGCCAACAGGTAGCATGGTGATTAAGGATGCTGGACTCCCACATGGCCAACTGCAGTTCAAGTCCCAAACCTGGTGGCTTGCTTTTTTACTTTCTCTCTCTCTCTCTTTCTCTCTCTCTGGTCAAATTAAAAATAATAATGAAGTTGAATAAAACAATTATTTTTTTAAAAAAATGTATTATTGTATGAGATGTTTAAATTTAACTATAAAGAGATAATTCACCTAAATAAAATTTGCTCATTTCTTATTATAAGCAGTCAAATTAACAATAATTTCATATTACTAAGCTGTTCTATATTCCTCTAACATATGGCATGGAAGAGATTTGTGAACTATCTCTTCCTATTCTTTCTCTCATATTTACTGAGTTTGTTCATTTGAAATATAAGAAAAAATGTCACTACAGGTTTTTGGTACTTAACTTCTAGGCCATTCCATGGTCTGGAGGTTAAGGCAGCTGGATCACAGAAAACCAGTTGTGTGTGTGTCTGTGTGTGTGTGTGTGTGTCCAAAATTCTGAAAGAAGGGAGAAAAAGAGAAGGCATTGCAGTGGGACTATGCTCCATGTGGGGTGTTGTCTTGCTTTCCTTCCTACCCCATGAAAATGCAGCTGCCCTCTGGCAAATTAAAATACAATATTAACTTTATTGCTTAACTTTATTTCTGTTTATCTTTCATCATTTCGACTTTTAGGAACTTACAAATTTGTTAGCCTACTTGGTGATAAACCTCAATATTATAGGAATCAGCAGATGACATAATGGTTACATCACTGGACTCCCACATAGTCAACAGCAGTTTGAGTCCTGCACCCTGGGACTTGCAACTCACAACCGGATCCATGCCCAAAATCCCAAGAAGAGAATGGAGAAGAAGGGATTGCAGTATGGCCAACGCCCCAGCGGATGATTTCTCACTTTCTGTCTCTTTGTCTCTCTATCTGTCTCTCCAGTAAATACACACACCCTATAGCAAAAATCTCTCCAAAAACACTCAAAAATTCAATATTATATTTTTATAAGTTAAAAATTTTTTTTAAAAATCATTGACCATAATTATGTTGTAAATATTTTATCCAGAATATATAATAATAATAACATAGTAAACGTCTTTACTCCTTTGTACGTGCTGTCTTTCTTTCTTTTATAGGTTTTTGCCATAAAGTGCCTGTGCTCACCAGAGAAAAACAGAGAGAAAGAGAGAGAGTGATAAATCACCCCCAAGTGAGGATGACCATGCTTCATCCTCTTCATGTGATTTTGGACATGCATACACATGTACCTGGTATAATTTTCAAGCTATTAGGTCCAAGACTTAACCTGAAGTCAACTATGTAAGAATCCAGCACCTTAATCACCATGCCATCTGCTGACCCTCATATGTATTTTTTTTAAATTCTTTACTGTCATACATGTAGAAGATACAAGGACACTATTTTAGAAATACCACTTATACATTCAACATTAGAGTCTCAGCATAAAATAATAGCTTTCTGTCTTTATTCAACATACGTTTTATTATATATTTATTTTTATATTCATTCAACAATTATTACAAGTCCTTGCTAAAATTTCTTAATCATCTGCTCATTGGAAAGCTTGCCCTTTGGTGGATTCTTCAAGAGTACACATATATACAATTTTCCTTGAAATTCGCGTGCTCAATAGTTATGTGTATTTGTATACGTGATCATTGAGTGATAGATTGGCTAGGTATAAAATGATTTCTTTGACCATTTTAAAAATACTGACATGCATGGTACTTGTTTTGGAAAAAGAAATGTACACTGTAAAGACGTGTGATTAAATGTAAATAAATTTTAAAAAAATAAAAAAATAAAACTTGGTATTTCAAATCACATGAATTGATTTTACAAACTGTACATGCTCGGCTAAGAAAAGTCTATTCTAATGACATTTTAAATTCTTACAGTCGTTATATTTTTAAAAGAAACACATAGCAAAACTCTTTGTGCAAAAAAAAAAATTGTCACTGTGTTCATGATATCAAAGTTGCTACAGAAAAAACCTTAATATCAAATTTATTTTCGTTCTTCACAAAAGACTTAGGTTTTATTCCTTAGAGGCATTAGGAACTATTTCTTTCCTACAAAAGGTAGTATTACCAGATTATTTCTCAAGCTGAGCAGGTCGATTTTGTCACACACATGTCACATCTTTCTTATACGAAAGTATTTATTTCAAAAAACTTACAGGAAATGGAATTAAGATATGTTTAATTATTTTTGAAGAAATACTTAATTTTGCTATCGTTTATTTTTAACTTGCTATAGAACACATGCTTTCACCAGAGAAGGAGAGGAAGAGAGAAAGAAAATAAGAAAACAAACTTCCAGGTTAGGACTCAAACTATGGTCAGCCATGTGGGAATACAATACATTAACCACCATGCCCCTGCTAGCCCAGTATTTATTTATTTTGGTGTAAAAAAAACTAAAATTCATGCATAATTATCTCAATATGCATTATTTTGTGAAACTGTCTAAGATACTTGTATGTAGACTTGAATCAGTTGGGTTAGGATAGCTTTTTTTGTTTGGAATTTTTTTCTGGTTTATTTTTGTTTTTATTTTTTTATAACTGTTAACTATTATTCCTGTTTATTATTTTTATTTTATGCTTAAGAATAATTTTATTTTGGGGGATCAGCAGTTAGCGTAATAACCATGTTGCTGGACTCCCATGTAGTCGACCATGCTTCTAGTCCTGGACCTGGTGGCTTAAACTCATGTCGGGTGTATGTGCATGCATGCCCAAGACAAGATCCCACGAGGAGAATGGAGGAGAAGGGATTGTGGCGTGGCCATCCCAACGGGGGGTCGTTTCTCACTTTCTGTATCTCTGTCACTCGCTGTCTTTCTGGTGAGCACACATGCCCTATAGCCAAAACCTCTTAAAAAAAAAAAAAGAATTTTATTTTTTTACTTAGAAAAATGATACATTTTTACATGAGTCATTTTACCTGTATTTTTTTTTTAGTTCTATATTTTCATTTTAGTTTCTCAGTTCTTTTAAATTTGATCTTCTATGTCTCTTACTATAACTACTTTACTTTTGCTGATCATATTCTATATACTAAAGTTTATTATTTAGTGTTCAGATTCTTTTCAGAGTTATATACGTTCTTATTTCTCATTTGTTCTTATTTCTCATTTTCTGATTATTTTTCCATATGTTTTCTTTTAATTTATATTTTTATTTAACATATTTATTTAATGTGCATGATTATATGTCAATTCATTATCATTTATGTTGATTCTTTTTATTTTTAGTTTTTCTACTTCATGGTACAATTATA
>NW_006207442.1:0-840 GCF_000334495.1 Tupaia belangeri chinensis | reverse complement strand
ATATATATATATATATACACACACACTTTATTATCATTCCTTTTAAAAAAAATTTCCCAGAGCAAGAGTGAAAGAGGGAAAGTGGAAAAGCACTTCTAAGACTTTCAGTACTGAGTCCTGCCAAGTCTGGGACTCGACCACAGTCAGCAATGTGGGAATTCAACAACTTAACCACCACACCACCTGTTGACCTGAGAAATTATAATTGTTTTAATTATTATTTTTTATTTTGTACATTTAATCACTATCCATCACCTTGCTTATATCTCTAAGCAAGATTTCTGCAACATTCCACACGTTCTGGTAAGATCTGTTTCCAGTTTTGTCTCAGGTATTTTTGTTAGTTATCCAGGATGTCGCATAGTGGTTAAAGCATGGGACTCCCATGTGGCCTGTTGCAGTTGGAGTCCCAAAATTCTGGACCTGGGAGCTTGGAAATCAGCTGGATCATGTGTGTGGGTACCCAAAATCATCATAGGAGAAAGAAGGAGAAGGGATTACAGCATGACCATCCCTTAAGGGGAAATTTGTCACTTTCCCTCTTAGTGTCTCCCTCTGTCTCCTACCAGCACAGTCCTAATGGCAAAAACCTTTTAAAAATAATTATTATTTAAGTAAAAATGTGCATTATTTATAAAGCTGTTTTGCTCAATATAACCATGTAACTTACATTTACTAAAATTTCGCAGGGCCAGCAGTTGGTGTGATGGTTAAGGTGTTGAACTTTCACATGGTCGACCATGGTTTAAGCCCCAGACTTGACAGCTTGCTTTCTCACCTCCCCCACTTGTCTCACTCTGGTGACTGTCGCAAATTAAAATAATGATAATAAATGAAATT
>NW_006207441.1:0-2498 GCF_000334495.1 Tupaia belangeri chinensis | reverse complement strand
TGTGGGAGTCCAACAATATAACCATTATACCGCCTGCTAGTCCCTCTTCTTGTGTTCTTATAGAAACTTAAATGACCAAGTATACTCAAATTTATTTCTGAGCTTTCTGGTTTTTTAGACCCCACCTCACTCCCCGAACACACACACACACACACACACAGGGCACGTGCATTTACTGAGAGAAACAGAGAGACAGAAAGAAAAAAATCGTCCCCCAGAGGGGATGGCCATGCCACAATCCTTTCTCCATTCTCCTCTCAGGATTTTGGGCATGCAGACACATGTGCCTGGCATGAATTTTAAGCCATCAGCTCTGGTATGGAACCACAGTTAGTCAAGTAGATGTCCAGCACCTTAACCACTACACCACCTGCTGGCCTCAGAGCTCTCTGTTCTCGTCATAAGCTAATCCATTAGTTCATGTGTGTTTATGCTAGTACTTACACTATTGGGTTGTTAGAACAGTCATCATATATGTTTCTACGTTTTTCTATGCAAAAATATGTCATGACTTTTCTGACAGCCTGATACTTTTATTTATTTCACTTTGTAATATCATTTGAAACCAAATGTGTGATGCTTCCAACATTTTTTTTTCTTAAGATTGATTTGGCTCTTTGAGATCTTTTATGTTCACACATAAATTTTAGATTTTTTTTCTAATTCTGTGAAAAATGTCATTGAAATTTTAATAAGGATAACATTAAAAATGACAGCTTTGGATAATATGTACATTTAACGGTATTTATTCTAACATTTAAATATGGGACAGTTTTAAATTTAATTGCGCCTTCTTTATTTTATCAAAGTTTTGGAATTTTCACTTTTTTAATTAAATTTATTACTAAGTATTTTATTCTTTTCGATGCTATCATAAATAGGAATTTAAAAAAATCTGTTCAGATAGACTGTCGTTTCTGTAGTAAAATGCAACTGAGTTTTGTAGGTTATTTTGTATCCCATTACTTACTGAATTCATTTATTAGTACTAACAGTTTGTGTACTTTTAGGGTTCTCTCCATATGTTATCCACAAACAGAAATGACTTTACATGTTATCCACAAACTGAAATGACTTTACATATTCCTTTCTAGTTTAGATACATTTTTGGTCTTGACTTACTGTTCTTGCTAGAACTACCAGAACTATGTTGTATGTAAGTTGGCACGCAGGGGCACCTTTGCAATGTATCAGATCACATAGAAAAAATGTTTTCCTCCACTGATAATGATTTTAGTTGTGGACTTTTTATAAATGGCCTTTATGGTGGTGAGGAAATTTTCTTCTATACCTATTTTGTGTTGAACTTTGTCAAATGCTGATTTTTGCATGTGCTGAAGTGATCATGCTTTCTTGTCCCCCTCTCTGTTTTTGCTATAGAGTGTGTTCACTGGTCAGAGAGAGACCGAGAGAGGGAAAGTGCCAAATTACCTTCTCCCAGAGAGAAAATGGCCACACCACAATCCCTTCACCTCCCTTCTCCTCTTGGAACTTTGGTGTATATGCACATATCCCTGATATGATTTTCAAGCTGCCCAGTCCAGGACTCAAACTGCTGTGGGCCATGTGGGAGTCCAACACTTTAATCACCATACCTCCTGCTGGCCCCATGATCATGCTTTTTAAAAATACTTTGTCCGTTAAAGTGGTGAATCACATTAATTGATCTGTGTGTATTGAACAAAATTTGCATTTCATGAATAAATTGCATGGGTTCATGGAGTATAATATTTTTGTTTTAGCTGTTGAATTTTATTTACTAGTACTTACTTCATTGTGGAATTTTGCATTTTTTCATCATCATTGTTCTAGTTTGGGAATCAGTGTGATGCTGATTCATTAGATGAGTTTGGAAGATTTCCTTCAACTTCTACTTTTACAACAGTTTGAGAATAATTGGCATTAATTTTTCTTTGTGTGTTTGGTAGATTTCAGCTGTGAACTCATCTAGTCCTGGCTTTTTCTTTGCTAGGAGACTTCTTACTACAACTTAATTTTTTTTATTTGCAATTGATCTATTCAGATTTTTTTTTAATTTCTTGTTTCAGTCTCCCTAGATGATATATTTCTAATATTTCCATTTTCTCCAAGATTTTTAGTTCATTGGCACAAAATTGTTCATAGTAGATTCTTTTTATTTGAAGCATTATTAAGTGTCTTCTCATTTATTATTTTTTTTTCTAATTTAAAAATTTCCTTTTATTTTTTTGCCTACTCTGACCAAGGATCTATTGATTGTTTATTTTTTTTACAAATCATCTCTTTCTTTTAAAAAAAATCTCTGCATGATGTGTGTGCTCACTGGAGAGAAACGGAAAAAGAGAGCGAGAAAGTGAGAAAGCATGCCATATGGAGTATGGTCACACTATGGTCATTTCTCCTCTGACTTTTCCTTCTCTAAAGATTTTGGGCACACACACACACACACACACACAAATACACACAAGCTTGGCATGTTTTTCAAGACACCGTGTCTCAGACTCAAACCATGCAGTCAG
>NW_006207440.1:462-672 GCF_000334495.1 Tupaia belangeri chinensis | reverse complement strand
GGCAATGAAAACAAGTAAGACAGAGAAACCGGGGTTACAAAACGGAAGATGCATGGACAACACCAAAGCGGAGTCTGGCCACCTCACAGCCCAGCGCCTGGAGACCAGGACAGGAGCGGCCCACCTGCGGTGACGGAGCCTGGCACATGGAGGAAAGGCAGCGGGTGCTGACGGTTTGGGACACCGAGGCCTCGACGAGCAGGCAGTGAG
>NW_006207440.1:0-305 GCF_000334495.1 Tupaia belangeri chinensis | reverse complement strand
GCGAACCAACAAGAGTGGATACCAAACAGCCTGACTCAAGCACTCAAAGGCGACTCAAAGGTGACTGTGGGGGACACAGGCAAAGGGCAGTGACGTCCTCTGACAAAGGAGGGGAAGTACAATGACAGGAAAAAGAAAACCCAAGGGAGAGTATGACAAAAAGAACAAGCTCAGGGTACCGATATGAAGTGGGACTGAAACGGTATTACCCTAAATCAAACGACGGGGAGAGGAGAGAAGAGCGAAGCCGGGGCTGCTAGACACTTCAGCACCGCCTGCAGTGGGAAACCAATAAACCACGCGAA
>NW_006207439.1:745-1764 GCF_000334495.1 Tupaia belangeri chinensis | reverse complement strand
GAACAGAGCTGGGCATCTCAGACTTCTTCCTACTTTGCCTGTGGAAGTGTGCTTTAGAAACCCTCCACACACATAGCCCTATGCCATCAACTCCCATGGTGCAGGAGTCAGTGGCAGTAAGAGATGGAGAGAGTGTGACATAAGAACGGAGCATCTCAGACTCCTTCATGCTCCCTTTTTCCTTCACAAGTGTACTCAGGACATTCCCTGTACCCTTCCACCTTAAGTCTCCACAGTCCAGGAGCCAGCAGCACTGAGAGACAGAGAGAAACAAAAGGAATCCATGTCTCAGACATCATACTTCTGCCTTCTGCCAGAATAAGTGTGATTTCAAGTTTCTACTTCCCTCTCCCAGCATGCCTCTGTAATAAACCCCCAGGTTGCAGTGGCCAGAGGCAGACAGAGAGCACACCTGTGCATCCCAAAAAGGACAGCACATCTCAGACTTCATACTGCTACCTTTTGCTCATGTAGGTGTGCTTTGGATTGTCCCCACACCTCATCCCTCTGCCATAAGCCCCATGTTGTAAAAGCCCATGATAGTGAGACAGAATAGAGTGAGCTCAGAATCCTTGCTGTTGCCTTTTGTCCACACAGGTGTGCTTTGGACCCTCTCACCACTCATATGCCCATCCTCTACAAGACCCCATGCTGGTCTGAGTGAGGAATAACAGAGGGTGAGCACAGAAGGGTGGGCCATCATCATTCTACCTTTTGCCCAAGCCGGGGTCCATTAGACCTTCCACATTCCATGCCCCTCTCCCTTAAGCTCCTAAAGTGAATGAGTCAGCATTGGCAAGAGAGAAAGACAGAAAGAGAGTGAGCACAGAAGGATAATTATCTCAGAACTCTTGTTGCTACCTTTGGCAAGTCTAGATGTGCTTTGAAGTGCCCTGTACCACTCTGCCCTCCACCATAAGCCCCATGATAAAGGAGCCAGTGGCAGTGAGACAGTGAGAGTAAGCACTGACTTTCAGACTTTTTGTTGCTGCCTTTTCCCTGTAGAGATTCACTTTGGA
>NW_006207439.1:0-575 GCF_000334495.1 Tupaia belangeri chinensis | reverse complement strand
AATAAGAGACTGAGATTCAGCATAGATGGATTGGACATCTCAGACTTCTTGCTTCTGTCCTGAGCTCAAGCTGGTGTGCTTTTGACCCTCTGGCATATCCCCCTCTACCTTAAGCCCCCATGGTTCAGTACTAAGTGCAGCAACAGAGACACAGGGAGTGCAGAAGGACCAGGCTTCTCAGACTTCTCACTCCTGCTTTTTGCAAACCTTAGTTTGCTTGGAGATTTTAGTTAGCTGACTTGTACTTCCTTCTTTATTTGAATCAACCCCAAGTGCAACTAATTCTGAGAGACTGGGATAGAAACCAACAACTAAAGCTGGGCTACATTTACCCTTCTTAGATTGATAGAAAAGGCCATCTCCCAAAAACACACCTGAGAAGTAGAGCTCATCATCTTCACTAACACTACAGAATAAATATGAAGAAAAATTAAAATATCTCTCCCTCAAGGGAACAGAAAATGTCCTCCTTAATAAAAGAGTACAAAAGAACTAACAGATATATCAGAAAAAGAATATGGAATGATCAAAGTGATAAAACAGAATGAAAGAGAAAACAGACAACTAACTCCAGA
>NW_006207438.1:0-1128 GCF_000334495.1 Tupaia belangeri chinensis | reverse complement strand
AGGCATGTTGTATTTTGTTGAATGTTTTTTTTCACATCGATTGAAATCCTCATATGCTTTTTACCTTTCTTTCTGTTAGTATGGTGTATCATATTTATGCTTTTGTGTATGTTGAACCACCTTTGCATCCCTGGAGTAAAGCCTACCTAGACTTGATGAATAACCTTCTTTATATGCTGTTGAATATGGTTCTCAAGTATCTTTTTGAACATTTTTTTATCTATATTCATCAGGGATATAGATCTGTAGTTTTCCTTTTTTGTTGTCTGTTTTGGAAATGATGGTTATGGAGGCTTCATAGAATGAATTTGGAAGGGTTCCTTCTTTTGGATCTTTAGAAACAGTGTGAGTAAAATGGAGGTTACCTCTTCTTTAAAAGTTTTGCAAAATTTGAAAGTGAAAGCATCAGGGCCTGGACTTTTTTTGGTTGGGAGGTATTTATTACTGATTCAATCACATTGCTTGTTATGTCTATTCAGGATTTCTATCTATTCTTGAGTCAATATTGGTCAATTAAATGTGTCCAGGAATTTGTTCATCTCATCCAGTTTTTCTTCTATGTTGGCATAGACTCGCTCATAGTATCCTCTAGTGATGTTTTGTATTTCTGTTATGTCTGTTATAATGCTTCCTGATTTGTTGTGAATTTGACTTATCTGGTTCCTTTCTCTCTTCTTACTTAGTCTGGCTAATGGTGTGTCAATCTAGTTTTTTCTTTTTTTTTTTCTTTTTTTTTTCTTTTTTTTTTTTGGAGAGGTTTTTGCTATAGGGTACGTGTGCTCGCCAGAAAGACAGAGAGAGACGGAGAGATAGAAAGTGGGAAATCAACCCCCAGGGGGGATGACCACACCACAATCCCTTCTCCTCCATTCTCCTCTCGGGATCTTGGGTATGCACACACACGCACCCAGCATGAGTTTTAAGCCACTGGGTCCAGAACGCAAACCGCGGTTGACTATGTGGAAGTCCACCAACATAGCCATTATGCTAACTGCTGCTCCCTAGTTTTTTCAAAGAACCAGCTTTTGCTTTTGTTTATTTTCTGTATAGTTCTCTTATTTTTTATTTTATTTATTTCTGCTCAAATCTTTATCTTTTCTCTTGGAGGTTTTTGGATTTTTTTTTTTT
>NW_006207437.1:4569-7965 GCF_000334495.1 Tupaia belangeri chinensis | reverse complement strand
AAAAAAAAAAAATACAATAAAAGTCCCACTTTGCTGTGATTCTTTTTAGATGTTACATGTTTATTTTACCTTTACTTTTTATTTAAAAATATTTAATTAACAAGTACACAGTCTGTTTGCCCAAGGTGTCCCTCACAGTGACCTGCTATGTGAGCAGGCAAGACCACACTTCCATTACTAACCCCGTGTTGCACCTTAGAGCGTAGACCCAGCCCTGGCCGGCTTCAGGAGACTTGGATGTCCATGGAAGCTGTACAATGGCCTCTCGCTCTCTTTACTCCCCACAGAAACCTTGACTGTGGGTTGGTTGTGTCCTGACCTGGGGAGAGAAAGTCACACATTAGGGAGAGTCTCATGGGACATTCCAACAGAGGGATCATTTGGGACTTTCCGATAACCTGTGGGAGTGATAGTGCAGTACCAAAACGTCTGGTTGAGACAGAGATGATCAGATACCGGACAATCAGACAGGAATGAGGACACTGGGGCTCAGGCTCCCATGGTTATCTGCCCACAGTCCACAAAGGACGTCTGTGCTGGAGAAGACTTCGGAGGGGCAGAGCGACTCCCTGCTGACTCCCAGATGGTACACAGGCCAGAAGGCGCTGCTCCTCACATGGACCCAGATGGCAGCCCTAATGGTGTGGAGGGACAAGGACAGCAGCCCTAATGGTGTGAAGGGACAGGACTGGAAGACTAGAACTCTCCAGGGTGTGTGAGCAGAAATGAGGAATGAGACTGGGGTCCTGGGTCCTTGGAGCGAACCTTGGTGAGAACTATGGAACTTCGGGACTAGGCACACGGGAGCTGTGCTCGGCGCAGTCCTGGCCCCGTTTCCTGAGAATTGCTGAGTGTTAAGACACCCCAGATGCCACTGGCCGTGGGATCAAGCCACAGATTCATTGCATCCGTGTGGAAGTGCCTGAGCCAGACCAGGGAGCACTGGGCACCGAGACACTTGGGTGGCCGAGCCCTTGGCGGTCACTCTGCTTGATAGCGGGCCGGCCTGGGGAAGTGAGGCTACGGTTTCTGTCTACAACCTCCTCACAATTCCCAAGCCTGAGCATGGGGCCCGTGCTGTACGGCTCCCCACCAGGCTCACAGACATTGCAGAGGCATGCCGAGGGGGTCCTGGGCTATGCGCTGTTACCCTGGGGCAGCTGCAGCCCGCCCATGAGTTAGAGATTTGTCCAGACTCTGGTGACCCGGGCTAAACAAAGCTCCACAACCATCAGCAAATGCGGTCATCCCCACGTTCTGAGGCAGAGGTAGTGCTGGACCAGAGAATGCGCCCGGGCAGCTGGATGCAGTGTGAGACGGGAAGCCCTCCCCTTGTTCTCATGTGAGGACACTCTCTTGGCCAGAGGCAGGTGTTGAGAAGAAACCGAAGACAGGTCACTTGGCTTTCCGCCTCTAGGCCATTGTCCCTGTGCTGAAGGAGGCTGGTGGGTCTCTGACACATTTTCCTGCCTGGAGAATAGACTGAGAACTATGTTTACAGGGACAGAAAATTGTTCATTGCTGGTTGTTGATGTTGCTGCTTGGATGTTGGCATCCAAAGGCTGCTTGTCCTGCGTGAGAGTCACCGAAGCTCATGGAGTGGACACTCTCTAAGACTAAAGTGCCCATGGACTGGTGGTTCAGCCTTCGCTGTAAAATACATCCCTGGTGGAAGCAACTGGTATGTTCTACAGGGGGACTGAAGCAGGCCAGTTTAAGGTTCACCAGGAACACAGCCACTTTGACACTGAAAAAGTCCTCTGGCGAGAACAGCCTGACCAAGCCCTGAGCCATGGGGAGGTCTGACAGGAGGGTCAGGTGAGAAAGGAGGAGAGGGTGTTCAAGGAGAAAAAGGGACGGACTCTGACTGATTGTAGCGAGGAGTGACTATACTTGGTTGTATCTCGTTTCTGTAAATAGAGAACATTGCACTTGGAGACAATTCACAGCGCTTGCCGGGTGAATTGTCCAGGTCAGCAGTCACAGAAATAAACCCTCCTCCAGCCTCTGCTCTCAGATGACTGTGAGAAGCGGCAGCTGGGCTCGGTCGTCAGGTAACAACTGCAACCCTCCCTCCACAGGGTCTCCACGGTCCACAGCGTGGGCCGTGGGCCATGGGCATGCATGCAGACCCAGGCACACACAGGGACCCTCCAGGACCACCTGCTGAGGCCCCAGCAGCCTGCCTCTGTGTGCTGCCTTCCGCCGGTGGCAGTGGCCGCGCCACACCGTCAGGGGTCCTGCACACCTGTCAGGTGTGTGTTCACTCCCCGGGTGATGAACTTCATGTGCTTTATAGATGCCTTCATTTTTTGTACTATTTTGTTATGATTCTAAGCAAATAAAAAGTACTCAAAGTCTACTGACTTAATTTATTGAAGTGTAAACTCTGTTCAAAGCAAACAGCCTTGGAGCACTGTCCTTGTTCAATTAGTTGCTGCAGGCACACACAGGGACCCTCCAGGACCACCTGCTGAGGCCCCAGCAGCCTGCCTCTGTGTGCTGCCTTCCGCCGGTGGCAGTGGCCGCGCCACACCGTCAGGGGTCCTGCACACCTGTCAGGTGTGTGTTCACTCCCCGGGTGATGAACTTCATGTGCTTTATAGATGCCTTCATTTTTTGTACTATTTTGTTATGATTCTAAGCAAATAAAAAGTACTCAATGTCTACTGACTTAATTTATTGAAGTGTAAACTCTGTTCAAAGCAAACAACCTTGGGGCACTGTTCCTGTTCAATTAGTTACTGCGTGATCATACCTGATCAGGTCTCTATCTCATTACTCTCAATTTTGTGACAAATTTTTGTTCCCATACCAAAAATATCAAAAGACTGGTTGCTTAGAATTTGTGAACACAGGTATTGTGAACGGTTTTGCTGGTACATCTGATGCTGGAAACCGCGACAATGACAGATTGCCAAGAAAGTGCAATCATGCCCGTGAGCTGCAGAGCATCGTTTCCCCGAGGACTAATTATGAGAAACTTGCACTCCTGTAATCCAGGCCCAGACCTACAAGAAATCTTAATGAAAACACATTTCGATTTTCACTTAGCACACTCTCTAAACCCAAATAAGAATTACTGTTTTGTCACAGGGCATGTGGGCTTACAGGGGTGAGACAGAGGGAAAGTGAGAAGTCCCCGCCATGGGGCATGGTCACACTGCAGTCCCTCCTCCTCCCTCTCTCCCCTCTCAGGGTCTTGAGCACACATGCACACATGCCCCGTTTTTGTTGTTGTTGCTATTGTTTTTAAGTTACTGGGTCCAGGATTCAGACCAGGCACATGGGGTTGTGGGATCCAGCGCCTTAATCAGTGTGCCCCAGTCTGGCCTGTCACTCCATTTGGTTTCAGCTGAGATGACTGTAAATTCCTCTATTTCATTAGAAAGTGTC
>NW_006207437.1:2088-4277 GCF_000334495.1 Tupaia belangeri chinensis | reverse complement strand
ATTAACAATGGATATCAACAACAAGCAGCCAGGAATTTTGTGCACTAAACCATCCAACTTCTTATTTCAGTTCTGAGGGCAGAACATGTGTGTCAGTCAACACGGAGATTTCACACCTTTAATATAATCTCCTTTATCAACCCCTTTTTAATCAGTCAATATTGAAAACCTTAGAATATTGAGTACCGACCCCTTAAACTTACCCAAAGTTCCGAGTAATGGTGAAAAGGTGAGAGATAAATATCAGTATCTCGTGTGCAGTAATTGTCATGGTCTCCTCCAGCGAGCTATTGGTGGGGATGGAGCACACACTTAGTAGAAGTAGCTCCGGGAGTCGGGAGCTTCACTCTGTGGAATGTGTCACCAGTCAGCCCCTCTCCCCGCCACGTGGTCACTGGTATTTTAGAACCCCATTTCCCCGGAGATGTCTAATGAAAACAAATTAGACAAGATGGTTATAACATACTAAACGCCTTGTTACAAATGTTCACAAATACAAATCATTTTTATGTCCTGAGTCTACCACTTTTTAGCTGGGAAACATTTAGTATATAGTTTACACTTTGCATGGCACTTCAGAAAAATAGGATTCTAATTATCACCTATATAGGACATTATTGGTTGGGATTAAATGTTAGGATTTTTGTTATTTTAGGATTGCTGCTAGGATTAAATACAATCTATTCAGTGTTACCATCACAATAATAATTATAATTATGGTCATTAATCAACTTGATAATGTAGAAACATGTTTCACTATGTAACAAGTTGTTATTTTCAAGCAAGATATAGCACCAGTTTTAGTCGCTATGCTGTTTGAAGGAAGAATAATAATAACTGAGAGCAGTCATCTTTGTCGGGGCGGCAGGTGGCATGGTGGTTGTGCTGGACCCCCGCATGGCAAATCGTGGTTCAAGGCCCAGACCTGGCGACTTGAAGATCATGTTGGGTATGTGAGCACGCACGCCCTAAATTCCAGGACAATGGAGGAGAAGGGGTGTGGCCGGCCCCCTGAGGTGGTGATTTCTCACTTTCCTGCTCACTCTCTCTCTGTCTTGGGTGACCTAACGTGCCTATGCAAAAATCTAAAAAAAAAAAAAAAAGAAAAAGAAAAAGAAAAAAAATTTGTCTCAGTAACCTTGTTTTAAGTTTATAAAATCAATGTCTTTTACATTTGACTTCAAGTATCCACATTACAGTATACTTCCTGTGTGTACTGAGCATCCCCTCATGCAAATACCTCCTGGGTCTACTGTAGATCGAGATCACACTGGCTGACAGCCAGACACCAGCCTGACTACTCATGTCAAAAGCTGTGCTGAAGCCCAGCATGCCTGTGAGAGCAATGTTGTCGTGTAGCTAGAGAGACGTGGATTGGAGAACATGAACTCTTTACCATCCAGCCCCTGGAGAACACTTGCCAACCCTCGATGTAAATAACTGCTTTTTGTTTGTTTCAGTTTGTCAGAGATTGTACATGCTTGCTTGAGAGAGACAGAAACAGAGAAAGATGGCCAAACACAACCCCTTCTCCCCCATTCTCCTCTTGGGATTTGGGTACCAGCACGCTTCCAGCACATTTTCCAAGTTTCCAAGCTCTGTAGTCGGCTGTGTGAGAGCCAGCCTCCTTTACTACTATGCTACTGGCTGACCAGATATTGTGTTTTTCTTTCTTCTTTTTTTCTCTCACTTTTTAAAGATAAGTTTATATAACAGAATGATCTACCCTTTCAGAGACAGAGCTGTGAGGTCACTAACATGAAGGGAAATAAGGTAAAGACCTTCCAGGAAAATGAAGTGGTCAGAGAAGGGGCTTCTGGGTCTCCATGTTGTCACTGGGTAGCAAAGGACAAAGTCTCCAAATCAGAGTTCCTGAGGCTGACAGCAACTTGGTACCCTTTGTAAATACCTGATTAGTGTGAATAGATTCCTCAGCAGAAACCTTGAGGCCAGAAAGTTGTGGGATGATAGATTTAAAGTGTTGAAAGAAAAATAATCTGCTAAAGAATATTCTATGTCCATCAAAATCATCCCTGTGTAGTGAGAGCAGATATCAGCACAGTGAGGACCAGGAAGCTATCCTCAGAGACAAAGGGTGGTGAGAAGTGGATCAGAACAGTTCCGTGTGCACTCCAGAGCCACATGAGAACTGAGAACATTTGGGCCATTATAACGTGGAAAACAGATTT
>NW_006207437.1:0-2073 GCF_000334495.1 Tupaia belangeri chinensis | reverse complement strand
CATTCCTGTTTCTGTCTCCTCCCACCCAGTGCCCTACTGAGGCTTCTCCCTTGGGGCAAATTAAAAAACAGTGGCATGTACATTGTGGCTTCTCCAGGAACTGTCTGAGGAACTGGTTTCTTCTTCACCTGACTCAGAGCACTAAGAAGGCAGTGCTAGGGTGCAGAAGCTGCTGACCACACAGGGAGGCCTGTCAGAGCTGCTGACCGAACATCTGAGAGGTTCCAGAGCCTCCAGCTGGCCTGGACGGTGAGGCTTCTCTCCTGCACCCAAATACTTAGAAATGTGCCTGTTCTTTCAAGTGACTGATCCCTGAAATAAGTGAGGTGACACACAAAGAAACAGGGAAACATGCCCTAAACAAAGGAGCAAGATAAAACCAACCATGAGAAATGCGAATCCTGAGTGGCCTGACAAATAGTTTAAAATACCTCCCATAAAGATACCCCATGAGCGAAAAGAGCATGCAGAGAGACAAATAACCCAGAAAAACAACACGTGGGACCAGTCTCACAGTGTAGCTGTTAAGTACTGTGTATAGGGAGCCAAATCCCACATGGCCAGCTGTGATTTAAGACTCAGCCCTGTTGGCTTGAAAACACATGTGTCCCAAGTCCTGATAAGATAGCAAGATAGAAGAGAACGGATTGTGGCATTGCCATGACACATCGTGGGGATACTTTATCTCCATCTCTAGCTCTCCATCTCTCTCACTCTAGTGAGTGCACATACCTTCTGACAATAAAGTATGCAAGCCGAGTGAAGACATGAACAAAGAGATAGAAACTATGAAAATAAAACAAAAAATATCTGGAGCTGAAAAAGGTAATAACTGCAAAAACGCATTAGAATTGTTCAACGACAAACTTAATAAAGTAGCAAAAACCAAACCAAATCTATCAACCACCTTGACTTAATGTGAGGGTTTCTATTAGCATCTTTCCATACATCAATTTGGGAGTCCACCCACCCATGGAACTGGCTTCCTTTTCCAACTCCCACTCCCTCTTCACTGTATGATGACGGCTTAAAGCCACACTGAGTAAAACGTATTGGATATGGTTGTCCTGTTCTGTTACAAAATTCAATGCTTGAACATAGTCTGTTTCTCAGACCATAATTTTTACCTGTTTCTGATAAAAGAGGGTCACTTTATATTTTGTAAGCATGCACTCTTTTTTTTTTTTAATGAAAGCATGTACATAAATCTTAATAAAGAATAAGATAACTGTTGCTTTTTCACTCAGGTCCTCAGTCTGGGAGCATCAGCATCAATTGGGGGCAATCGGAAACATCAAATCTCAGTGTTAACCAGACATATATATCAGGGATCACTCCCCAGGGGACTAATCAGCACGTTAAATCTTGACTCTCCGCCTACAGGACCACACGTGTGTAACCCCTAGCAAGTCTGAGAAAGGAGCTCTAGTCACACAAGAAACAGCCTAATATGGGGGAAGTGTGTCTCCGTAGAGATATTGCACTGGGGGATGCTCTCGTTGGTTCCCAGGGGACTGTTTGCAACAAGAGAGCTGTGCACCACCTTCAGGAGGACAGCCACGTGTATCGCTTCATCAGGCGATGTGACAGCCGCTCAGACCATGCCCAAGGGGCGGACGAACAGGCACGCTCAAGGCCCCTTTCCCTATCTTACTTTACATTCATCCTTACATTCTAGACCTGCTCAAAATGAGATAAATTGCACCACAATTTGATTTTAGTCACTCATTTTTGCTCTTTCTTCCAGGATGTGCGGTGTCAACTCCCTCAGACTGACAATATAAACTTTCCTACTTCTGATGCCCCCATGTTTCCTGAATCCCAGTTCAACTCTGCCTCAAGATATGGCATGCTTTTGGTTCACAACTGTGCACTGTGCTAATTGTCAGGATTTATGTGGTAGGTGTAAGATAAAATAAACAGCTATGTAATATAAGATGCCAATAGTTTATAAGGTGAATGCAAGAAGTAAGTATGTTGTTAAATGATATGTCAATCTTATTTTTAAATATATGGCTGACCCATATTAATGCAATAATTATGTGTAAATCACCCATTTCTTAGCTGTTCTAG
>NW_006207436.1:0-1024 GCF_000334495.1 Tupaia belangeri chinensis | reverse complement strand
CTCATAACTTGAAAGAGGATGTGACTCAGTCATAGACATCTGTCTTCTAGCCCCACCCCTTCTATTTCCTCTGTATATCAGGTCTTAGGCTGTGTTCTAGAAACACCCAATCATACACTATTGAGCTGCAAATCTAAGCTAAGCATGACAATGACTGACAGGGGAAAAAAATAAGTCTTTTAATTATGAACTTAATCCATTTGGTATATTTCAAAAGGTGCAATACTTTTCTTAATTTATCAGTGAAAGAAGTTAGAAATTAGCTTCCCAAAAAACCAGCAAATGGCAAACAAATTTCTTTGAAAGTCACAGTCACATGTATATAGTGCATCCTATAAAAGAGAGCAAGACAGGTTTCACCCGCTTTCAGGAGTTTCATCAAATACTGGATCTACTCAAGGGCAGAGAGAAAAGGCTACTTTCAAAAAGGAGTATGTTATTAACCAAAGCATTCACTATACTCCTTCCTAAGAGCACCAGGTGGGGACCATGTTTTCTAAACTAGAACTAGGAAGTAGAATGTGGAATCAATCCATCCTCCTCCCCTTAAGGGCTATCCACTGGTTCATGAAATTTAAAAACAAGACTAAAAAACAAACCCCACGCACACTCCCCCCAAAAAAATCTAAAAAATAAAAAATTTAAAAAAAAAACTAAGATATATAAGATTATTCTCCAAAGTGGAACCAGGGAGCAGCATCAACAACTCAGATATGTCTATTACAGAGTCATCGCAAGCATGCCTTGCTTTTAAATAAAACAACAAAAAAAAAATTTTGAAACAACAAAACAAAAGCCAGTTTTTCTGACAATATACAATTACTCAAAATTAACTAGTATCAGGAGGGGGATGGGGGGCAATACCTATGCGCTTTGTCTCACATGAGTGCACGTGGGTAGGTGGAGGGCATTTGTCATTATTGTAAAAACAAATTTTAATTTTTAATCTTTAGTTAGATTTAAACATTGCTTTTAGTATGATGCCAACACTACCTGTGCAGAAGGGCTCTGGAAAGATGCTCAT
>NW_006207435.1:0-861 GCF_000334495.1 Tupaia belangeri chinensis | reverse complement strand
ATATAAATTAAATGAACAGATGAACAACTCACTGTGTTATCTGTAATTGTGAGTTCACAATCTCCTTACAGATCATCATCTGTTTTTCTTCCCAGGAGTAGAGCAGAGACAAGGACACTTGCAAGTTTTATAGAACTAAAATATGTATGAGATAAAATAAATCTATTTGGGGGTCAGCAAGTGACATTGTATCTAAGGTGCTGGACTGCCCAATGGCCAACCCTGGTTTGACTGTAGGACCTGTGGCTTGAAAGTCATTCTTGGTCTGTGTGCATGTGTAACCAAAATCCAAGGGGGAGATTTAAAAAATAAGAGATTGTGGTGCAGTCGTCACCCTTAGGGGAAGGGGTGATTTCTCAATTTCTGTCTCTCTGGTGAGCAAACACACACATTATATTACAAAATTTTCTAATAAACATATAAATAAATAAACAAAACTATTTGTGAGATCTTATCTTCAACTATAGTAAACATTAATTTTGGCTGCCCAATAAGTCTTTAAAGGAATCCTATGTATATTTGTAATTTTTGAAAATTATAACCTAAAAAATTACATGAACAAGATCCTCTTTCCATTACCTTGCAGACATGTGACTTGGATTCAGTCAAACTTGTGCAAGTCTTTCAACTGGAAACAATTTACTTTATGTGAAGGTCCTTTGAGAGTCAGACTGGTTCTGAGCACAGCAAAGTGGTGGCCACTCTGTGACTTTGTCAGGGGCAGCATAACCATGGCATTGGCAGGGATGGCTTCTCCATTAACATGTCTGACCTGTTAGGTCAGATTTGCCAATTGTTCCAGATGGCTCAGTCTAGAATCTGTGACTCGCGCTCTTTCAAATATTCTGTAAGATGCTTATT
>NW_006207434.1:1143-1572 GCF_000334495.1 Tupaia belangeri chinensis | reverse complement strand
CAGGACTGCACCACAGGTAAACACACTCTTAATAGGGTGGCAGATTTGTATGTCATTGTCCTGCAGAGCAAAATTGTTATGCAGAGCATGGGCAAGGAAGGAAGGGGAGTTTTGGAAGGGGAGCAAGAGAGACGGAGAGTTTAGGCACAACTTAATAAAGGTTCGATTCACTGTTGTCAGCTGCCCAAGGAGTTACAGCCTATCTGTGCTCTAACCCATGGAAGGAGAGCAGGACTCAGGTTTGCCTTTCAAGTTGCTTTAATCACACAGGGAAAAAAGGGGGGCTTACAAGTCATGATGGGACGAGTGTCACAGAGGGTCCTAAGCTGGCGTGGCGACAGGAAGTGCAGTCCACAAGGGCGAGAGGAGGCCAAGTGCCCAGTATGCTGGGCATCTACAAGGCACCGGCAGTGCCCGATGATGAGCTCT
>NW_006207434.1:0-1028 GCF_000334495.1 Tupaia belangeri chinensis | reverse complement strand
AGCATCAAAGATGGCAGAGCGAGGCCGGTCTGAGTGAGGAGGAGTCAGTGTGCAGGCTGGCAGAGCCTCCAGCTGCAAGGGAGTTCTCAGATGTAGTGCCACTGGATCTGGCCCAAGCGGAGGACAGAGCCGATGAGCTGGGCTCAGGCTCCTCTTTTTGTGTCTAATTTTGGCAGGCTCATGGTGATTTGACAAAACAGGATATTTTACATGTAAGTCTATGGGATTTGGGTTGGAACAAAGTGGGACATTTTTGCCAGTCATGGGGGGTGGGTGGAGCATAGACCATGCTCACGTCCCTCATGCTATAGGTCAGCATATGGCTAGCCTGTTATTAGCAATAACCACTAGGGTGTTGGCTGAGTGTTGGATTTCCAGGAACATGGCTAATGCCAGGCTGAATGTACTACAAAATGGAGTCAGGTATGTTCTCAGCAAGCAACATTACAATCAAACATTTTCTTCACAGCAAACTACTAACTTAGCCCATATATATCAAGTCTCATGATTCTTCAGAGCAAGTAAAATAATATATTAGGTGTAACAGTCTTAATGGCTTCATTTGTGGTTGGGGACAAAGTTGACATTTTTTTCTAAATAGTCAATATTCATATTAATTTTAGGGTTGGCTAATAATCACCTGCTATATATTGTGAACTGTGTGATAAAGCAGAATTATGTGTGTCTAGTTACCTTTGGATACCTGAAGTTCCAAGCTCAATTACAATGGTAATACTGAGAATCAGACTGTGCAGATATGTACGGGAGGACTGGGTGGTGGCAGGATGTGAGATGTGGGATCTTCGAGTTAGGCCAATCCTGTGAACTAACACTGGTTCAGTGTAGATGACTGGCTGCCGTGTGGGGAATGTGTGGTCATAAATGAAGGCCAGATAGGAGGTGACACTTGAACAATGAGTAAGTATTGGCTTTTTTTTTTAATTAAAATATTTGTTTTTCATTTACAAAAAAGTGCAAATCAAAGACTTGAGCAGGTATTTCCTAATTGGAGGATTTTGAACTTTTAA
>NW_006207433.1:0-930 GCF_000334495.1 Tupaia belangeri chinensis | reverse complement strand
CCTGATGGGGTGACCTTTGTAAGTACCTTGATGTTTCTCCCTTGCCAATTTTACTATCTTGTCTTTGGTTTTGGCCATTGTAGCTATGATGTGCCTTGGAAAGGATCTTCTTGGGTTGATTCCATTTGGGGTCCTATGAATTTCTTGGGTCTGAATATTTGGGGTTTTGCTTAGTTTTGTTTTGTTTTGGAGAGGTTTTTGCTATAGGGTGTATGTGCTCACCAGAAAGACAGAGAGAGACAGAGATACAAAAAGCAAGAAATCACCCTCTATGGGGGATGGCCACGCCACAATCCCTTCTCCTCCATTCTCCTCTGGGGATCTTGGGCACACATGCATATGTGCCTGGTCTGAGTTTAAGCGCCCAGCCTGGGGCTCAAACTGCGGTCGACTACATGGGAGTCTAGCGAATTATACCCACTGCTAGTTCCAAGTTCTGGATATTTGAATGCTTGTCTAGGTTTGAAAAATTTTCTTCCAGGGATTTCATGGAATAAATTATCTATGCCCTTATTATTTTCTTCCTCTTCTGGGATACCGATTATCCAGATGTTGGGGTGCTTGATGCTATCTAGTATTCCTTGTATTTTATCCTTATTTTTCTTTGTTGTTTTCTCAATCTTCTTGATACTTTTTCTCTAGGTCAGATGTTTTGTCTTCCACATTCAAGATTTGATCTTCTGCATGGTCTAATATACTTTTAATCCTTTCAAGGGAGGTTTTGATTTCCTGTATCATAGCCTGCAACCCTAGAAGTTCCATCTGGTTCTTTTTTAAGGTGTCTATTTCTTCTTTCAAATCATAAAATAACTTCCTCATCTGCTGGAACTCATTGTCTCTTTTCTCTTCCATCTCAGTTAGTTTGATTACTACAAATATTCTTAATTGCTTCTCTGACGTGTCCATGACATCTATTGTATTGACTGTGGG
>NW_006207432.1:608813-643385 GCF_000334495.1 Tupaia belangeri chinensis | reverse complement strand
ATTCCATTTTGAATGTTCCAACATTTTATGATAATGTAATTAATTTTTGTGTATATCTCATTGTATATAAATACAGTTATTTATGTTATATAAGTAGAAATTGATGAAAACTTTTGCCCATTTGGGGACCAGCAGATGCCATAATTGTTACATTTCTGGACTCACACATGACAACCACAGATTGAGTCCCTTATCCAAAGGCTTGAAACTCATGCTGGCACTTCTGCGTGTGTGCCCAAGATCCCAAGAGAAGAGTGGAAGAGAAGGGATTACAGCATGGCTATCCTCCCTGGGGGATGATTTCTCACTTTCTGTCTCCCTGTCTCTCTGGCAAGCGCACATCCCCTATAGCAAAAGCAGGCAGGTGGTGTGGTGGTTGGGGGTGTTCGATTCCCACATGGCTAACCACGGTTCGAGTCCCAGACCTAGTGGTTTGCTCTCTCACTTTCCTCTCTCTCGTTCTGTCCCTCTCTAATCAAATTAAATAAATTAATAAAGCTAAATAATGTAATTATTTACCAAAAAAATCTATCTCTAAAAAAGTTGCCCTTCCTTTCCAGCTTAGGCCCGGCAGAATGGCTCCCGCAAAGAAGGGTGGCGAGAGGAAGAAGGGCTGTTCTGCCATCAATGAAGTGGTGACCCAGGAATACACCATCAACATTCACAAGCACATCCATGGGGTGGGCTTCAAGAAATGCACCCCTCGGGCGCTCAAAGAAATCCTGAAATTTGCCATGAGAGAGATGGGGGCTCCAGATGTGCGCATTGATACCAGGCTCAACAAAGCTGTCTGGGCCAAAGGAATAAAGAATGTCTCATATCAAATCATTGTGCACTTGTCCAGAAAACGAAATGAGGATGAAGATTCACCCAACAAGCTCTACACTCTGGTGACCTATGTACTTGTTACCACTTTAAAAAATCTACAGTCAATGTGGATGAGAACTAACTGCTGATTTTCAAATAAAGTTATAATACCAAAAAAAAAAATTGCCCATTTAAAATTATAGTGAGAATGTCCTCTGAAGTAAATATGTCACCACTACCCACAATGTGACAAACTATGAGACAATGTTGACAAAATGTACCACTACTTGATATTATCAATCTCTTTATCTTGACAATTTGTAGGTTAAAAAGAATAGCTTCCCATACCTCACTAATAGTAGATATTATCATGCTCTTTTTAAAATTTATTATGTCTCATAGTTTACTTACGTATTGAGAGAGAAAAAGAAAGAGGTACCAGTGTCAGGGTCTTGACATGATGCCATCCCCCAACCCCACTCCATGATTCCTGGTTCCAGCCAATCAGGATCATTGATGTACCTGCAGGAGTCCTGGTATGTTCAGGTCAACAAGGGATTCAAACCTGAGACCTCTGGTATGGCTCTACTAATTGTGCACCAATGCCCTACAATCTGCACCATTGCAGGTGGTCCTCTATTTTTGAAAGGGGAATTTTAAGAATGCTTTATTGTCATTTTGTTTTGTATTCCTGTTTTTTCATTTAGAATGAGAAACTTGTTATATATTTATTGACATTTATGTTTCTTCTACTATGAGTTGGTATTTGTTTTTGCATGCTTTTCTTGAGGTCTTTTGCATTTTCAAATTAATTTCTAGATGCTCTTTATATATTCTGATTTAGGAATCACCCTGGAGAAGTATTCCAAATACTTCCAATTGGGCATTTTTCTTCACATTTATGTTGTTGCATTATTGTATGTTATTTTTTTCTTCTTTTCATAGGAACTATAATAGTTATGGAGAGAAACCTTAATCAAAATCAACTTTACTTGCACTTACTAAAAATAAAAGTAGAAACTGTTCTAGTAGAAAATCAAATAGGAAAACTATCCTAGAATAAAAGAAAATAATAACTAGTTAATGGCCTCAAGTGCATTGAGGTCTGTGTTAAATATTTAGGCACAGTGCCAGCAGGTGACATCATGGTTAAGGTGCTGGACTCCCACATGGCTGACTACAGTGAGAGCCCTAGCTCTGGTGGCTTGAAAATCACAAAAGGTGTATGTGCACAGGTGCTTAAATTCCTAAAATAAGAAGGAAGGAGAAAAGACTGCCGTGTGGCCACCCTCCCGGTGGGTGAGGATGATTTCTCACTTTCCTTCTCACTTTTCCCTTAATAAAGGGTCCATTTTGCAATGGATCTTATTGCAAAAAACTTAAAAAAAAAAAATGAAAACTAGGTAGAATGGATCAAGACCACAGTGAATTTAAAAAACAACTTGAACAGGTGTTTCTATACACCTGCCCTCATTTGTAATGTCCAAGAGACAAGACTTCTGATTCTCACTTTGTTTTATAATTTATGCTGATTGTTCTTAGAAATGTAAATATAATGAACTCCTTCAAGATTAAGAGTTCAAATACTGAAGACAATTAAAGCTTATATTTAAAAAATAGCACTTGAATATAAGAACTGATTTTTCATTTTTTTTAAGGATTTAAAAAGTATGGCTATTAAAATAATTGATTATATCCTAAAAAATACATTTTTTAAATTTCATAAGTCTTGTAACCATGTGCATCAATTGTCAAAGCAGCACTTGCAATAAATAGAAGGACAAAGTATTTAAGAAAACTAAATTCTGATTTAAAACATAGTGGATATTTTTCTTGGGAACTTGAAAAAAACCTCTAAAATTTACATAACAAAATTAGTGGTATTGGGGCCAGTAGGTGGTGTGGTGGTTAGGGCACTGGACACTCCCACATGGCTAACCATGGTTCGAGTCTCAGACCTGGTGGCTTGCTTTCTCACTTTCCCTCTCTTTCCTTCTGTGTCTCTCTCTCTGGTCAAATGAAAAATAAATGGATGATAAATGAAATTAAATAAGTAATTCTTTTAAAAAATGAATTGCATTTATATTTAAGATTTAAATGTTGGTGGTGAGAGAACGGCATAGTGATAAACCACTGTGCTCCATGGGACTGACCCACATGGGAGGCTTCTAGGTTTGTGTCCAGTGTCCTCCCTGAGTATGATGGCATGAGTGTGACTGTGCCCTGGGGCTGGCTGGGCCGGGATGAAATTTCTGTCTCTGTCTCTCTTTCACTCTGTAGCTCTTGCTTATGGAAAAAACAAGTAATTTTTTTTTTTTTTTTAAATAGAAGCACAAGTTGGATATCTAAAGATAGAAACAGATCTCCTTATAAATGCCAAATCTGATATTAAGCTAAGTTATTTCACCTCTAAGTCTCATTCCCCCTATTTGTAAAATGGAATAATAAGGACTTACATAAAAGAGTAATATCTATTTTTTGAGAGGTTTTTGCTATAGGGTGCGTGCACTCGCCAGAAAGACAAGAGAGAGACTGAAAGAAAGAAAGCGAGAAATCACCCCCCAGGGGGGATGGCCCCTCCGCAATCCTTTCTCCTCCATTCTCCTCTTGGAATCTTGGGCATGCATGAACATGTGCCCGGCATGAGTTGAAGCCACTGGGACCAGGACTCAAACCATGGAGAGCTACATGTGAGTCCAGCAACACAGCCATTATGTCAACTGCTGGTCCCAATCATAGAGTAATTCTGAGGCTAAATTGAAATGATATATGTGAAGAATTTTGAATATTACTTGATACATAATTGTGAATGCCAGTTTTCATGCATCTAGTAGTGTGTCCTAAAATGAGTTATTTTTTTGTTCTTTAGCCTCAGTATTTAAAAAATAACTCATTTTAAAAGTTACTTTTATTAATTATAGAATACCTTTGGCTATTGAGAAATTTTTCCATGTCTTCTGATGAAACAAAGCAGTAGATGAAGAAAAACAATAGTACCATTATTAAATGAAATGGACCTAGATTTTAAGACAAATTGTAAGATTTGATGGAAAATAAATCCATATCATTTCACTTAGTTTTCAATTAGTTTTTTTCAGTTGTGGCAGAACAAGATAATTTTGCTCTTGCCCTGTTGTAAGTAAAGCTTTATTATAATTAACCTAATGAAACTGGTAAATTAATTTAAAAAGCAACATACAAGTGGCTTTCAACTTCCTTTTAAAGCCTCAGTCCTCAAAGTGAATGAAAACAATCTATAAAGCTACTGAGTTCATTTCCAAATAAAAAGTGTTCTGAAAATTGCAAAATCTGAAGAAACCTCTGAACATGGAGGTGAAGCAGATTTTAAGCCTGCGTTTCACTTTAAGGAGTAACTCAGAAAGATATTTCCAAGTTTATAAAAAATGACTTGGGTATATTTGGTTTGCGTTCTTCTAATTCCATTTTTGATATAATTTTGTATCTAAGCAGTTATACTCTTTCTATGGGATAGACATTAGAAATAATTTTGCTGTTATGATTTGGTTAGAAGAATAGGGAAAAATGGGTAATAACAGATACCTCTGACTTCTTTATGAACAATAACTTAATTTGTGAGATCACTTCTACCCAAGGAACAAATAACCTCCTTTCAGTCATTTTCTCCAGAGCTGCACTGCATCCCTACAGAGAGCTGAGGAGGTAACGTTACCGGGTATACAACGCCTTGCATCACATTCCAATGAACTTTTTCTCTCATGAGGCTCAGAAACCTGAAACAACATGACTATTAGGAGCATGGTTGAGGTCTGCAGAGGGTTGCAGAGACTACTAGTAGTTAAAAAAGAGTAGAGAAAGAAGATTGTGGAATAATGCATCTTGATAAAAAGACAATTTAAAACACACCAGTTTGAGGAATCAGGAGGACAACATAACAGCAATTATTAGCTTGGAGTAAAAAGAAATCTGTCGAGAGGGAAGCTGATCTCTCAGAATCCTTATGAGAAATTCTTTATCAGGAAAAAAAAAGTCTGTCGAGACAAGGAAAAAGAGGTTTCAAATGAGCTTTGTTGATTCTTTTCTCTGCCTTTTACCTATTATTGTTAAAGCAAAAAGTGATAAAGAAAGCTGCAGATTCTGGGGAAACGAAGAGAATGAATACACATTTACACGAGTTCATATCACAGTGGCTTCAGGAAAACTTTGGTAGCTATTGTTCGTCCACCTCTATTCTATAAAGGGCTATGACTCATCTTTGAAAAAGTGTTGGTGTGTATCATGTTTTACAATCACTTCCTTCAGGGATGCTCTTCTGAGATTTCACCCCTTCATCTGACACTGCCTTCGTTTTGAATAGGATAGAATGCTGACAAATGGAGAATCTCAGCAAGAATTCTTGCTTTGGGAAAAATTGGGACTATTAAGTAAAGACTTGTGGTGTACCTAAGTGAAAGCTGAGACCAAAGTAAAGTCTGACTTTTGACATGACGGAAAAATAAAGAGGTAACCGGTTGCTGTCTTGATGAAAAGAGATTGTGTAAGCAAATCTACAAAATAAATGAGGTTGAGTAAAGAAACTACAAATGAAGATGTGAGAGGATTAGAGGAATTTTTGAGGATGGACTATGTTCTTAATATCTTACACTGTAACGATCCCTTGGCTCAAGAAGCAATGGAAGGGAATAGCTGTGGGGAAACAGAAGACCTAGGGCTGCCACCGGTGCATCACCTCCCATGCCAGAAGCTGTGGCCTGAAGTAGAGGAACAGCCACACTAAGATGCCTTGCAGGGAGAAGAAGGAGAGGGGAATAAACTCCTTTTCCCTCCTTCTCATCTTGCCAGTGCTTCCCATTGTTTGAATCAAACTGGAAACTAAAAGCCAAGATAATCCTTTGGTGTTACCTACAACGCTAGTTTCACGTAACACAGAGAGTAGCGGCAATGGAGTAGATCTTAAAGGAAAACAAAACATCCAGCACATACAAACCTAAGGTCTAGGATGTATGGTCAGATATACCATTATAAAAATATATATATACATTTATCAGGGACAGGTACTCAGATGTTGAGAATAAAAAGGTGAAAAAGTAAGGCAAAGTCCTTTCCCTCTTTCAAGCCCATATTTTAGTAAATATTGTTAATATAATACATGCTGGTACACATGTGTGTGTAAACTTGTACCATAGAACTGAGTAAAATACACTCCCACACGTGGCCACATCCAATCTTAAAATACGCATGTACTTTTGTGTTTTTCTTTTCTCCTGTCAAATCCAAACCTTCCTCTGGTAGACAAAAAAGTTGCCTGGTGGCAAATTAAGAGTATTATAGCAAGAATAGAAGAGGAAATTAATTGATGTTAAATTTGTTTTTGTTTCATTTCTTTCTTACTTCCAAGCAAGGCTTTGGAAAACAGAAGAGAGAAGGCACTGAGGCTAAGAGGTTTTCAGATAATGCCATGATGACCTTAGAAACCAAAAGAGATAAAGACAATACAGACCCTCTACTATCAAGATGAGGGTTCCTTGGGCTGTGAGGGGAGAGATGCAGTAATACCTTCTGACTGCTAAAGAGCAAGGGAAAAAGTAGATTGAAATAAAGATGTTGAGAAAGTGGAGCACATTTTAGCCAGGGCCAGGGTTTTTCCTTGACACAGATCATACCCACAGATCATGCTTTGTCATTCAAAAATACACATGGAGTCCTTCTTTGTGAACGCAGAGCCCTTTATTATTGTTGGGTGAGGGTTTCAGTAATTCCTGAACACTTGCTGCCCAAGAACGGATAGTAATAGTACGTATTGTGGTTAATGATTTGTGTCAGTCTGACTGAGCTTAGGGATGCTAAGATAACTGGTAAAACATTCACGCACACGCGCCTGGAGTGATTTTCAAGCCACGGGGTCCAGGAATCAATCAGTGGTTGGCCATGTTGGAGTCCAGCAACATAACTGCTACACCATCTGCTGGCCCCAGTAAAACATTATTTCTAAGTGTGTTCATGAAGTTGCTTCTAGAAAAGAACAGCATTTGAATGGGTAGGCTAAGTAAAGATCTCTCATCAGTGTGGATAGGCTTCATCCAAGCCATTGAGGGTTTAAACACAACACAAAATACAGGGGAAAGACAAATTTGCTCTTTCTGCTTGAGTAAGGAGGTTCATCTTCTCCTGCCTCAGATGTCAGCACAGGAGGGCCTGATTCTTAGAACTTCAGACTGGGACTTTTGCCATGGGCTCAACTGTTTTGTAGGCCTTGAGTTTGGATTAAAATTATACAATTGGCTTTCCTGGGCCATTAGCTTTGGACAGTAGATCTTTCTGTCTGTCTGTCTGTCTAACTGTCATCGTTAATTCTGTTTCTCTTGACAACTCCAACTAAAATACTATGGAAAGAAAAGTTCCAGCTAGACATTGCAAAAACTCCCGATGGTCAAAAGGTTAAGGAGATAGGAGAAAAAGTGTCTATGACATGTCTAATAATTTTAACACCAAAAACCTAGCACACTTAGAATTTCAGAAATTTTAATCACCTATAATTCTGTTAGCAGAACTTTCTTTTTTTTTTTTTTAAGATTTTGCTAAGCAGAATTTTTTTAATACTATTTCCTTGCTTTCTAATTGTTCTATTTCTAGGAAACGACCTCATTATTCTCTCGATGCATTGTTGTTTTGACATTAACTCAAAAAATAATAGTCTTTTTATCTTTATTTTTCAGTAGTTCTTCAAGCAAACACTTCAAGATGTTCTCAGGTGTTTCAGCGGAAGGATCAGTTTAGAAGTTTTTGGAGCAGTTATAACTGAGTTTGAATCCTGGCTTTGACAGTTGCTATCTTTGCGACTTAGGTAAATTACATAACTTGGCTAAACTTTAGTTTTTGTTCACAATTTTGACATAAGGGAAATAAAGTCAAACTTACATGGATTTTGAAAACTTTCAATGTGTATGAAGTTGCTGTTAACCCAATATTTCCTTGTTTCACTTACTATCACCAATACGGAATATTTTCATGTGTCCTATCAAAAAAAGTGATTGACTGATGGTATAATTTTCTCTGTTTATCCAATTTCAGGTTTCTGTAAATTTATTCTATCATTCCTGGGAAGGTTAGAATAATTAAAGCTTGAAAGTAAACAAAGCTGTTTTTCCTATGTCTTGCTGCTTCTTGTCTTAGTTTGTATCTTGAAGAAGAAAACTATTGCCCATATCCCCAAATAATTTATCTCTAAGATTTCTGACATATATGGAAGTGAAGATCTCAGTTTGTTTGTTCTGAGTAATGATGCTTTCTAAACACAGCCAGGCTTGAAGAAAGTAAAAGCTTAGCATAAAATCTGTGCTCTCCTACCCATGTCTGAATACCCACGTGCATGTGTAGAATACTCAACTGGATCTCAAATTCATGGTTATTTCAGCAGGTAAGTAGGGGAAAAATTAAATTCATAGGAGTTTTTTCTATCTTTAACTTCCCGTCACTATTTTAGATAAGTGAGTCCACAAAATCTGGAATATGAAATTTAGCCAAAACATTGTCATGAACATTGTGAAATTAATGATGTAGAAAATTAACTCATAAATATTGTCATGCAATAACCAGCAAATAATGATGAAACATTAAGCTTTAAGTCAAATTGCAGGAGAAAACTATATAATATGCCTTTAAATGTTATTGGCTTAAAGACCTTATATGAAAAACGTGGGCTAGACTCCTCAAAAGCAGACAAGTTCCTGAAGTGTTCTCCCAGTGCAATAATCCTAAGGATATTTTTAATATTGTCAAAAGTTTATTAATGTCTTCTATGAGCAAGAGAGACAGATGTAACAAAGAGAGAGAGAGAAAGAGTCAGACAGAGAGACAACACTTCTACCAGGTTCTTGACACAGAGATCCACCCCCAGCATAAGGCAGCTCTAGGTCATAGACATGCGTTCTGTGAGATTTTAGGACCAGTGCCTAGAACCTTCCCATGTTTGTGGGTCAGTCTGGCAAATTATCTCATTTTACTAGGTATGGATGCCTGGCCCCTTCTAGAAGGTATTTTTAGACTTTGGGGCACAATCGTAAATATATTACACTGTATAAAGTCTGGAATAAAGGATGTATATTATAGTTTATTAATTACTGAGAAGCCTACCTTAATGAGAAGTAAGGCAAGGAAGTAGAGAATAATTCTAGACAATTAACATATTTAGATTAAAAAAAAAGTCTTTAAATGATGGAATTAGTAAATTTTTTTAAGAAGGGAAAGAACTTTATTCTTAAATATCTAACTAGTATATTTTAAAATTATTTTTAATGGATAAATAAAAATTATACATATCAGGGTATAAAATATATTTTAATCTATGTATACATTGTGAAATAGCTAAAACAGACTAATTACATGTATTATTGCACATACTTATTTTTTTCATGGTGAGAACAATTACACATACTACCTTTTATTTTTTTTTCTTTCAGCATGGTGAGAACAATTACACATACTACCTTTTTTTTCTTTCAGTTTTATTATTGGGTGTGTGCACTCTCCAGAGAGAGAAAGTGAGAACTTACCCCCAAAGGAAATCATCATGCAGCAGTCCATTCTCTTTCGTTCTCCTCTTGAGATTTTGGGCACAAACACACACACACACACACACACACACACACACACACATACACATACACACGTGTGTATGATTTTCAAGGCACTGACTCCAGGACTCAAACAAATAGTTGGTCACGTGGGATCAAGCTGCCTTAACTTCTGCACCAACTGAAATCTTCAAAAATTTCATGAAGAATGAGTACTATGAAACGATGCATAAATTTCAGAATTTTTGCACTAAAATAAACTTGTACTTTTATTTTCAACAAAGTTTTTAAAGTCCCTTTGTATGTGTAAAGAGGAACATTATAAAAATAAAGTGTTTTAGAAAAAAATATATTGGGAACCAGCAGTTAGCGTAATGGCTATGTCGCTGGACTCCCATGTAGTCGACCGCGGTTTGCGTCCCAGACCCGGTGGCTTAAAACTCATGCCGGGCGCTTGTGCGTGCGTGCCCAAGATCCCGAGAGGAGAATGGAGGAGAAGGGATTGCAGCGTGACCATCCCCCCGGGGGTTGATTTCTCGCTTTCTGTCTCTATGTCTCTGTCTGTCTGTCTGTTTGGCGAGCGCACGCGCCCTATAGCTAAAACCTCTCAAAAAGAAAATATTAACACATTTAGTTCAGCAAAAGAATGAACACCAATGCCAATTTTCTGGTGTTGATTTTGTAATTTGTTTATTTATTTAATTAGTTTGTTTTTAGTTTTTTACCATAGGATATGTGCACTTGCCTAAGAAGAGTGAGACAGACTGAAAGTGAGAAATCACCCCCCAAGGGGATGGCCATATTGCAATCCCTTCTCCTTCATTCTCCTCTCAGGATTTTCGGTGTGCACGCACATGTGCCCAGCTTGATGATTTTCAAACCACTGGACCCAGGACTCAAACTGCGGTCAGTCATGCAAGAATCAGCCACTTTAACAGTCATGTTACACTTGCCCTTATTTACTTATTTTTTAATTGTCAAGGGGTACATGCACTCATGACAGAGACAGAGGGAGAGAGAAATCAACCTTCAGTGGGGTGTAGTTACACTGCTGTTCTTTTCTCTCCATTTTTCATTCTGAGGAGATTTGGGGCAGTCACATGCACACAACATGCTCGACCTTATTTCAAACTCCCAGAACCAGGATCACAACCATGATCAGTCATGTGGGATCTGGCTCCTTCAACTATTCCTCCAGGGGTTAGCCTAATGTGCTTTAATTCTCCAAGATGTTACTATTAGAATAGGCTGAACAATGCATGGAACCTCCCTGCACATTTCTTTACCCCAAACTATAACTCTATAATTACTTCAAAATAAATATTAAAAAAAAAAAAAGCTGTGGTGTGACCAGCAGTTGGCCTAATGGCTTTGTCACTGGTATCCCATGTAGTCAATCATGGTTCGAGTCCTGGACCTGGTGACTTAAACTCACACCAGGCTCATGTGCTTGCGTTCCCAAGATCCGGAGAGGAGAGTGGAGGAGAAGGGATTGCGGTGTGGCCATCCCTCCTAGGGGGTGATTTCTCGCTTTCTGTTTCTCTGTCTCTCTCTTTCTGGCAAGTGTACACACCCTATAGCAAAAACCTCTCAAAAAAAAAAAAAAAGGATATGGTAAAGTTGAACTAAAATGATTTTTTCAACTGAAAAGTTCATTTAGAGAAAATTATACTGTGGTTGTGAAAGCAAGAGAGGTTTAAATGTGAATTAAAAATAGACAAATTATTATAGGAACTAAATCTGACCATAGGATTTACATAGGAAGTGAAAGCTCAATCTGAATTTTAAGAACCATTTTTAATGTACAAATAAAAAATTACTTTTATGCATTTATCTAGAATTTATGGTTATAAACATAATCTGTAAAATTATGTTGACAATATAACTAAAATAAATGAGAACATTTCATTTGGAAAACTTCTCATAAAACAGTTTCTAGAGAGAATTTAAAATAGGATTACAAATCATTTGTTCAGTTTCTCTCTTTTGCAGAAAGAAGGTTCATTTTGTGGGCAAGACAGTGACACAGCAGTAACGATTTCTGGGTTTGAATGCCGGCACTTCTCTGAGCATGCAAGGTGCGTGTATGCCAGTGACCTGGGACAGCTGAAACGAGGTGGATCATACTGTCAGACCCTGTTGTAGAACCTGGTTCTCTCTCTGTGTCTTTCCCACTCATGGAAGAAATACATAAATGAAATAAAAAAATAAAGTTAATTTTGATTATTTATGTAGAATATGAAAATTTTAACTTGTAGATGATGAACTTGTAAACTAGGCTACCCCTTGTCTCAATTTCCTCCCTAAAGCTTAGGATGATAATGTTTTTCAGTGTTATTTTTATATGCTGTAGCATTGAAATGAATCTGGTGATAATTAATTTATAAATTAATGGAAACAGTGAAGTATCTATTAAAATGGTCAGGTAGATTATTTATGAAACATTCCAGGGATACACTTTAAAACTATAGCAAAAAATGCATGTCTAGGGGCTAGCAGGTGGTGTGGTGGTTAGGGGCGCTGGACTCCCTCCCACATGGCCGACCGTGATTCAAATCCCAAACCTGGAGGCTCACTTTCTCACTTTCTCTCTCTTGCTTTCTCTCATGCTGTCCCTCTCCATTCAAATGGAAACCAATCAATAAATGAATCTTTCTCACTTTCTCTCTCTTGCTTTCTCTCACGCTGTCCCTCTCCATTCAAATTGAAACCAATCAATAAATGAACTGAATAAAATTAAATAAAAAATAATTCTTAAAAAAAGAATGAATGTATTGATTTATTTGAGTTTTATTTTTTTGTAAATAAGATGTTATACACAAACACAGGTGATGTGATTTTAATTTTTTATTAACTTATTTGGAATTCAGTATGGTCTAGTTGTACAAAATAGAGATGGAGTGAGCCCTATGAATTAGCGATTTTTTAATCCATATCTGAAAGGTAACAGGGCTTACTTGAAGTGCTGAAAGAATGGGTGAAGTGTACCACACAAGAAGTGCTATTGAAGTAGACGAAGTTCTTTATATAATATCCTTTCAAATCCGTACCTATAATCTCTCCTATTAAGTCTGCTCGACAGTGCATATGGTCAGGTCAACATTTAATCTGAAATTCATGTTTTCTCACTCCCACTTGACTCAGATTTTTTTCGGTCAAAAATGGGAAATTGGGCTTATAAATGTGATGGTGTCACTTGATGTACAAAGTCTGCTAGTTTGTCTGTGAGCTTTTCAATCCGCTCTGCTTTAAAGAAGAGCACTGTTCTCCCGCGTAGAGGACGTTTGGGCAGTTTTGGAAACTTCTGCGGACATTAATATGGAAGAAGAGTTGGAAAGAACGGCAACCGAACCGCTGAGATAATTTCCGTCAGCTGCAGTGCTCAGACCTGGCCTGTGTCCATCTGCCGCCTTCTGGTCCTGTGGTCTCTCTGAAGGCGACAGTCTGCATGTTATCTTTGATCCAGTTCTGCTTCAATGATTTTGGCTGAAGAGGGCTCATTTTCCTGCTCTTCAGAACTTTGCTGTTACACTTGTGACTCAAACTATGGAGTTACTTACTTTCCTTTTAACCATGAGTTAGTAATGGATTATGGTTCTGGTTTGAAATTACATGATATAAATTTTCATTTGTAAGAAAGAGAAGAAATCCATAGTGTCTAGACATAATAACCCAAAGCAGCCCTTGGTTCTTTTCTTTTTAAACCACAACATGGAAATAAATCACCATTAGTACATATTCTACTGTCTTAGTTTACCCGGGTTGCCACAAAAACATACAGACACAAAGACTTAAACAACAGAAATCTCTTTTCTTACAGTTCTGGAGACAGGAAGTCAGAGATGAGGGTGCCAGCCTGGTGGGTGTCTGGTGAAGATGCTTGCTGTATTGCGAATAGCTAGTACTTTGCGAATTCTGCTGTCTTTGCTCACAAAGGTAATTATCCTATGATGGGGACCACCTCATGGCCTCATTGCCCATAATAACCTCCCAAAGGCTCCATCTCCAACTACCATCATTAAATAGGTTAAGCTTCAACATATGATGGAGAAATATAAACATCCAGTTCACAGGATCTATTATATCAGGAATCTCTTTTTAAAATATTTTAACAGAGAGTAAGGCATTGTCAAACATCCAGAAAAATAACACTCACCATGAACACAATGGATAACCCTCCATTTTATATTGAACCATATTATTTTATATTCAAAGTAAACTTTATGGAGCTTATTAAGGGCTAAATAGGTATAATGTTTGCTGCCAGAAAATTTTGGGAGAGATAAATTCTCCTTGCACTTAAGAGTTGACAAAATTAAGAATTAGAGACATGCCATGTTTTGGCCATCTTCTTACTAGGATACAGCCTAGATTTTCTATTCCAAGAACTCATTCTGGCTTCATGAGGACCCTGATATTTCCGAATGATATTTTGCTTCTTAGTAGCAAAATATCTTTCCCAATATTTGCATTTTCCCTCTCAATTTTATCTCTTATGATTAGAAATGGAAAAAAAAAACTTAGTTCAACATGGGAAATGTAAATTTTTCTAAGTTTTACTTTTCCATAACTATTTTAATCTTTCATTTACTAACGATTTGGATAGTATTTCCTGGGAAATAATTATTTATAAAAATTTCCACATTACAGCTGTTTGGTAACCTACCATGTATAGTAACCAAGATTCTCTAACAAAATATTTTCTGTGATTAGATACAGTGGGACAATGCTTAATGTTTTGCTGAAAACATTTGTAAAAAAAAAAGGCAAAAGTGTGAACTTTTAATTTAATGTTGCATTTTTTTCTATTTTTTTGATTTAGTATTCTATCCAGCATTTGTCAGATTTGAATATTTTTCTCGTTATGCAGAACTTCAAAATGAACAGAAAGCATTTCAACAGACATCTAATCTAGTCCAATTCACAGAGTATTAGGATGGTGCACTGATTGGAGTTGAGCATTTGGATTGGTATTTTTTTTTGAGAGAGAGATTTTTGCTATAGAGAGACAGAAAGTAAGAAATCACCCCCGGGGAGATGAACACACCACAATCCCTTCTCCTTCATTCTCTTCTCGGGATTTTGGGCACACACGTGCATATGCTCAGCGTGAATTTTAAGCCACCGGTTCCAAGACTCGAACTGCAGTTGACTACGTCGGAGTCCAGCCACATAACCATTATGCCATCTGCTAGTCCCTTGGATTGGTATTTGAATCCCCAGTTCAAGAATGTGTGGCCCATGTAAATATAATTGTTTTTACATTCAATATTTTAACTAAAAATAATAATATAAATAATATTTTCTGTGTAGAAATTTAAGAGAAAATGAAGTGGATTAAACGACCTGTCTCACTGGATAGTAGCTATCATGCTAGAAAAGATAATTAGTTAATAACCTCTCCTAATTTTTAAAATTTAAACTTAGTATTAGTTTATTAATATATATGACCAGCACACACTACTATAGATGAGTCGGATTCCTGATTTTGAAGAAAGTTAAGATTCAGAAATTTGAAGTCATAAAATTATATAAATCATAACTGCTGGTAAGTGGGTAGTCAGCATCATTTAAATATCTATTTTATGTATATGATTATGAATAAAAAGAAGGATAAAAACTAGTGTTACATCTACGTGAAGGAAGTCTTAGAGCTTTTAGAAAGTTACTATTTCTAGCCTATTATTCATACTAATTAATGGCCATATTGAATGACCACTCAAGTATTCTAACTTGTATATTTAAATTTATGTGGTTGAAATATCCAGCTGTCATCAGGGGATATTTCAGAGGTAGGAAGAACTTATAAGTCTGTCTTTATTTGCCAGAGAACAGACGGGAAAACAGACATTGTCAGCATGAGATATCAAGAGCTTTTGAGATTGGAAATTCCAAAGTAACATTTTAATATTACTATTTTATACTTATATACATGAAATGTTAGTAAGAATGTACCCAAAGAAAAGCCTACCTCTATGTTTTCTTTATTTAAGTACTGCACATGAATAATATCATCAAATGTTATGTGAAATGTCTGAGTGGTCACAGATTTTTAAAAGTTTTACAGTGGCTTCTTCAAACATAAAAAAGATTTCTTTAAGATGGAGCTCACTTCCCCATTTGTCATTCACATTTTTACATCTCAGCTCCAGAACTTAGACATTTAGTATGTTTGAAGAGTAAGCTAGAGGAGTGAGTTGTGAAAGGTGTTAAACTTGAAGTTGATCAAAGTCAGCATAGGATACAGCAGAGTGATAATTAATTTAGAATAGACGGAATGGTATAAAGCTTTCAGATCTATGAGCAACAGTGGGAAATTTTACCTACACTCTCCTGAGTCTATTTATAAGCAATTAAATGAAGAAATTGATGTGATTGTGCCAGAATGCTTTTCCCTATTGATTTCAATTTGCTATATATTTAAAGTAAAAATTATTAATTGAAGAAACCCAATGACTGCATAAAAATAAATGTATTTCTTATATCACTCTATAGAACAAAAAATAGGATAGTAAAGATATAATGAAAATAGCTCATTTTAAATACTGAATACCTACATATTTCTCAATAAATCACTCGTATTTGTAAATAAAACAAATTTTTTGTAATTTAGAGCCATAATTTATTGCCTTTGAATTTTAAAAGCTTATCTTTAAAAGAGAGAGAGAGAAGGAGAGACAGAGAGACAGGTGTCTAATGGAGTTCATCATCCAACCCCCACCTTCCAACTTCAGATAGCCAAGATCATGGCCATGTACATGCCTGTATTCTCAAAAATGTTGAGTGGCTGATACTTCAGATAAATAATTAAAAGAAGGTATCTATGTTTTAAAACCTAGTGACTATCTAGTAAGGTTGATTATTGACAATAAAATCAGTTGGCTATTATTCTTGCCTCAAAGATTAGTCATATGATATATGTGGTTTTTCTGCCTCAACAAGGATTGCTGAGACTTTAGAATTCCTTTCAATCACAAAGCATGAATAATACAAAATGTTAACTAAATTTACTTCAGAAATAAATGACAATTATTAATTAGAAAAGATTCCTTAAAGGTCAAATATATGAATTTGAAATTCATCAGAAATTCTACCAACAGTTCTACTTCTAGAGCAGAATGAGGCATGATTATGGTTATTAATTAATATTTTCACATCAATATCAATATGTATCCAAATATCTTGATAAATTTCATTTTAGTCTGTGCAAGAGGCTTTCCAATGATTTAAAAGTTCCCATGACATGAAATTCATGAAGGATTGAATGTGAGATTTTAATTTATCTAATACTTACCTATGGGTCAACATGGAATGTTAGTTAAACTAATGCTATTTGTTTTGATGAAATATTTATTAACATTAACACAACTTAATGATTGACTGACAGGAAAGTAAGAAAATTGCAATTCTTAAAGGCAATATATGGCCAATAGTTGGCACCAATAGAGTTAGGAGCTACCTGATAGTTTATTAGATCAGTAGATAACTGCTATGAAAAAAGCTGGAGTAAATATTATTTGTCTCTATTACCATTGTAGAGGGTCTAAATCATAGATAGCTGCAATTAAGAGGTTAACATACACTATATTTTTTTAATTTAAAAACTCCATTATTCTTAACTTTTTTCTCTTCTCCTTGGTCTTCTGTTTTGTTTGTTTGTTTGTTTGTTTGTTTCTTAAAATAAAATATACAAAAGTATCTAACTGGAAAATAAATGTTATATTATGTTTTTGATTCATTTCTTTTCTGCAAGAAGGGCATAAAAATGTTTTCTGTTTTATTTAATTTGGAGAACTAAGTTTGGAGCTAACTATTTTTGTTTAGTTGGTCATCTGTTCTGATTTGCAAATATCTTACCCTGGAAAAGCTGATCCGTTTCATCTTTTTTGTTTGTGTATCTAGTCTATGCAACCTGGATTGTGTAGTTTTCTGTTTTATGTCTGCCTGCACAATCTTTCTGATTCTTAGCTTACTTTTCTATTTAGGCATTTGAGTATCTTTTGGGTAGTAATTTTGGTGTATTTCCATGTTTTGAATTTTTGTATCTAGATCTTATTTATTTTTTAATACCCAATTTTTTTTATCTCCTCTAAAACTCAGGTACTCTTCGGTGTTCTGCTTTACCATCATTCATTTAAGTCTTTCTCCCAGCTCCGTTTCAAGTTCCTAAATCTTCACAGCTTTCTAGTCTGCATCTGCGTTATCTACCTATTTTAAATTCTGGGATTACTGTATCCTGCAGCTTAGAATCCTAAACCTGAAAGTATCGATACCCAAGATTAGATAGCAACATGTATTTCTGGGAATTAATTTGTGAGTTCTATATTTTGCTTTCTCATTATTATGTTACCAAGAACCCAATGGCACCTTTTCCCTCCCCTAGCTCATACTGAAGCAGATGTGAATTCACGAAAACTTTCTGTCCTAAATAGAAGAAAAAAAGATTTACAAGTGTGTGTGCATGAAATAGATAAATCCGGGGCAAGAAAAAGTGGAAAGAAGAGATAGCAGGTTGACTTAGAATGAGAAGGACAAAATGGAACTGGGTAAAAAGAACCTTGTAGTTTCAAGACAGGGGGTGGGAACAGAAGAATGCAGCATAAACTCTCTCAAGTACTATCTACCTTAACATACTTGGATCTTGCTGGGCAAGGTTTGGGTAATTTTCCAACTGTGTAATGACAGTGTGAAGGACAACTTACTTTCTTACCAAGTCAGAACTTCTCAGGAATTATCTTTTAAGTCCGGAAGTGGTAGACACCACCCTAATAATAATAAAATGAATTCTCATTTTTTACAGTAAACAAAGTGACAATAAAACCTTAACTTCTGGGACCAGCAGATAGCATAACAATTACGTAGCTGGACCTCCAAGTAGTCAACCATGGTTCGAGTCCCAGACCCAGCAGCTTAAAACTCATGTCGGGCATGCGTGTGTGCATGCCCAAATTCCCAAGAGGAGAATGGAGCAGAAGGAATTGCAGTGTGGCCATTCCTGTTGGGGGTGATTTCTCACTGTCTGTCTGTGTTACTCTGGGGCAAGCTCATGCACCCTATAGCAAAAAAAAAAAATCTCTATTAAAAAAAAATACACACAAACCAAACAAACAAGCAAACAAACAACCTTTTAGCTTCTTATGGGGCTTTGTGCAAATAACAGACCGAACTGAGATTAATCTAATTTTTGGGAGGGTCAAATAAGTTAGTTTATACCTCTCTCTAGTAAAAGGGGGAAGGTAGAGAGAAAAAATATTTTAGAAGAAAATTACAGTGCACTTGTCATTAGAGTCTAGCTTTGTCCATACTTAAAGATCTTTTGTGAATCAATAAAATGTGGGGGAAAAAGTTTAACACATAAGGGAGGGGAGGAAGGTAGAAGGAAAAAACTGGTAAAAGTATGCTTAATTGATAAAAAATGAGAAGCTGCAATTGCTGATGATAATGTATATAGTAATATCATTGTCTTGACTGACATGCATGGTAGTTGTGTTGGAAAAAGAAATGTATATTTTAATGACCTGTGATTAAATGTAAATAATTTTAAAAATAAATAAATTAAGAAAAAAAACAAAACCGGAGCTTCTAAAAAAGAAAAAAAAAATCACACATTTTCAAAACAAAAATTTCTTACCCCACTGGTTTCTATTTCCATATGTCTCCATGAGTTGAATAAGGATACATTCCACAGAATATTTCTGTTTGGGAGTACATTTTTGTCTCTGATATCTTAAGATTATTACAGAAAATTTAATGACTAAATTTTAAACAAATACAAAGAAAATAAGCTTTTCAGATGTTTCATGTATTCAGGTATCTATAAGTAATAATCTTAAATTACTACAATTTTATTATAGGGTTTTAAATTTATGTTTGCTGGACTCCCATATAGTTGACCGCGGTTCAAGTCCCGGACCAGTGACTTAAACTCACGCCGGGCGCATGTGCATGCATGCCCAAGATCCCAAGAGGAGAATGGAGGAGAAGGGATTGCGGCATAGCCATCCCCCCAGGGGGTGATTTCTCGCTTTCTATCTCTCTGTCTGGTGAGTGCACGCGCCCTATAGCAAAAACCTCTCCAGAAAAATAAATAAATAAATAAATACATAAATAAATTTATGTTTGTACAAGGTAAAATTGAGAATAGTGAAAATTTTATTTCATTCTTAAAAATGAATATTTTGCTAAGTAAAAATATTTTGGAAATAAAAAATTTAGGTTTTTGTGTTACCCATTTTAGCTTAATGAAATGAAGTTAATAATTTTATATGCATGACAATCATATTTGTCATTTTAATATAAAATCTCAATTTTAATTACTATAAATATTGATTATAGATTACAATTCAGTATATTTTGTTTAATGACTTGAAAATATATATTTGTTTAAGTCTTTTCTTTTTTGGAGAATGAAAGAATGCAATTGCAGCTATTAATCAAGTGAAAATTTGAAGTATGTGGATATATTGTATAGACTAGAACAAATCACAAGACCAGCAAATGGCATAATGGTTACATTGCTGGACTCGCATGTAGTAGACTGCAGTTTGAGTCCCAGACCAGGGATTTAAAATTCACCCTGGGTGTGTGTGCATGCAGGGTCAAAATCCCAAGAAAAGAATGGATGAGAGGGGAATGCAATGTGACCATTCCCCCGCGAGGTGATTGCTCACTTTCTGTCTCTCTGTCTCTGTCTTTCTGGCAAGCCCAAGTTCCCTAAAGCAAAAATTTCTCTTAAAAAATAAATAAAAATAGTACCAATTACAAAGTGTTGTGTTTGTAATCATATGTAAGATTTGGTCACATGTTATACACATAACATTTTCATTTTTTCCCCCAATGGTATATAAATTTCTTAAGAGTATAACAATTATTCCATACTAAATTCTTAATATTTTAACTGTGACTTTAACTTGAGATTTTTTTCTAATTTCACTATTACTAAATATTAAGTTCATTTTTGAGAGATGAACATTTACTGAAATTATGAGACATTTCATGTATAAATTGCACACAGTTAATCATCGGCAATCTAGCCTATAATTAAAGGACAATTATGAAGCATTTTTGTGCTAATTTTAACTTTTAAGTACAATTACCAACCTTTATAAATGAACCAATGTAGGAAATCAGCCAGCAAATGTCTTTTCATTCTCTGACTATCAATACTTTCTGCATCACTTCTGTGAAAATGATAGTGTTTTCAAAGGGCATTCATTATTATTATTACTATTATTACAAAAATTCTGATAACATTTATAAGTAATAAATAAGCATGATTTAAATAGACATGATGCAATTCAGGTTGAAAGTAAATTTAAATTTAAATTGGAAAGAGAAGAATTATTCAACTCTCAAATATGTTTCTTTAGTTACTTATTGTGACAAGGAAATGGGAGAGGAAAGAGAAAAAGAGGGACACAGAGAGAAGCCTCAAATTTGTACACAGGGATTGAAATAGGTTATTTTAGAGTTTTATGAAGTTTCCCAAGTTCACAGAAGACTTTCTTATATGCTGGATTAGAACTTTGGAAAATAAATTGCCTGTAGTGATAAATAAATGTCATCTATCTAATAAAGTTACAGTTCTAAAAGTGATAACAATGGCAGATAAAAGGGAAAACACATATAGACAAAATATAAGGTAAGAAAACACATAAGCCACGTGAGTAAAACAAAGAAGTGTAGGAGTCACAACAAGAAAGTATTTTCAAGAATTAAGAGTGTATGGTCAAACGATGAAAACACTTTATGAAAGGATGAAGCAGGTAAGTGACTATATTTTGGAGATAACAGATGTTCTGGAAAAAATAATTGATTTAAATAGTTGTGAGAGGGAACCAGCAGTTAGCGTAATGGCTATGCTGCTGGACTCCCATGTAGTCGACCGTGGTTCACGTCCTGGACCCGGTGGCTTAAAACTTACGCCGGGTCCGTGTGTGTGCGTGCCCAAGATCCCGAGAGGAGAATGGCGGAGAAGGGATTGCGGTGTGACCATCCCCCCTGGGGTGTGATTTCTCGCTTTCTGTCTCTATGTCTCTCTCTGTCTGGTTGGCGAGCGCATGCGCCCTATAGCGAAAACCTCTCAAAAAAAAAATAGTTGTGAGATTAAGGGTATAAAGCATAGTGAAGATGTTACTGAGACAGAAATAGAGGTACAGAATATTCCAACCAACTGGGAGAGTAAATTTGGAGAACAATATGGCTCCATTAGGGGAGCTTGAGCACATCTGTAAGTGAAAGGAAAGGAACTCAATAGAGAGAAAACAAAAGGAATACTGAAGATCCACCAGAGAAGTAATGGTGGGGACAAAAATGTGGGAAACAGCAAGAGTGGGTGAGAAGAGAGGACAGACAGCAACCTCTTCCTCAAAGAGAGGAGGAAAGTAGTAGAGAATTCAGAGTATTTGTACATGGAGAAAACTTACTGCAGTGAGAAGAAAGAGCTGCCATGAAGCTAAAGTAACTGAGAAAACTTTTGCCAAATACTAGGGAGAGCCAGGTGGTTACCTTGTGTGATCGTTAATGTGGGGTATAAACTTGACTGGATTAAACAGTGTGTGGAAGGCTGCTGACACATCCTTTCTGTGTGTGTCTGTGAGCGCGTTGGCTGACAGGATTGTCAGGTGAGTCAGTGAGCTGAGAGAGGAACACCCACCTTCATTGTGATGGGCACTATCTGCATGGCTCTAAGAAAGGGAGGGCAGAGGAACTGGGGTCTATTTCTCTCCCTCCCTTTTTCTGGACCCTTCATTCCAGACTGTGCTGTGTGCTCCACTCCTTCACCTTTGCCTGCTCCACCCCTGCGTCTTCACTCTGCCCTTGGCTCTGTTTGTTACCATGGATTCCTGGTCTCTGTGTCCCTCAGCCAGCCAGACTCCAAGTGTTTTAACTTTTCACTTCTGGACTCCTATTAACAGTCACCTGAAAGGGTCCTGGTCTGCGAACTCTCAAGGGTTGTCTCCAGGCTTCAGAATGGAATTTCACCAGCCTCTCTGTTTCAGAGTCTCCCAAGGGCCCCCATCAGGCCTCAGATGAAATTACATCGGCTTTCCCACTTCATAGTCTTTTCAACTGCTTCTCCAACTAGGGGACTAGAAGGCCGCTATCGTAGGATTTCTCTGCCTTGTGATGGTATGAGATAATTCCTGTAATAAAAGGTTTCTTTATATATAGTATTTATCTTACCAGTTCTGTATCTCTGGAGAAGCCTGACCAATATATATTTTATTTGCAATAATTCTGATCTCTGTATTTTGGAGTGAATTACAGTATGTTGGAAAAGATAGCTATGAATGAATCTTTTGTATCTTTACATTTAAGATATCTCTTTAGATACCAACATTAAAAAAAATTATTGAGACCAGCAGGTAGTGTAATCGTTACATTGCTGTACTCCACTGTAGTTGATTGCAGTTCGAGCACTAGATCCGACAGTCTAAAATTCATGCCCGATGCATGTGTATGAGTGCCCAAGATCCCTAAAGGAGAGTGTAAGAGAAGGGATTGTGGCGTGATCATCTCCCCTGGGGGGTGATTTCTCGCTTCCTGTCTCTCTAGAGACTGCACATGCCCTACAGCAAAAAAACTCTAAAAAACCCCATAATACATATATACAGACATGCATTTTTTACAAATATAACCAGGTCCTCTCTAATAAATGGATTTCATTTATTTAATACTTACTTTATAATTTATTGATTTACTTTTTTGTACAAGAAACTTCAGTGCAATGTTAAATAAAAGTGGTGATAGAGGCCACCTTTGACTTTTCCTGAAATGCAGCACAAAAGTTTTTCAGTGTTTTCACTTCAAAAATATATTGGCACTGGGAACCAGCAGTTAGCGTAATAGCTATGTCGCTGGACTCCCACGTAGTCAACCGCGGTTTGTGTCCCGGACCCGGTGGCTTAAAAAACTCATGCCGGGCGCGTGTGCGTGCGTGCCCAAGATCCCGAGAGGAGAATGGAGGAGAAGGGATTGCGGCGTGACCATCCCCCCTGGGGGGTGATTTCTCGCTTTCTGTCTCTATGTCTCTCTCTGTCTGTCTGGCGAGCGTACGCGCCCTACAGTGAAAATCTCTCTCCCCCCCCAAAAAAAAATATTGGCACTGAATTTTTGTACACATTGTTGTATTTGGGAACTTCACATCTACTAAAACTTTAAAAAATAAGTCTTCTACACATGATATTATATTTTTGTTTTTAAATTTAATGTGGCATATTACAATTTTTCCTATATTTTAAATAGATTATTTCATCATGTGCATAAGACATATTAGCTTTTAGTGATTTTTCTTCGTAATCCCTTTACATGTAGTATGTATCAAATCTAATCTAGATTCAAAGAAATTGGAGAAATCATTTTCTTCTTTTGTTATTCTCTGCAAAAGGAAATACTGAAGAATGTTCCCAGTGATGCTCTCTGAGTTAACTTCATTAGAATTAACTTAATTAAACTATAAGTCATTCTATATACATTTCCAAGAATGTATGTCTGTCAGTCAAATGTCGTGTTCTACATTGTTAATTCCAATTTTTCATTTGTTTTCTTCATGCTCCATTTTTGCTTATTTTTCCCTTTTTTATCAGTTATTCAGAAAGCTTTATTCAATATTTTTTTTTCATGGTGTATTGTCAATTTCTCCTTTACATCCACCATGTTTTTCAATGTTATTAAACACAAAAATTAAAATTTATAGTTATATAGCACCTCAGATTATATATATATACACATATATATGTATATATTATTATATATACATATATACATATATGTATATATAATTATATATATAATTATATATACACATATATATACACATATGTATATAATTATATACATATGTGTATATATATATAATTATTGGTCTAGTCTGTGACTTTCTTGGTGACAAGCTGAATGGTAGTACTGGAAACAATGTGGCCGGCTGCAAGTTTGGACCTTTGGACTGCCTTGAAAAACCAACAGATGCCTGTACATGTGCCCAAGGTGCTGAGGAGTTGAATGGCTAGGGAAAAGGGATCATGTTATAAAGACCCTGTCAAGGGGTCTTTCTCTCTTCTCATTTACTCTCTTTTGTTCTCAGATCTGTATATGTGCTCCCTATCATAAATAGCATAAATCACTTTTATAATAACAATAATTTTGGGACCAGCAGTTGGCGTAATGGCTATGTTACTGGACTCCCATGGAGTTGACCGCAGTTTGAGTCCCGGACCCAGTGGCTTAAACTCATGCCGGGCATATATGCATGCATGCCCAAGATCCCGAGAGGAGAATGGAGGAGAAGGGATTGTGATATGGCTATCCCCCCTGGGGGGTGATATCTTGCTTTCTGTCTCTGTCTCTCTCTGTCTCTCTGGTGAGCACATGCCCTATAGCAAACATTTCTCCAAAAAATAAATAATTAATAATTCTACCTCTAGTCATACACTTGACTTAAAAAACTTCACAGTCCCATATGAATATAACAGATTTATTTTTTACTGTTTATAGGCTACACATTGGCTACTTATTTATTTTGAACCTTTCTGCATCCTTATATTTAAGATGTCTCTTTAGTAAGTAACATTAAAAAATATATCTTATAATCTTGGTCTAATTATTGTCCATAATTTCTTTCAAACATAAATTTCGTATGTGTTCATCTTATATGTCCTATATTCCTTTTCCTTCCTTTTTAAAAAAAAGTTTCAGCAATTTTTTTAGTAATAACCTTGTTGTACATTATTTTACCATTATTTTAATGACTAGTGCAGAGATGAAACATACATTCTTGACCTATAAAGCCTAGTATTTCTATCTCAAAAAATATAGAATTAAAATTGAAGGTACACAACATAATGTAATATTGTTTGTTGGAGATGATAAATATGGTAATATCCTTAATTTGATTATCATATACTACATGCATACTTTGAAAAACCTTGTTGTACCCAACAATTTGCATAAAAATAAATGTAAATAAGAAATTATACAACAAATATCATTTAGAAAACCCTAATGTCATTAATCATTTTCACAGTTTCTAGCAATACAAGACTGTGAAATACTTTATTTTATATTATTTTATTTTACTTATTTTTAGTTTTTGCCATTGGGTGCATGCACTCGCTAAGGAGAAAGGGAAAGCAAGAAATCACCCCACTGAAGGGAAATGGTCTTGGTTCAATCCCTTCTCCTTCGGTCTCCTCTCAGGATTTCAGGCATGCATGCTCATCAGGCATGATTTCTAAGTCCCAGGGTCAGAGACTTGAACCGTACAGTTGGCCACGTGAGATCCAGCACCTTCATCTTTTTGCCACCTTCTGGCCATATCTTTACTAATCCTCTTCTTTCATACAATTGTTTTTGCAATTTACTACAATGTGTATTTTTATATTTCATAAGGATATTATTTTATACAGATTTATATAGTTTAATTTTTTTTGAAAGGTTTTTATCTGAGAGTGTGTTTTCTCGATAGAGAGAGAGAAAGAGACAGTGAGAGGGAAAGTCCCCAGGGTGGATAGCCATGTCATAATCTCTTCTCCTCCATTCTCTTCCTGGGATTTTGGGCATGGTTTTACTCTTTAAACTTCTCTTTGGACTTGTTCTAGGAACTTGTTCCTACCAGTATCTTTGATATCTTCTTAGCTCTCTCATGTAGCTTTTCTTTTCTTTCCTCTTCTCTTCTCTTTTCTTTTTTCTCTTTCCTTTCTTTTCCTTTCCTTTCCTCTTCTATTTTCCCCCCAATAGCCAAGTAAACTAGTTGTTTTATTTGAATTATTGATCTGATACAAACTTGCTGGGTAATTAATTTTACAAGCTGTAGTGATGTACAATGAATATATGAAATACATTAGAATAATAATAAAAATATTTTAAAGTTTTGAAAATCTAAAAATGAAAGTTATCTTTCCTTTTGTATTTTCCCATTTCATAACATAAATTTGTGGTCATAAATATTTATAACAATTAAAACCGCTGCATTTACCTCAGGTGTTTTTCACATTAACTGTTTCTCTCCCCCTCTTTCTCTTACTTATTTCTTCCATTTATGCTCAAGATGGAGAAACTCAAAGGATAATTAAATATACCATAATGTGGGATACGTTATCCCTCGTAGTATATACATGACCTGATATTTTCTATGTACTTTTACTGTTAGTTTAGGTTCTAATATTGGATTTTTTTTATAATTTGAAAAGATGTATTTTTATTATTCATAAATTTATCTTCAGAAATTATGACACCGTGACTTATTTTAACTGTTGTATCTAAACTATCACTTGTTACAGAGTACATTATGTCTTCATGTTCCAGTTGAATGGGAGGGTTTTTAAGCATCTCAAGAGCCTTTGATGTCATGGTCCACACCCAGTGTCAGGTATCCTGAATCCCAGGTACAGGGAGTCCCAGGATGTGATCCATGGACCTCTCCAATGTGGCTCCAGAGACATTCCCATTGTACTACTGCATGCCCCAAAGTGTATCATTTTCGTATTCCTGGATAAGAGAGGACTCAGTATTTCAAGAACAATGGTAATTCTAATAAAGAAAAGCCAAAGTCTCTAGTTTTGTATTAGTATAATATTTGAAAATAAAGGAATCAAACTTTTCTTATCAAAACTGGGCAAGCATTGCCAAAATTTGGACACTTTTATGTCTGCTTTTCAGGCTAAATTACCAGAAAGCAAGAGAAATAAAATTCATTTCCCTCAATCCCCATACAACTTGCCATACATACTCAAATTTTGTCTTTTGCTATGCTCTTTCATATCTTGTAGTAAATAGACACTTCAGCACAAAACTATTCTCTTTTTCTCTGGAAAGTCAAAATCTCATCTCATAACTTTGATACATTGTAGCATATCTCTGTTCATGATGATCCTAATATATTGTAGTTCCAACTACCTGTATTTACTGTAACTTTGAACCAAAGTAACTCCCTCCTATTTCACAGAGAAAATAGGGAAGTAGATAAGTAAGAAATGTCTGATACAATAATTTTGAAGATTAGCATAAATAAACAGCACAACTTTGTACACACATAAATGTCCCTTTTATTCTTCCTTCAAGTTGCATGTGAAGACAGTTCTGAAAATGGCCTAAGAATCTGACTATTCTAATAGCATGTAAAACTAAAAAGCCTTATTTACAAAAATTTTAAACATGTATCAGATTTGTTATTTTACATGCATTAGATATTTTTACAAGTATTTGGATATATTTATATAATATGTAACAAAGAGAAAATATGCAATAGATATAATTATATAATATATAATGTAAATATGCTATATATAGCTACATAATATATAACTTATACTATAGTTTCACTATATTAGATACATTTAGTTTATGCTAGAACCAATAATAAATATTTATATTAAAACTATTCCTAATTGCCAACATACTTATATTTTTTGCTGCTTTGAAATCATTTGTCTGAAAGACTATTTACTAATTAGCACATTTTAATATTAGCTCATGATTTTAAATACTTAAGGATCTTGGAAATTGTGTTCAAGCTGGCATCCTATGAAGCATAATTGTTATAAAACATTTTACAAAAATCTGATTAACTTGAATTGAATATGTAATTTTACATTTTTACAATTCTAGGTATTAGGTAGAGTTAATAAACCCCAATATACATATATTCCACATTATTAAACACAAGGAAATAAACCACAATTTTTAAAACCATAATTTTATTTATTTATTTTTATTAATTTTTTTTGGAGAGGTTTTCGCTATAGAGCACGTGCGCTTGCCAGAGAGACAGAGAGAGACAGAGAGATAGAAAGCGAGAAATCACCCCCCCTCCCAGGAAGGTCAAGATTTCAAAGAGTTGTTGTTTTCTGAAGGATATTTTTTATTTTTTTAAAGAATTATTTATATTACTTATTATTAGAATTTTCTTTTAGCTTGCTATATGACAAATGCTCTCATGAGTGAGAAAGAGGGAGAGAGAAAAAGAGAGAGGGAGAAAATATGAGAAACCAAGCCATGAGTCCAGGACTGAAAACTATGGTTGGCCATATGGGAGCTTATTTCCCCAACCACCATGACACCTGCTGGTCCTAGGAATATTTTCTTTAAATTGATATGTTCTCTCAAATTGTCATGCAAATTTGGAATGACCATTAAGTAGGATTCCCTATCACAAAATGGGTCTTCATTGTTAATTCTACTAAGAGATCACTGAGTTATCAGATCCTAAAACCAGATTTTTAATTTTAGTTGCCACCAACTGGAAATAGTTTATTGGCCCTGAGCAAATGAGTTCCAGACTAAACTTGGTCTAGAACTAGAACCAAGGTCAAAAACACACTTAGGGAAAGTGACAGAGAAACAGAATCAGAGGGTTAAAATTTCTAATGCCTTTTGGGTATGACTCTGGGAGCTAAGACAAGCTGTTCTGTCAGGTGCTGTTCCCAGGCATTAGGCACCTGGGTAAGACCTCCAAAACTTTTCACATGTAATTTTCAAAACTTAGACGCACGACCATCATACAAACATAGAATAAACACATCAAATATTTTATTCATCTCATTCATCAATGAGGAGATCAGTAAAATAGTAAAACCAGTCCAAAGGATAATTCAAGGAACAGAGATTTATATTGTGCAAGGACTCATGAAAAGAATCTGTTAATAGAAATAAAACTGTTACATATCTTATAAGCATTAAAACTGAAACCCTGAAACCTCGGGGCTTATCTTTTCTACCTGACAGTAACTTATAAGTTACCATTTAATTTCACAGTTTCAGGGCTCTAATAAAATAATAAATAGCAAAGTAAAACACAGGTGCATCCTCCTAGATAATTAAATAATTCTTCAGTGAACCTGTTAAACAATGACATTGAAAGGACGTGCAGCCACCCTCCTGCCTTATTTTCAACCTCTGAATATTTTTTCTTAACAAAAGTGGCGGTAGAAAAATCATCGCCACACATACAAAGACTTCGCCAAGGTTACTCAAAGACAGAGAGAGCTAGCCAGTATAACGTTTGGTATTGCCAAGGGCAGGCACAGGATCCATAGCAGCCCTAGTACAACCCTGTAATTTTATAAATAGGAACTAAATTACTAGGAAACATTGAAAATATAGAGACTTATCTGTTGATGATTATATGTATAATCATGTATTTAACTGGGCAGTGTATTCATGCTGGGAAAATTCAATTTACAAGAGGTGATGATATACAGTGATTAAATGTATAAATAAAGAAATAAATACTATAAATGACAGGGGCTGGCAAGTGTTTAAGGTGCTGAACTTCTATGTGGCTGACCCCAGTAGAAGTCCCAGACCTGGTGGCTTGCTTTCTCACTTTCCCTTTCTCTCCCTCTCTCTGTGTGGTTAAATTAAAGAACAATAATAGTAAATAAAAGAAAATAAGTATTTTAAACAACAACAAATTTGACTCAAACAAGCTATTCATTTGTATTTGCGAACACTGATATGAGAAAAACAGAACCACTTCCTCATTTTTACCAATTACATTCCAATAGTGGGCAAAGAAATATACCTTTGGTTATCGTATTGTGTTCTAAAGACCCAGATTAAGCACATAATTGTAAAAATAAGGAGCTTGGTAATATAGTATCAAAATATGACACTGCATCCATGAATCTATGCTAAAGATTATAATTTTCAATAATCTTAGAACAGGGAGCATGTTTAGATCATATTGAAATAAGACATAATTTCCGAAAGTGAGAAACAAAATCTTGAGTAAGCTAAAGATGACATTCTTTGTGCGACACATACTTTTCCGCTCATATAGATGGCATTTTAAACACCTGCTGTTGCAAATGATCCTATTATCATTAACTGCCAAATCTGGGAATGGAAGAGCTCTTATTACCCTCTGTGTTCAAATAGTCCACCTGTTTTTAATTAGTTAAACCATCACCATCTACCTATATAGCAGGCTATTTTGGATTATATATGGCAGTGCTGTAAGAGAAGATCTTTCATTTCACCCTAGTGCATTTTATTTTTCCAGCCATAACTATGTTATACATATTACCTGCTATGTAATATCAAGATAGGCATTTCCAGTATGATTCCCTAAATTCTAGAGTATCTTATATTTTATATATTTTTGAGAGATTTTTGCTATTGGGCACATGTGCTTGCTGGAGAGACAGACAAAAAATGAGAAATCAACCCCCACCCCACCTCCTGGTGTATGGCAATACTACAATCACTTTTCTTTGATTCTCCTCTCATGCCTGGGTTGAGTTACAAGTCGCTGAGTCTGGGACTTGAACCATGGTTAGCCATGTGGGCATCCAACTTCTTAACCACTATACCTACCACCTGCTGGCTCAGATATTTTATATTTTCTATGATATTTTATATTATTCTTTACATAGAAGGATAACAGAAATTAAATCCGACTGTTCCCTTATGAGATACTTTTTAAAAGCTATTTCACTAATTCTTATGGTATTTTGCGTACTAAAGAAAGACTCCAGGGAAGAATTTTGGGTAGGAAACTAATCTCATTCAACTGATTTTTAAAAAGGGGTCCATATTTTAAATATATAAGTTTAAAGACTAAAAAGAAATACCATAAGTATTTTAAGGAAAACAAGTAACTTGTACAAAAAGAAAACGGCCCCACTAGATGTCCAGTAGTTGATAGTCACATAAAAGAAGTGTATTTCATATGATTGTCATTTTTGCTACATTTTTATGTATCACTACTTTATATTAGGGAATTACAGGAAATGGCTCAAGATTTTATTTATTTTGAGGATGGAGCTAGAAATGTTATGGGCTGAATGTGTTCCTCAAAATGTATATTTTGGCTTAGTCCCCAGAGCAGTAGTGTTTGGAGGTGGGGCCTTACGGCAGGTGTTACCCTGTGGTGGATGGATACCTCGATGAGGGGCTCGAGAGTGGGTTTAGTCTCTCTTGCCCTTCCTCCTGTCATGGGAAGATGCAACAAGAAATCTCTCCCCAGAGAGCTTTCCAGTGCCTCAACCTTAGACTTCCCAGCTTCCAGAACTTTAAGAAATAAATATGTCTTCATTATAAATGACCTAGTCTGCGGCATTGTATTATCATAGTCATTTTTGTTTATGTTTGTAGGCAATTATTTTACTTTTCTGACACTGGATTATAGCATATATTTAGGGGAAGAGCAAGATGCCGGTTTTGTCACTGTAATACTGATAGGTGTGATAGAAAACAGCAATAATAACAATAACTATTGCGGTATCTATCATCATTTTTCACTCAGAATTTTTGTTGAGTATCAAATTTGGACCAGCCTTTGGGGATATGGCAATGAAGAAGATAAAGATCCTACTTTCACAGTGCTTACGTTTTAGTTGTGTAAGGCAGAAAATCAAAAGGCAACCGTCTATCAAATTTTGATCACTACTGTCAATGTCCAGAGAAGAAAGACTTATAGGAACACATCTAAAGTCAAACAGTTAATTTTATTTAGTTTGCTGCAAAAAGGGAGAACACAGACCAGAGATACCTAGAGAGCATCTTAATAAAGGGAGTGAGGAAGACATTTTTCAGAACTTGGGTAGCTTCTGGTGGTTCCAAAGCAGGATTAAGGAAGTGGGGGCCAGCAATAGATTGGCCATTGATTGAATAGCACCCATATGCCTGCTGTTATAAATAATGCTCAGAGGTGCTGGAGTACAAATAATGTTTCGAGCTGTAGAACTGGATGAGATTGCTTTAATGTAGAGTGAATGTGGTGAAGAGCATTTCCCAAGACCAGTTCTTGGAGCTAGTTAGAATGAGAAGGATCCAATTACAGACATTGAGAAGGAATGTCTAGTAATATAAGAAGAATCCACGGAAGACTACAGTTCTGAAGACAGAGGTAAAAATGTGTTTGTAGATGAATAATTTTAATTATTATTAACTAGTGATTGAATCTGATTCTAAAGTATAATCAGGCATGTCACAGTGAGAACAGACCGGCTGGGAATTTGCCTAGAGGAAGAAAATGGTGTCACTAAATTTCGTTGTTGTCACTTTGCATTTAAATGATCACTTTCATACTACTTTTAACTTTATTTTTTCTTATTAATTACAACTGTCATAACAATGACATCTCTACTTTCATTCAACCCATAGGACAAACAGTTAAATAAGATTCAGTGATGTCTTCAGTTATGTGGTTAAGTGGATTGGAGGGCTCAAACCATGGTTTCTGAAAGCAGTTGTGGCTTTTATCACTGTTCTTAATGGAAACCATAGACTGGGTGGTTTTCCACTCTGGAAACATGTAAAATTTATTGAGCCCCACATTTCACCCCTAGAAGTTCTGAATTCCGTTGCAGTTTTAATTCATTGAATGAACTCGAGAGCATATCTATTGTGGAAACTACTTCTCTAGGAATTTCTGTAAAAATAGTGCCCAGAGTATCTGCTTTTATTATTTTAAGTTTATTGATTTCTTCCATGAGCAAGAGAGAGGGAGAGAGAGTGCCTTCAACAGGGTCTGGACACTGCAGTCCACTCCCTGCTCCAGCCAGGTCCAGATCATGACAATGTCTGTGCATGGGGTACCCAAGGAGGTCTCCAGATCTAACCCAGAGCCTTCTCATGTGGGTCTGTCTTACAGAGCATCTTTTTAAATCCTGTGTCAACACCCAGTCCTCTCAGACTATTTGCTTTTCTAAAGTTCAACCCAAGGTGACCACCCTCGATTTTCTGGACCAAAATTGCCTAGAATAAAGTTTACACATTATGTGACTGAATTTGCTTCCTTGAGACTGTTACACAAAAGGCTGAAAAAGAAGGGTGTAGAAAACTAATTCTCAGACATTGCTACCTATTTAAATGTTGGCAAGATTTAAAAAAAAAATCTAAACTCCCAGGTAGTATCACATATCAATTAAATTTGAATGTCAGAGGATAGAAACTAGGTTTTAAAGATACCAGGTGGTTTTGAAGTGCCATGATGTTTGGAAACAACTGACATAATGATGTAAACTTCATAAATTGATAACAATGATGCTATTAGTTTTAAACCTACTAAACTATTTGACTTTTTGATCTGTAAAATAATAATTTTATACAGTCCAATTTTAAACTGCAATAGCAACCATGACTCTGAATAATTGACTTTAGTTTTACTAAATATTTTGCAGAGGTCATAGTTTTTTTTTTTTTCCTGGAGAATACAGACACTCAGAAAATTTTATAGGCAGAAGAATAATTCCTAATTCTAAACTCAGCTTTTCACTTTCCTTTAACATTCCTTCTTTCTTCCGGTCTCAAGGTTTTGTAGAACTGAGTTAAAACTATTAAATTGTCTTTTTATATTCAGATGAAAACATTACCTTATGATACGTTTGCATTTGTTATGTTTTTTCAGTAAAATGTTTACCTTGACACACACACACACACATTTGATCTGTCCTGTCGCTGAACTGTTAGAGGTTATCAGAAAATAATCCTAAACTACCTTAACTCCAGGTGATTGGGTAGTCTGTACTAAAGATGACCAATTCAGAAGAGAAGTTTGTAATTCTTTTGTGTGTGTGCCTGATGTGGATATTAAGGGTAGAGATAAAGAAAGAACGTTCCCTTTATCTAGATCATAGACTGGTTTAGTTATCCTTTTCTAAAATCGTAGGAAGGCAGAATGCGGGTGAAAGAGCATTCGCTGGGAGGCTCTCTCTGGCTGACGGGAGCATCTGGAGGAGCTGGCACGAGCTCTAACTACTCCTTCTGTGAAAGCACATGCCTTTTATGTATCATTGAGCTTGGGAATGTCGAAGGAGTTTAGATTCTGCTTGGCTCCTGGAATCAGATGTTATAGCAACATATAGTTAAATAGGTCAAGGAAGGAACTTCAGTTGGAAGGCACCTTTCTCAGATGAGACAAGTCATCTCAAAGTTATAAAAAAAAAAAAAAGAAAAAGAAAAAAAAAAAACACTACGTTAGTGCTCAGGGAGATGGTTTTTGTACCAGTTACAAGGAAAAGGCTGTGAATTTTCTGAAGCTAAGGGCATCGACACTCTATTCAATTTAATACAATCAAAATATTTTTAGAAAAGGGGTTTTCAAGGTGCTGGCAGGTGGTGTGATGGGTAAGGCCTTGGATCCCACATGGCTTACTGCCTTGGAGTCTGGACTCATTGGCCTGTAGAAGACCCTGGGTGCATGTGCGTGCATGCCCAAAGCCCCAAGAGGAGAATGGAGGAGAAGGGATTGCAGCTGGCATTCACCAGC
>NW_006207432.1:559686-608766 GCF_000334495.1 Tupaia belangeri chinensis | reverse complement strand
TCTGGCAAGTGCATGTGCCCTATGGGGAAAAATAAAACTTAAGAAAAAAAAAGAAAAGAAAAGGAAAAGGAAAAGGAAAAGGAAATCAATATATGAGATTGAATAGTTCTGTTCATGTCATTTTTATCTACTTTGTACTAATAGGACTTCTCCATTTCGTAATGAAGTTATATGATTAGCAAATTAGCTAATTAGCTTGTTTATTTAAAAAAAGGAAAACTAAGAAATTTCAGGGGTTGAAAATGATCAGATTTATATATACCACTATAATTTCTTTGTCAAATATTTTTTAAGTATGCCATAGGGAAGAAAATATCACATATCACCATATTGTTCTCTCACTCTTTTTAAAATTTTGCTGGTGAGTGACTACGCTTATGAGAGAAAGCATGAGAAAATAAGAAAGTACCTTCCATTGGGATTGCTCATGCCACTACCCATCTCTTCCATTTCTCCTGTTGGAGCTTTGGGCATACCTGTGCATGCACCTGGCATATTTTTCAAGCTGTTGGGTCTGGGACTTGAACCACAGAGTTAACTCTGTAGGATCTAGTCATCTTAACCACACCACCACTTTCTGACCCTCTCGTAGTAAACAGGACAAACAGATGTGAAAAATACATATCTCTAATTTCCATGTATAATATGAGAGAATGAAAAAGAATTGAGGATTTCAGTTTGAGAGTGCAAGACTAATTCACCACTACTAGAAGCTTAGCTGTAAGGAGGGTCCAGCAGGTGGTGTGATGGTTAAGGGCGCTGGATTCCCACCTAGTTAATTGCAGTTTGAGTCCCAGACCTGGTGGCTTGCATTTTCGCTTTCCTTTCTCTCTATCTCTGTTTCTCTCTGGTCAAATTAATATGATAATACTAATTATACTAACAAATGGAATTAAATATATAAATAATTATTTAAAAGAAAAAGTTTAGCTGTAAGGAAAGTAACCTGTTAATAATTTCCAGGTTGGAGAAGTAAGCTTTTAATTGTAGTTTATATATTTGATTTTTCTGTGAATTTAGTAATTAATGAATTCAGAAATAATATTCTAGGTTTCTATAAAAAGATCTGGCATTTTTCAAAGCTGTCCATTGAAACTCCTTTGACAAGTATTATGTAACCACAGCAAGATCGTGAATTGAACCATAAAACTACAGCATGTTTAATTTAAGACAGAATGTGTACCTGGCAAAGAATAGAAACTGCAACTTTTAGTGCTATATAGTCCTATCCATAATTTATAACAGCCTTCAGGCAGTTTCAACACCTGAAGTTAAATAGGAAATAAAATTATTCCCTGAAGGTAGTAGAGGCTAATGTTAGAAACGCATTTAAAAATGAGTACACAAACGGTTTATACTATTATTGTGTACATCGCTCAGCAGCACAACCTCCATGGACTCCCTTGCCACATTGCTCAGAATATTACTTTAACCTCTTGAGTACGATGCTTCCATCTTGGGTGCTTTTTTTTTTTTTAAGAGTTTTTTTTTTTTTTTTTCTATAGGGTGCGTGCACTCACCAGAGAGACAGAAAGTGAGGAATTACTCCCCAGGGGGATGGCCACACCACAGTTCCTTCTCCATTCTCCTTTTGGGATGTTGAGCACACACACACACGTGCCCAGCCTGAGTTTCAAGCCATGGGGTCTGGGACTCAGCCATGTGGGAGGAGTCCAGTGCCTTAAAGACTATGCCATCTGCTGGCCCCAAAAGGTATATTTTCAAAAGGTCTCATAATAATGGAAGAAAATCTAGAAAAAGATCATGGCTCTCCATGGATATCATGCAGACTCAAAACCAGGAACAGAATCAGTCTAAAAACAGCCACACTATAACAGCAGTAACAGCACCTATAAGCAATATAAAAACAATTCTGGGCGTGGGGCCTGGCACCAGACTGCCTGGGTTCAAATTCCTATTCTGCCAAGTACTGGACGTGTGACCGAGAGAAACTTACTTAGTACCTTAAACACAGAATGATCATAGACCCAACAATTCTACTCCTAAATATGTACCCCAAAACACTGAAAACAAAACAAGGGTACTCCCAGCAGTGCTATTCACAATCACCCGAATGCCCACCAAAGCATGGAGAGACAAAGCGTGGTACAGCCCTGACTTAACCCAGCCATAAGAAAGACCCAACTGCTGACACATGCTACAGCATGGACGGTCCGTGGAAATGTTAGGCAGTGAAAGAAGCCAGACACAAAAGGCCACACGTCGTCTGATTCCATTTATAGGCAACTCACATTAGCCAACCAGAGCAAGTAAGTCCATAGAGACAGAAAGCAAATCAGTGGTTGCCAGAGAAAGGGGGGAATGGAGAGTGACTATGGGGGCTTCTCTGGGGGTGCTAATAATGTTCTGCAAGTAGGTAACGGTGATGGTTTCACAACACTGTCACTGTGCTAAATGCCACTGAACAGCATGCTTTAAAAATAGTTAAGTGGTAGGACCAACAGGTGACATGGAGGTTAAGGCACTGGATCCCACATGGCCAACTCCATCGTTCGAGTCCCAGATCCTGACTCTTGAAAATCACACTGGGTGCACATAGGCATGTCCAAAATCCTGAGAGGAAAATGGAAGAGAAGGGATTATAGTGTGGCCATCCCCTCTGGGGGTGATTTCTCACTTTCCCTCTCTCTGTCTCATCTCTCTCTGGCAAGTGCATGTGCCCTATGGGGAAAAATAAAACTTAAAAAAAAAAAAGAAAAGAAAAGGAAAAGGAAAAGGAAAAGGAAATCAATATATGAGATTGAATAGTTCTGTTCATGTCATTTTTATCTACTTTGTACTAATAGGACTTCTCCATTTCGTAATGAAGTTATATGATTAGCAAATTAGCTAATTAGCTTGTTTATTTAAAAAAAGGAAAACTAAGAAATTTCAGGGGTTGAAAATGATCAGATTTATATATACCACTATAATTTCTTTGTCAAATATTTTTTAAGTATGCCATAGGGAAGAAAATATCACATATCACCATATTGTTCTCTCACTCTTTTTAAAATTTTGCTGGTGAGTGACTACGCTTATGAGAGAAAGCACGAGAAAATAAGAAAGTACCTTCCATTGGGATTGCTCATGCCACTACCCATCTCTTCCATTTCTCCTGTTGGAGCTTTGGGCATACCTGTGCATGCACCTGGCATATTTTTCAAGCTGTTGGGTCTGGGACTTGAACCACAGAGTTAACTCTGTAGGATCTAGTCATCTTAACCACACCACCACTTTCTGACCCTCTCGTAGTAAACAGGACAAACAGATGTGAAAAATACATATCTCTAATTTCCATGTATAATATGAGAGAATGAAAAAGAATTGAGGATTTCAGTTTGAGAGTGCAAGACTAATTCACCACTACTAGAAGCTTAGCTGTAAGGAGGGTCCAGCAGGTGGTGTGATGGTTAAGGGCGCTGGATTCCCACCTAGTTAATTGCAGTTTGAGTCCCAGACCTGGTGGCTTGCATTTTCGCTTTCCTTTCTCTCTATCTCTGTTTCTCTCTGGTCAAATTAATATGATAATACTAATTATACTAACAAATGGAATTAAATATATAAATAATTATTTAAAAGAAAAAGTTTAGCTGTAAGGAAAGTAACCTGTTAATAATTTCCAGGTTGGAGAAGTAAGCTTTTAATTGTAGTTTATATATTTGATTTTTCTGTGAATTTAGTAATTAATGAATTCAGAAATAATATTCTAGGTTTCTATAAAAAGATCTGGCATTTTTCAAAGCTGTCCATTGAAACTCCTTTGACAAGTATTATGTAACCACAGCAAGATCGTGAATTGAACCATAAAACTACAGCATGTTTAATTTAAGACAGAATGTGTACCTGGCAAAGAATAGAAACTGCAACTTTTAGTGCTATATAGTCCTATCCATAATTTATAACAGCCTTCAGGCAGTTTCAACACCTGAAGTTAAATAGGAAATAAAATTATTCCCTGAAGGTAGTAGAGGCTAATGTTAGAAACGCATTTAAAAATGAGTACACAAACGGTTTATACTATTATTGTGTACATCGCTCAGCAGCACAACCTCCATGGACTCCCTTGCCACATTGCTCAGAATATTACTTTAACCTCTTGAGTACGATGCTTCCAGCACACACTATGGTGCTCTTATAAAAATGTACTTAATAAGGCAAACACGAGCAGCTGTTGCTACCACAGATCACCATGTGTGTTGGTTCCTTTCAGTGTGACTGAAGTAATACATCTTTTGGGAAAGTTTTTAGGGATCATTATCACCAAATAATTTTCTTATTCAGTGAAGAACCCATGGTAGGACCATTGCTTTTCTTAGTAATGCCAATGGTCTCAGTCATTCATCTGACATGGTGTCCACAATATACCAAGGAACCTCTGAATGCTAGAAAATCACTACTGAGCAAAAACATCCTGCCCACCATAACTCCCTAAGCATTATACATTTTCATTAAAGAGACATTTCTGATAAAAATAAAATTAAAGAAAAATGGGCTGAAGAAAACTTCATTAGTGTCTTATTAATCTTTCCTCCTCTCTGGTACATAGTGTTATATATTAATCCCATGGACAAATTATACATATATTTATATTATATATATTTATATAATATATAATATACAATATAATATGTAATATGTATCATACATATTCATACATATATACATTTATATACATATATAAATGTGTGTGTATATAAAATATACACCATTTTCACTGAAGTAGAGGAAGAAAGATCTATGTCTTATACCTGAATTCACTTAGTACATTACAAGTTAACTATGTGATGAAACAAACAATGGTGAGTATGACGAATTGGATCTCTGGCCTTTTGTGTGGAGTTTATAGGCTAAATCCTAAGACTGACATTCATTTATCTCTCTCTTTCTCTCTCTATTCTTCTCTCTCTCTCTAGCATATATACATGTATACATTTTGGTTTTATGCAAGATATGTAATAATAATCTAAAGATGAAAGGGCTCTTAGGACTAATAGGATAAGTGTCAGGTGCAATTCAACTCATTCTTTCACACATCCCAGATTTACCTCTGTCATGATTAAAAAGCTAAGCTTCTCTGCACCCTTTCTGTCTAGTAATGTGCTCTTTTTCTTGCTTTGTGTATTATTTCCCCTTGTGCAAACTTCCATTGCTTTTATTCTTCTAAGAAATCTCTTGCCTCTGGAACTTTGGACGGTGCTATAAAACAAGACAAACAGAAAACAACTACCTTCTCAATCCCTTCAAGGCTTTCTTCTTCTTCCAAGCATGCAAGGAAACTGCTTTCTGTGAAATCTTTTTGAAGATAAGTGCTTACTGGACTATGTCCCACAAATGTCAGGCTTAGTGGGTGGGATCCAGCCATCTTTAATAGTCATATAGATCATCCAGGTTGTATTTGAAAAAATAAATTTCACATATTTATTTTGAACATCTGTCTATACCACCAGCTTCTCAGATTCTTTTATAATGCACTACAGACCATAGAAGTATTATTTATCTTGATCTGATACAGATTTTGCAACTTTTATGAGAAATATCTATGACCCATTTAAAGCTTTAGGCTCTTAAATCCTTATTTGACCATCGATAATGGTCTTCAAATATTCATAATACAACAGAATCTATGGTTATAAGTCTGTATCCTAAAATTACTTTGTGAATTTCTTTCACTAGCATCACCACCATTATCTAGGCCAATACTGAAGTGAACTCTTTGACTCTTATTTATAATTTTGTTTTTGTTTTTGCCAAGGGTCACGCATTCACCAGAGAGAGACAGAGAGGGAGAGGGAGAAATCACTACCTAAAGTAATGGTCAGGCAGCAATTCCTTCCCCTCCATTCTCCTCTCATGTGCCCAGCATGATTTTCAAGCTGCCAGGTCCAGGACTCAAACCACAGTCAGTCATATGGGAGTCAAGCAACTCAACCACCACGCTACCTGCTAGCCCCTCTCTTTATCTTTGAGCTCACAATCAAAAATCCATTGTGTAAATGTTTTCCGAATCTGAGCATTTATTTCAGTTTATTCACTGTCACTGCGTTAGTCCATAAAACTATAATAACTAGCTTGTCAATTCTGCTAAAGTACTACAGAAGAAGTCAAGTATTTAGTAAATTTCTCAGTTCATTCACTATATTGAAAATATTGGTATTCTGTACTTTAAAAGCTTGCAACACTATCATGGTATTTTATCTTACAGGGAAGCACCTTATATGAAGGACCATAATTACTTTCATTTGAAATGAAAATAAGGGCTATGAAATTTAAAAAATGATGAAAATATGAACCTGAGGTCATTAGTCCAATTTTTCTTAAAGATCATTTTGCTGCATCATCATAGGTTGACACCTATAGAACATTTAGCATTTGTGTTATCCAGTATTTTAGCAATAAAACTATAGCACAATTGTGGGACCACCAAGTGCTGTAATGGTTATGTCGCTGGACTCCCATGTAGTTGACCGCTGCTTGAGTCCCAAACCTGGTGACTCAAAACTCACATTGGACACATGTCCATGCATGCCCAAAATCTTTAGAGGAAAATAGACGAGAAGGGATTGTGGTGTGACCATGCCCCCTGGGGGGTGATTTCTTGCTTTCTGTCTCTCTGATGAACATCTGTGCCCTATAGCAAAAATCTGTCTCTAAAAAAAAAAGAAAGAAAGAAAGAAAGCTATAGCAAAACTATAATGATTGTTTTATGTTTAAAGGAGACACATTTTTTGCTGTGCTTGAACCATATCTTAAACTATGGAACAATTTCAACATTTGATTTTTAATCACAAGGAATGTAAAAATTGGTTTCTGTATTAGATAATTCTAGGTCATAAGATTAAAGTTGTACTCAGTTGTGTTACTAGAAGCAGTAATGGTTTTAGGTCCTTTTTCAACTTTAAACATGCTAGGGTATATCCACGATTCTGATTAGCTGGAAGGCTGGGAGGAGAGGGTCCTACTTTGCTGAGACTCGTCTGAGTGCCCGTCTCTGTCTCTCTACTGTGCTCTCTTGCTTATGTGTGTTCTCTCACACTATCTTTTGTGTTACTGGTCTCCCTCTTGTGAGTCTCATTCTCATGAAAGAAATAAATCACTTTTTATTTATTTAATTGTATCTATTAATATTATTAATTTGATATAGGGCATATGTACTGACCATAGAGAGAGAGAGAAAGTGACAAAGCAAGCCGCCAGGTCTGGGACCTGAACCACAGTCAGTCATGGGAGGTCTAGTGCCTTAACCATCACCTGCTAGCCCCAGAAATAAATAACTTTTTTTTTAAAGAATTGTTTTATTTAACTTTATTTATTTTAATTTGACCAGAGAGGTACAGAATGAGAGAGAGAGAGAGGGAAAATGAGAAAGCAAGTTGCTAGGTCTGGGACTCAAACCACAGTCGGCCATGTGGGAATCCAGTGCCCTTAGCCACCATGCCACCTGCAGGCCCCAGCAATAAATAACTTTAAAAAAAATAAAATTTATTGTAAAACTTATGGACTGAAATTGTATTATAAGCTTTTCACTAGATGCTAAGTATATGACTATATGACATTCAATAAAGCTTTAGATGTTATATTTAAATTGTTTTCTTAGATTTATGCATTTAATTTAATTTATTATTATTATTTTTAATTTGCTACAGGGCACATGTGGTCACCAGAGAGAGGCAGACAGAGGGAGAAAGTAAGAAAGCTAGCTACCAGGTCTGGGACTCAAACCGTGGTTGGTCATGTGGGAGTCCAGTGCTCTAACCACCACGCCACCTGTTGGCCCCAACTTTATCTAATTTTTAAATGACACATAATTGTATATATTTATGGGTTACAGTGTGATTTCTCTGATTCATATATACATTGCGTAGTGATCGAATTAGGAGACTTGGCATGTGTATTGTATCACCTCAAACCTGTAACCTATCCTTACGTAAGGAATATTCAGATACCCTCTTCTACTTTGAAATACACAATCAGTTATCGTGAACTGTGGAGGGTTACACTACAGAAGATGGACACTCATGGATTCCTAATGTTCTATGGAGAGCTTGGCCTTAATCGTTCACCCTGTGGCTGTTTCTCTGTTGGCACTAAGTGCAACACACCATTTTCCAGCTTGTATTCCTGCTCCAGGAAGAGTGACAGTAATTGCTTTTCTAGCTCAGTGATATTACACAGCACCAAAAATGTCATCAGGTATAGATATTTTGCCAATAACTCATTCTTCTTTCTCTCCCAGCACAAAATATGTCATTAAATTTGGTGTATATTGGTTTTGCGAACTTCTTCCGTAATGAAACTTGCTTCTATTTCTAAGAGAGGTGATGTGTCTGTGGTTTTGAGCTTTCCTCTTTTTTAAAAAACAAAATCTATCAATTTTGACTGAAAAGAATTATTTTGTCCTTGTGCTTCTGGGGGGAAAAAAGCTCAACTGATATATCAGAGATTCCTATATTTTTTTAAAGATGGTGCGAAAAAAAAAAAAAAAGAAAGAAAGAAAGCTATAGCAAAACTATAATGATTGTTTTATGTTTAAAGGAGACACATTTTTTGCTGTGCTTGAACCATATCTTAAACTATGGAACAATTTCAACATTTGATTTTTAATCACAAGGAATGTAAAAATTGGTTTCTGTATTAGATAATTCTAGGTCATAAGATTAAAGTTGTACTCAGTTGTGTTACTAGAAGCAGTAATGGTTTTAGGTCCTTTTTCAACTTTAAACATGCTAGGGTATATCCACGATTCTGATTAGCTGGAAGGCTGGGAGGAGAGGGTCCTACTTTGCTGAGACTCGTCTGAGTGCCCGTCTCTGTCTCTCTACTGTGCTCTCTTGCTTATGTGTGTTCTCTCACACTATCTTTTGTGTTACTGGTCTCCCTCTTGTGAGTCTCATTCTCATGAAAGAAATAAATCACTTTTTATTTATTTAATTGTATCTATTAATATTATTAATTTGATATAGGGCATATGTACTGACCATAGAGAGAGAGAGAAAGTGACAAAGCAAGCCGCCAGGTCTGGGACCTGAACCACAGTCAGTCATGGGAGGTCTAGTGCCTTAACCATCACCTGCTAGCCCCAGAAATAAATAACTTTTTTTTTAAAGAATTGTTTTATTTAACTTTATTTATTTTAATTTGACCAGAGAGGTACAGAATGAGAGAGAGAGAGAGGGAAAATGAGAAAGCAAGTTGCTAGGTCTGGGACTCAAACCACAGTCGGCCATGTGGGAATCCAGTGCCCTTAGCCACCATGCCACCTGCAGGCCCCAGCAATAAATAACTTTAAAAAAAATAAAATTTATTGTAAAACTTATGGACTGAAATTGTATTATAAGCTTTTCACTAGATGCTAAGTATATGACTATATGACATTCAATAAAGCTTTAGATGTTATATTTAAATTGTTTTCTTAGATTTATGCATTTAATTTAATTTATTATTATTATTTTTAATTTGCTACAGGGCACATGTGGTCACCAGAGAGAGGCAGATAGAGGGAGAAAGTAAGAAAGCTAGATACCAGGTCTGGGACTCAAACCGTGGTTGGTCATGTGGGAGTCCAGTGCTCTAACCACCACACCACCTGTTGGCCCCAACTTTATCTAATTTTTAAATGACACATAATTGTATATATTTATGGGTTACAGTGTGATTTCTCTGATTCATATATACATTGCGTAGTGATCGAATTAGGAGACTTGGCATGTGTATTGTATCACCTCAAACCTGTAACCTATCCTTACGTAAGGAATATTCAGATACCCTCTTCTACTTTGAAATACACAATCAGTTATCGTGAACTGTGGAGGGTTACACTACAGAAGATGGACACTCATGGATTCCTAATGTTCTATGGAGAGCTTGGCCTTAATCGTTCACCCTGTGGCTGTTTCTCTGTTGGCACTAAGTGCAACACACCATTTTCCAGCTTGTATTCCTGCTCCAGGAAGAGTGACAGTAATTGCTTTTCTAGCTCAGTGATATTACACAGCACCAAAAATGTCATCAGGTATAGATATTTTGCCAATAACTCATTCTTCTTTCTCTCCCAGCACAAAATATGTCATTAAATTTGGTGTATATTGGTTTTGCGAACTTCTTCCGTAATGAAACTTGCTTCTATTTCTAAGAGAGGTGATGTGTCTGTGGTTTTGAGCTTTCCTCTTTTTTAAAAAACAAAATCTATCAATTTTGACTGAAAAGAATTATTTTGTCCTTGTGCTTCTGGGGGGAAAAAAGCTCAACTGATATATCAGAGATTCCTATATTTTTTTAAAGATGGTGCGAAAACCTTTGTTGAGTTCATGTTATAGTTTGACAAAGTTTCATAACAGAAAGTGCCCTATGTCCTGGAGGCAAGTGGATAGTCCCAATAAGAAAATCCAATTTGGAGATATTTGTCATTGCGCCTACTTATGACTTTCTTCCTGTTTTAACTGTATGTGCAAAACTGTTGACACGGCCTAGAATAATGTATGTCATAGGAAACCCCAGTGCGAGTCTCAGGGAAGTTGAAACTATCGTCCAGGGTCACAGAGCCCAGAATATGACAGAGGATGAGTTGCAATTCAGGTTTCTGAGACTGTACCATTTTTAAAAATTCTATCCAGAATTCTAGTAGATTAAATAGTTGGTTTATATCTGATCTTAAATATTGCATGACTATTAAGTCATGGTATTAAAAAGAAGACAACTTTTAGGTTCTTTTCAACATATAGTTATTAGTGCCCAAGAAGATGAAAAGGGACCATTCTCTATGCTAGGATATAGAAAAGCAATTTTCAGGGAAAAAAATCAATTCTCACATATAGCCGTTTATTAAATAAGTTTGTTATCCAGCAGAAGGTCAGGGAAATAGAATAAGATATTTTTCAGGGTTGAGGTTAGGCCATGCACCCTGTCAGAGTTACACACAGACCCATGTGTAGCAGCTTACCCAGGGAAAGGGAGAACTACTTCAGAAACAAGATCGGGTTAGTCTTGCAGTTGGCATTTTGCAACAAAGACCTGGACACGGAGTGGAACAATTCCCAAGGTAGAAACTTGCTAGGTTCTTTCACCTCAAAATGCAGGTGTAGAGCATTTTTTCAATACCATTTTATTCAACCAACATACCTTGAATACGTTTAATTTCTGTCCGTTTTTTTAGAGAGAGACTTTTTCTGTAGGTCATATGTGCTTGTGGAAGACAGAGACAGAAAAAGTGAGAAATCACCCCCCCCCCAGGGGGGTTGGTCATACACACAATCCCTTCTCCTCTATTGTCTTGGGATTTTGTGTAGGCATACACACGATGCTGGGTCTGGGACTAAAACTGTGGTCAGCCATGTGCGAGCTCAGCACCTTAACCACTGCACCACTTTTATTTATTTATTTATTTTGAGCGAATTTTGCTAGAGGGTGTATGCACTCACCAGAAAGACAGAGAGAGAGACAGAAAGTGAGAAATCTGCTCCCCTCCCCAAGGGGGGACGTCCATAACTCAATCCTTTTTCCTCCGTTCTTCTCTCAGGATTTTGGGCATGCATGCACATGTGTGTGGCACAATTTTTTTTTTTTTTGAGAGGTTTTTGCTATAGGGCATGTGTGCTCTCCCAAAAGATAGAGAGAAACAGAGAGACAGAAAGCAAGAAATCACCCCCCAGGGGGGTGGCCATGCTGCAATCCCTTCTCCTCCATTCTCCTCTTGGGATCTTGGCATGCACATGCACCTGGCATGAGTATTTTAGATACCTCATACAAATAGACTTAGGCAATATTTGTCTTTTGTGATTGGTTATTTCACTTAGCATAAATATGCTCATGTTTTATTCATGTTCTAGGTATATTTTAATGTATAATAATATTCCATTATAAATAAAGATATATGAAGAATGTAATGTATAAAAATAGTGGAATATGTATATATATGTTTACATATTTATATGTAAGTATTAAAATATATATATAAAACATTTGTTTTATATATATAACACATAACATTTGTTTATTTGTTTATTCATTCATCTGCTGATGAACATTTATATCATTTCCATTTCTTGGTTTTATATATATACCATAATATAATGTGTTTATTTATATATGTTATGTTCCATTATAAATAGAAGAAAACATATAATAAATTCATTTATCTATTCATTTACTCTTGGATATTTAAGTTGTTTCTGTCTCTTAGTTACTATAAATAATGCTTCACTGATCATTGGTATGTAAATATCTCTTTAAGATCTTTTTCTAATTATTTCAGATATATTAAAGAGATCTTTGAAAAATTCATAAAGTATGCACATTATGGGAAAACTGTATATACATGGATTTGGATTTTAAAAAAAGTCTGAACCAAAATCAACTCATACTTTAACTTTATTTTTTCATAAACTTTTTGAAGTCCCTTTGCACATCAGAGAGTCATATTGCTGCATCATCTGATATTCTTTTTTAATTTGGGGAAATCATTTATACTATTATTACAGCAGCTGCACCATTTTACAACCCAGCAAGAATACCCAAGTGTTCTACTTTCTCTACATCCTCATCAACACTTGGTATTTTCTGCTTTTTGTCTTTTATTTTAGAACAGCCATGCTAATCGATTTGGAATGATAGCTAATTGTGGTTTTAATTTTCATGTCCCTGATAATTAGTGATATTGAACATCTTTTCATGTTCTTATTAGCCATTTGTATGTCATCTTTGGAGAAATAGCTATTCAACTGTGTTGATCATTTAAAAAATAGGTTATGCATTTCTTGTTTTGCTTTGTTTCTTGCTATTATGTTGTAGGAAAATACAAATTTAGGAGGAAAAAAGAGATGCAGGAATTATGACCTGTAATTGAGTTGGATCCCAGACCCAAAATCAAATGTTTTTGTTATCTTTTGTCATAAAAAACATTAATGAAATAATTATTGAAATTTGCATATGAGTTGTAAGATAATAGTATTAAATTTCTGTTATTTTCAAATGTTGATTATCGTACTGTGGTTATGTAAAATGATGCTTGTATTGTTTTGTTTCTAGAATATACACATTGAAATATTTATAGGAAAAGGGGAAACACAACTGTACTTTACCAATGTTAATAAAAATAAAATGGTGTGCAGTGTACACCTGTATATGTATGTATATACAGAGAGAAAAATGAAAAGAAATGTAAAATTTAATACTGAAATATTTTGGAAAAATATAAATGTGCATGGTGCTATTTTTTCCAAATTTTCTGTAAGTCCAAAATTTTCCAAGTGAAAGAAAGAAAATAAATTAAGTGTATAGCATTATTTTTATTAATTTTTAAAAACAATGCTATTATTTACTATTAAATGCTTTAGTGTATTTTTTTCATTTCTTGGATTTATTTTATAAGAAACTATATTCTACTTTTCTAACTGTAAAAATAATCTTCTGACATCTCTATCCCATTTTAATATTAGTATACCATCTCTGGCAGCTAATGATACTCAAAAACATTTTTTTGATATTTAAATTACTATCTTTTGTCAAACTCATTTTAAAAGTTTTATTCCTTGTCTGTTAAAAGAGTTTCTGTGTGTATCTGAATCTGTGGTTATGGAGGGACTTGACATTGACCAAAGATTGACATAGAACAAGTATGACTCGTATGATGGAGGACCTGAATTTTAAGTTTTCATTTCTTTGTTTGAGAGGTTTATGCTATAGGGTGCTTGCCCTCGCCAGAAAGACAGAGAGAGACACAGAGACAGAAAGTGAGAAATCACCCCCCCCCCCCACCGCTCAGGAGGGATAGCCACGCCACAATCCCTTCTCCTCCATTCTCCTCTTGGGATCTTGGGCACACATGCACACGTGCCCGGTGTGGGCTTTAAGCCACCGGGTCTGGGACGCGAACTGCGGTGGGCTATGTGGGAGTCCAGCGACATAGCAACTACGCTAACTGCTGGTCCCCAAACTTTTAATAATTTTTAACAGAGCCTGAACTTGTAACTTTGTCCAACTTTTATTCTTGCATAAGAAACCATCTGGGGTGCTAGCAGGTGGCATAGTGGTTAAGAAACTGGACTTCTATATGGTCAACTCCATGGTTTGAGTCCGGATCTGGCAGATTGAAATTCATGCCAGATATGTGTGCTTGGAAACCCACAATCCCAAGAGGAGAATGGAGAAGAAAGGATGGCAGCGTGGCCATGGCCCAGGGGGTGATTTCTCACTTTCAGTTTGTCTCACCAGTGAGCACACATACCATATAGCAAGAATCTGTCTCTCTCTCAAAAAAAAATTAAAATCCATTTTGAGATGGACAATTATCACTTGTATTGTATTTCTATTATTAAAATTTCATTAGAAATGAATGTACTAAAATAGATGTTTTACAGATAAAGTTCCTCAGTTAGCCATCAAACAATTGACTTCAGAATACAAGAATTTTTTTTTCTTCTTTTTTTCATTGCTAGAAGGCTCTCTATGCCCACTGAAGAGAGACAGGGAGATAGAGAAAGATGGGAGAGGGAGGGAGTGAGGGAGGAAGCACCCCCAGTGGGGCACTGTCATGCTGCAATCCGGCTCTTTCCTTTTTTTCATCCTGACAGGATTAGAAGCATACACGACTGTCATGATTTTCAAGCTTTGGACTTCTGTGGGCCATGTGGAATGCAGTTTGTTTAACTCCTGGGCTACAAGGATGGCCCAGAATACAGGAATTTTCTAACAATATCAAACCTTAATCGGTTCAGAGTTTGTAAAATTGCAACTAATTTAGATCAGTCATGTGACAAAAGACAGAACCCAATTAATATTGACTTATCTTGAGTCAATACTCAAATTTACTAAAAAACATTGTAAACTTGCAGCATGAAATATAACATTTGTGTCATAATGTTTGGATATTTTAACTATCAAAAAAATTTAACTAGATAAAAACAAAATTAGTTTCTAGCATGACAGATGGTATTCTTTACATGTTAGGCCAAAAAAGTAGGATATATTGAAATTTAAGACAAGAAACTAATGTTTTTTTTTAGTTTTATTCCACTGTAGGATACATGCTAAATATATTCATGCTCAGTTTTCCAAAGCAAATGTTTAGAAATGTGTGATGAGTATAGTTGCTAAAATCTTTCAGTGTGCACAGATAAATGCCATGAATCATTACCAGTTTATGAAACCGTTTACAAAAATACAAGATAACAAGTGTAATAATCTTGTATTCTTTTTCAATGCTTATTGGCTGAGTCCTGGAAAAGTTTCATAAAGATTTACTTGTTCTGTTATGTCCAAATCAAGATTTTCTTGAAATGAAGAGAATCCTTGCCAAATATTTAACAATTGAGACAAAAATCTCAGTGTGATTTATGTTTTCTCATCTATATAGCACTGCATACAAATAAGCTCTCGAGAGAAGAAAGCTCTTTGAGACTTCCATGGACAGTATGAGAATTTATGTTGAAAATGAAGCTGTCATAATGTAAATTTATCATTTTATTTATTTTTCTAATATGGATTAATATGCATATTTTAATTATAATTCTTAATAGGATTATTTAATTATAATTGGACAAACTATTATTTTTGATACTGATACAGATTTCTAATTCCTGCTTTCAATGTTACTACTACTTTGAATCCAATGTTAATCATACTGGGTTGACATGAGATAGTGTAAGAAAGATCTAGTTTTCAAACTAATATATTTTATCAAAAATTAAATCTACTCTAAAAGAGAGAAACCAACTTTGTCAGCACGTGTTGTAAAATAATTGTTGCTTCTTAAATCATGTATTAGAAAATACATTTGTAACAACTTGGGCATGTCAATCTATAAGTTCACACACACACACACATACACATATAAATGAAATATTTACAATAAAATTTAGCATCTGAATTGAAATATGATGTAAGTAAAAATATACATCAACAGTTTTCCATAACATAGTAACAAATAAAGGAATGTAAAAGCCACTTCTGAAGTACAATGCTTAGGTTGCACAGAGGAAGCCTGAATCCATGTGGCTGACCAGGATTCAAGTGCCAGTCCCCAGTGGTTTGACCAACATGCCAAGTACGTGTGCCTGCTCAGGGTCCTGACAGGCTGGAGAATTGGAGAGAAGAGAATTACATCATGACCAGTCCTACTAGGGGTGTTTTCTCTGTCTTTCTTTTTCTTTCTCACTCATGGAAGAAATAACAAAAAAAAAAAAAAAAAAAAAAAAAAAGAGAAGGTATAACATCTACATTTCAGGTTGAGTATAGATTGAAACAGTTGTAAATAGGTTGAATTAAATAATATGAATTATTAAAGTTTATTTTTTTCTTTGCACTTTTAAAAACGTGACTACTAGAAAATTTAAAATGATGCATGTGTATCTCATCATACACAATGGCACTACTCTAGACTATGCCCAAACTAAGCATGGCCGAGTGCATGGTTTGTGTCCTGAATCCAGCAATTGAAAAACATGCTGAGCTCACGTACACGCATGCCCCAAATCCCAAGAGGAGAATAGAGTAGAGATTGTATCGTAGTAATTCTTACTGGGAGTGTTTTCTCATTCTCTCTCTCTCTCTCTTTCTCTCTCTCCCTCTCTCTCTATCTGTTTCTAGCAAGTGCACGTACACTAAAACATTTTTTTGGAAAAAAAAATATATTTTTAAATAATGGACTACTTTCATTTCCCAAGCTAATTGACATATGCTATTGAATTTGACAAGTTCTATCATCTAGAAACATTTTGGTTCTAATAACAAATTGTATTATAAGGTTGAAATAAAGTTGAATTGAGATTTGTCATATCTGTTTCTAGCAAGTGCACGTACACTAAAACATTTTTTTGGAAAAAAAAATATATTTTTAAATAATGGACTACTTTCATTTCCCAAGCTAATTGACATATGCTATTGAATTTGACAAGTTCTATCATCTAGAAACATTTTGGTTCTAATAACAAATTGTATTATAAGGTTGAAATAAAGTTGAATTGAGATTTGTCATTATATTACCATAAATAAACAAGATTAAATTTAAATTTATTTTTAATATATATATTTATTTATTTATTTTTAGTTTTTTGCCAGAAACTTATGGAAGAGAGTCAGAGAGAGAGAGAGACAGAGGGGAAATGAGAAATACCCACTACCCTAACCGGAAGGGATGGCCCCACAGCCATCCCTTCTCCTCCATGCGCTTCTAGGGATTTCAGACACACATGCACCCTGCCCTATGTGGTTTCAAGTCACTGGCTCTGGGACTTGAACCACAGCAGCCATCTGAAAATCTAGTGTCTTAACTACCACACCACTTGTTGGGCCTTCAATCTAGATTTTTTTTTTTTTTAATAATCTCTTCTCGTAAGTATATTTGCAACATAAAAAAATTTCAGACTGAAGCTATGAGGATGATTTTCCTTTTTCAGAAAATGAAAAAAACTGTATCTAGATTTGAAATAGTATAATGATAAACAGAAATAGGGAGGTAGAAGTTAAAATAAATCAGAGGGAAGCTACTCATAGAAAAATTTGTTTAATTGCTCTTGCAGGATGGGTAGCTTTTGGCCACTGCATTAAGAGGAGTCCTGGGGTAATCTAGTAGTCTATAAAGATGAGTTAGAGGAAGCTGGCTTCGCAGGCCAGCAGAAATGCACTGCTCAAGAGAAGCTGGATCTCACTTGGCACCTCCCACTTGGCAATTGCCGTTGAAGGCCTGGCCCTGTCGGTCTGAAACTGCACTGGGCATGTGCACAATGCCCAAGTTCCAGGGAGCTAGAGGACTGGAGCAGGGAATCTCAGCATGACTGCACACTGGGGTAGGGTGTTGCTTTCTGTCCTCTCTTTTAAACTTGCCTGTATATGCACCGTTTAATGCACAAAGAGACAAACTGTTTAAATAACAATAATAAAGATAAGTTAGCACTGCAGACTTGACCGAACTAATATATTTTTTAAAAATCACCTCATTTTTAGTACTTGCTAAACTTCATCTCAACTTTAGATTTAAATATAATCTCAGAGACCTTTAAGGGCCTAAGGATCCTATTTTATGGGTTAGGAAATTTAGGAGTCCAGAGTAAACACCTGAAGCACAATTGTTTATGTTTCACTCTCTGTATATAAAGAAGCACTTGAAATCAGAGCTATAAAATATGTAGCCTCAGGCGATACTAGAAATAAAATAGTATTTGATTCTACTACCAGTGGAAAACAAAAAATGGCTATTTATTTATAGGTCTGAGATCCTAAAACAATATATCCTCATTTGTTATGTTTTTTTTTCCAACTGGATGAGTGAGAGTACTCTTAGAAATGGTCCAAATGTGAAGAGTTCTTTCTGCCGTAAGTCACTGACTGTAGTTTTTAGTTTTCTTAAATTCAAACTTGGATGGATATAGTCCAAATTGTTCTGCTACTATGAGTAGAAAATTTAATTCTGTTGTCTAAAATAATTTAGATTCAACAGAATCAGAAACTATAATAATTTAGGCAGTTTTTCAGAAAAGAAATGAAGTGGGAAGTGGTACGCTCCTACTTACATTTCAATAAGCTTAAAAAGGTCTGTGATAAATTATAACATTATTTTAAATAACAACCTGAGTTTCCATGCTGTAATTTCAAGAATGCCACTGGTTTATATGTTAGATATATTCATAACTATTTTGTTCTGTGAGTTAGTGAGGTAGGACTGTTAGATGCAAAATGTTGCGTTTATCATATTTCTAAGATTGTATTTGTCTACAGAAGCTTCTGACTTTTTTTTAAGGTTTCTGCCATAGGACACATGCACTCACCAGAGAGTGTTCAGAGAGAAACAGTAAGAGGGAAAGTGAGAAATCACACCCCCCTCTCCCCCCCCCGCCCCCACCACCAAGAGATGATCATGCTGTAGTCCTTTCTCCATTCTCCTCCTGGGATTTTGCACACATGCACATGCACCCAGCATGATTCTCAAGTTGCCAGGTCTGAGACTTGAAACACAGCCAGCCATTCGGGAGTCCAGCACCTTAACCCCAACTACCTGTTGTTCTCATAGTTTCTCACTTTTAAAATTTATAGACAATCATTCTAGTACGTATAACAAATTTGCTCGCATGGATTTTAAAAAAAAATTGAGATTACTTTGCATCTGTGGGGACATGTTTAAGAGAGAGAGTCTGAGGTGTGGGGACATGTGCTGAGCAAACATTTGGCAGAACCTTGTAACTTGTCTTTCCCTGACCTTGGCTGCAGACAGAGCAAGGGTGGAAATTACTAGGGGCGTTCCAACAGACACATCTGATGGACTTCAAGAAACATCTTGACCCCAAATAGTAAAGTCCAATCCCTGCTCTGCATCTAAAAGGTTCTTTAGCCTACTCTGGGTGTGGTGGTGCACTCCTTATGGAAAAGTTCTTTAGCTCCTTCCCCACAACCTAACAGCTAGTTCTCTGCATTAAAAAGGAAAATGAGATTTACTCTAAATGGAATTACCACCAAGGGATACACCTTGCCCCTGGTATGACTAATCTCTTATAGATTTGTTAACTGCTTCTTATTGTCTGTAACCTGACAACTAATCCATAAAGTGTCATAAAACATACATATATAATGTCTCCTTGTACTATAAATAAAGATGTCCAGTTCATCTGGACGACACAAGTTGCTTGGGCTACCTAGGCTCAGGCTGCCTGTGTCCGTTTCCACTCTAACCCTTTGTCTCGTTCTTTCCAATTCCCTGGTCCTGGCAAGATGGAGGGCTTTCTCTCTCTCGTCCTCTTTCTCTTCCTCACCAACAGCCCTGTGATCATGATTCAGCCAGACCCAAACCCTGGGGCAGACGCCGACATGCATCCACATAATTTTAATTTATTCAAGTTGTATATAATGCTTTACATATTAGATAGGCATATATATATATAGGTATATATATATGAGCATATGTGTATGTATGTGTGTATATATATATGTATATATGAGTGTATATAGCAATATTTCTTTTTCTTTACTCAACACTATAATTGGATTGTTCCATGTAGCTCAGTGTTTCCATATCACTACTTCATGGTAATCTGTGCTGTGTACCACCTGCATTTGGCCTATCCACAGACTCAGTGATAGAAACCGAAGCTATCACTTACTCTTCTTTAACTACACAAAGAATGCTGAAATTGATATTCTTTTCTAAGTGTATTACCTTACTTATTTCTATGAGAATTAGAGATATAAATCAATATCAGCAATATTAGCTCATACTTAAGAATGCCTAATTTGACCAAGAACCTCCAGATGGATATGTTCATTATATATCATTAGCTATAAGTAAAGGTTTTCACCCATGACTCTGCCAGTACTTTGAACCATTTAACTTTTAATTTCATAGCAATGTATAAGTATATCTCCTTGTTTTAATTTGTTTTACTCTAATTACTGATGGTTTGTAATGTCTCTTGCTTTTTTTTAGTCTTTCGAGTTTCTCTTTCATATTCGACTTTTTTTGTTAAAGCTTTTTTTCATAGGACATGTGTGCTCACTAGAGAGAGAGAGAGTGAGACAGTGAGAAGGAAAGTGAGAAATCATTCCTCAGACAGGGTGTCCCCACCTCAATCCCCACAAAGAGTGTGCTTTGTTTTGCTACTTTTACTTTGCTTTATTTTGTTTTGTTTTTCATTTGTCTTTTTTATTACTTTCATTTTTCTTTAAACTCAAAGCAAAAATGCATGCAATTTCTCTATTATTGTTTGTCTTAACTTTTGAAATTGACAAACTATTTTGAGTCATCAGAAAAGTCATGATGTATTTTTCCATGTGTTGCTATGCAAAAACACATCATGACGTTTTTGATGACCTAATAGTTTTTAGAACAGTTTTAGGTTCACAGAAAAAAATGAGTGAAAATTGCCAGCGAATTGCTATACACCCGTACCCTCAAAGATACACAACTTCTCCGCTGTGGACAACCTCTGTCCAAGTGGGACACGTGTTATAATCCAGGATCCTACACTGACACATCATATCACCGAAGTTAACCATTTACATTAGGGTAATACACAACTATTGGTGCACATTCCCTGGGCTTTGAGAAACATAAAATGACACATCACCATACAGTATCATAGCATCCAGTTGGACTGCCCTAAACATCTTCTATGCTTTGCCAGTTTATTCCTTTCTTCCCAGCAATTTCTGACAACCACTGACCTTTTTACTATCTCCATAGTTTTGTGTTTTCCAGCATGTCCTATATTTGGAGTCAGACAGTACATAGCTGTATTAAAATTCTTCAGACAAACAGAACCAATAGAACAGATATAAATATAGATTTATCAAAAGAAAATTGGGGCTTTATGATTGGATCACATGATTATGGAAGCCAAGAAGTCCCGTAACCTACCTTCTGCAATCTAGAGACTGACTAAAAGTGGTGGTGCAATTCAGTACTATTGTACAGGTCTGAGAACCAGGAGAACTGCTGATGTAAATTTGGTCTGCAGGTAGGAAAAGATGACCTGAGGTCCCCCAGTTCAAATGGTTAGTCAAGACACGCCCTCTACTTTTTGTTCTATTCAGGCCTTTAATAAACCAAGTGATATCCCACCACTCTGGGAAGGGCAGTTTATTAAATTCACTGGATCAAATGTTAATCTTATTCAGAAATATCCTCCAACCACACCAAGAAACAATGTCTAATTGAGGTATCCTGTGGCCCACTCAAGTTGACACAAAATGAATTATCACAGTCCTTCTGTCCAATTGGCTTCTTCTCCTTAGTAATTTTTAAGTTTCCTCCATGTCGTTCATGTCTAATAGCTTATTTATTTTCAGCATTGAAGAATATTCCATTTTCTGGATGTGTAGTACTTTATCCATCTACCTAGTGAAACATAGTTGGTGACTTTTAAGTTTGGGTAATTATGAATAAAGATGTTATAGACATTTAAGTTCAATATTTTGCATTAATGTAAATATTAAATTCCATGAGTCATTACTAATGTCAGATTGTGTGGTGAAGTATTTAATTTGGTAAGAAACTGCCAAACTGTTTTTCAAATGAATATATCCTTTGGCATTCCTGCAAGCAACTGAGTTCCTGTAGCTCCAAGTCCTGGTAACATTTGGTGTTGTCAGTGCTCTGGATGTTAGCCATGGTAACAGAAGTATCATGACATTGAAATTTAATGAATTGCAAAAAGGATACATGGTGTTGAACATTTGTTTTATACGCTTCCATATAAGTTCCTTCTCTATATATTCCTTAGTGAAGAATCTGTTCAGATCTTTGTCAATTTTTAAAGGGCCTTGTTTTCTTATTTTCAAGTTTTAAGTGTTCTTATTTCAAACTTTTTTTAAGAATCATTTTATTTAACTTTGCTTATTTATTTATTTTTAATTTGATCAGAAAGGGACAGAGTGAGAGTGAAAGTGAGAGAGAGAGAAAGTGACAAAGCAAGCCTCCAGGTCTGGGACTCAAATCGCGGTTGGCTGTGTGGAAGTCCAGCATTCTTAACCACCATACCATCTGTCATCCCCCAGTTGTTCTTTTTAAATTCTGGATAAATTATATTTTCTCATACGTGTGTCTTGCAAATTTGTTTTTGGAGTGTGTGGTTTGTCTTCTCATTTTTTGACATTGTCTTTTGCAGAGCAGACATTTTCAATTTTAATATAGTTCAGATTGTCAATTATTTTTTTCATGGACCATGTTTTTGATATATTTAAAAAGTCATTGCCGTACCAGAATCATCAAGGTTTTTTCCATGTTATCTTCTAGCAGTTTTATAATTTTATATCAAATCTATGATCAATTCTGAGTTAATTTTCATGAACCATGTTTAAGATCTCTGTCTAAATTCACATATTTTTTTTCTCATATGGATATTTAATTGTTTGAGCACACCTTGTTTAAAAACTATGTTTTGTCCATTATATTGCCTTTTCTTCTTTGTCAAAGATAAGTTGATTTTTTGTGGGCCTATTTCTAGTTTCCCTATTCAGTTCCATTGATCTGGCTCTTTCACAATATGACCCTGTATTGATTATGAGCTTTATAGCAAGTCTTGAAGTCAGCTATTGTCAGTCCTGCAACTTCGGTAGTCAGTACTGCACTGACTGTTCTGGCTCATTTTCCTCTCCGTAGAAGTTTTAGTTCTATTATCATTTTTTAAAATATTTTATCTATAAAATAAAGTGACTATTCTTATCCTGGAACAGGTGTTGGACTTTCTTTTGGAAACCATTCATACATGGGAGTTCAGCAACATAGCCTTTACGTTAACTGCTGGTCCCTATTCTTCCATTTTATAAGTTAGGCTTATAATTAAAAATCTTGGATGAAGAAGGATGTTGTACTGTTTAAAATTTTTGTCATTTTCAGCAAATTTTATATATTATATCTCACCTTATTTTTCTTTATACAGATCAATTAAAGTTAGTACACAAAAAATGATTAAAATATTTCTTATATTTTTATTTGAAGAATTGTCTTTTTAAAAAATAATTGTTTTAAGGTTAGTTATTCATTTCTTCCATGAGCAAGAGAAATAGAGAGCAAGAGATACCACATTCCCAACAGTCTTGAGACTGTGACCCCTGAGCCCACATCAGCACACCCTGGATCATGGGCATGCCTGGCATACTCTGGGAAAACTCTGGATGCGAACCGTCAACCACCGCATGTGCGATTGCCTCACAGAATGTCTCACTTTACAGCTGCTCCACGATCTGACACCTGAATTGCTTCTTATGGTCTTTTTCTTTCTTTTTTTTTTTTTTTTTTTAGAGAGAGAGATTTTTGCTATAGGGCACATGCACTCACCTGAGAGACAGAAAGTGAATAATCACCCCCTATGTCTTGATGATTAAAATGAAGATAATCTCATATCCTTAAAGGTGTTTCTTGTATGTTTATTTTAAAAATCTTGTAATTGCTGGATCGTACGTGACATTAAAGAAATAGAAGAAATCAATGGAAAACTCAAAATCTAGTTGGTGGCCAGGTTTCAATTCCTACAGACTTTGCATATTTACTCAGGACTGATAAATATAGCACACATACATGCACACACACACTACATGTAAGCACACACACACTACATGTAAGGTGAAATCAGTTTTTAATTTCATCATTATTAGACTGCTTAGGTTTTGGCATTATTAGCATATGTACAGTTAAATGTAACTAATTATATCTCACGCTCATTACAATTTGCATACCCTTTATTCTCGTGTAAATTTATTCTTGATTTCTAATACAAGCAATGTTTCCTCCCCAAACCATCACTAACAAAAATGTAATGTGTACTTGGTTCATCAGCTTGGTTTAACTTAATTACATGCCAGAAAGCTTACGTAGAGAAGAAAATATTTATATCTTCACCTACAGAAAGCTATATTACAATATGTGAAAAGAAAAGACATAGACTAAATATATCCTTTCACACAAAAAATACATAAGAAAACAATTTGAACAGTAATTTCAGAAAACCTTCCAGAAATAAGATATTTGTAAATCTGTATTGATAAGCTAGTGCATGTCCTAAAATAATAGATATAGTTTTATAGAAATTCAAAATTATATCGATTGTAAACTGAAGAATGAGTCCCATTGAAATCCAAGGAATAATAACCATTGGAATAAAAACAGAAAAGTTCTAGGTGGAAAATTTTGCTTGAATTCATGATACCACAGTGTCAACGTCTAATGCTCTACAATAATGCAGTTAACTCTGTAACACTTTCAGAGAGAAATTATTCTAGGAATCTCATAGCTATTCAAATTCTTATTCAAACATAAAGACCACAGAAGATATTTTCAAATGTAAAGATTTAACAATGTCAATTGTTTGGCGTTTTCTCGAAAATGCTAAAATTATAAATTTAGCACCAAATTGCTAAATAATAGAAAAGTGATGATTAAATAATTGGCAATAAACACTGAATCAATCTACCTGAAAAACTAAACTTGTGAAAAATATGATTTCAGAGAAGCGTTTACCTGTTATAAACTATGAAGACAGTGTTAAACTAAAAAAAGTAGCAAATAAAATTCAGGTATGAGAGAGAAAAAAATGAGAAATTTTATAAAATTGATTTTCTTACATTCCAAAGCAGAAAGTCAAGTATATTTGAAAAATTTGAATAATTATATACTCGAGAATATCTAAGGTTTTAAAGACAACTATGAAAATATATAATAATTAAGAAAATGAAAAGTTGACAGAAAAGATCATCAGAACAAAAGGAGGATACTAAATTTCAGATTGTTCCTGACATGCAAATGTTTTTAAATGAAGAGAAATTAAGTAGACTATGTTTAAGATAACCAATATAGGAATCAAATAAGCTAAAATAATACTCATTTAGAAAACATAAAATAAAGTAAATGATTTTAGAATGTTTAAAAATGTAAAAGCTTTGCATCCTAAATATAGCAACAAATAGGGTGGCAAAATTCAAACTTAGTATATTTTATACAATTTTATGTAAGTAGATAAGTTCACCTATGCAAGAAATACATTTATTTATTGATCAAAAAAAACCAAAACAGAATGGTGATGTGACCTATTAGAGTGACACTTAAACCGAAGGTATTTAAAAGTTTAAACATATTTTTAAAATATTAATACTATTATAATACTAAGGAAGAATAGGTGCTCTGTGTTGTGTTTTATATATATGTTTTAAATTGCTAGAGTGCATGTGTGCTCGCTGGAGAACAAGAGTGAAAGGAGAGAAAGCATCCCCAATGGGGTATGGTCATGTGACAAACACATTTATCCCATTTCTCTACCTATTGAGATCTGGGGCACGCATGCACATGTGCCTAGCATGTTTTACAAGCTTCCAGGACTAGGATTTGAATCACATTTTGATCTGGCTTTCCATATACACTATTTAAATACTCTGGTATGGAGTCAGTTCAGTTCTGTGTATCTTATAATAATGAATCTAACACTCCTTTAGAGCACTAGTTTTTAATATAGTACATCAAAAATGACAAAATGGACCTATGGGATAAACAACAATAAATAAGCAGTAGCCCTATAATAGTAGAAAAATTAATTTATGTCTCTGAACTCATAGTAGATGGAACTAAGAATATGAAACAATATATATTCAAAATAAAATAGCTTTAATAGAAATGTTTTACTTGAGAGACCAGCAAATGGCATAATGATTATGTCACTGGACCCCCCACATAGTTGACTGCAATTCGAGTCCCAGACCCAGCAGCTTAAAATACACGCTGGCACATGTGTGTGTATGCCCAAAGTCCTAAGAGGAGAACAGAGGGGAAGGGATTGCAGCATAGCCATCCCCCGGGGGAGTGACTTTTTGCTTTCTGTCTCTCTGTGTTTCTGGTGAGCACACATACCTTATAGCAAAAATCTCTCAAAAAAAAAAAAAAAAAGAAAAAGAAAGAAAGGAAAAGAAAAGAAATATTTTACTTGAATCCCGTAAAACAAAGAACATGGTTAGCCAGCTGTGAGAAATGACCTATATCTATCCTAAAGGCATGCTATATTACCATAGACCTCAAATAATCTCTACAGTTTCCAGATAAAATGTTCAGCACTCAATAATAAATTACTAAACATAAGGAAGAGACCTGAAAATGATAGAAAATTAGGAAAAATAATATACAATACACAGTAAAAATAGATCTGCTGAGGATAAAGATGATGAAGACATCAAGTCAGATTTTTAAATATCAGGAAATAGAAAATCAAATTGATAATTTCAGTTGGGAACTAAAAGTAATAAGAAGAAACAATATGGAACAAAAAGTGTGATCAATGATATTAAGAACTATAAATGTGTGAATTATAGCAGAGTCAACAAAACTAGCAGATAAATGGATGATATAGGAATTTTTAAAAAGCTATGATAAAGGGCTTAAGAGTCATAGGGGAGAAACTAAAAAGGTCTAACATATGAGTACTATAAAACTAAAATTCCAAAAGAAAAATATGGAGTCAATATAATATTGAAAGAGAAGAGATAGCATTTTCTAAAAATGGTGAAGTTATCAAACCACAGGTACAAGAAATAAAGTCAACAGAGAACCTAAAAGACAATAATGTTTTTCAAAGGTCTATGATGCAAAGGAGTGGAGTGGTGGGTAGAAGAACTAATAAAAAATTAAAAAAAAAAAAAAAACTCAACAATACCAAGTGAAAAGATCTTTTTATGAATAAAGCTAAAACTGTTTCCCTCCAATAAGCAAACAAGTAGACTTGACAGAGGTAACACCGTACTCTCCAAGAATAAGATACTAATTTCCTATGCACCCATAATGTAAAATCCTTGCAGTTTCTTTGAAAATTTATAAGTCAATTATATAATTTATTTGAAGAATTAGCCAGCCAATCAATACCAAGACACTCTTAAAGATGTGCAAATTAGGATGATTTAGTTTATTCAAATAATAAGGTTTGTTATCAAAGTCAATGGTAATTAAGAGAGTATAGTATTGGCACAAGAATAGCCTAATTTATCAATGGAACAGAATACGAGTTTGGAAAAACTCATATAAAAACTCATGTGCCAAAATGCCACAGTGGAGAAATGACAGGCTTTTAAAAAGATGATTGAACCACAATAATGGACATATTTTTAAATGAATATAAATTATAACAATCATATATAAAAATTAGTTCTGGCTGGATGGTGGATCTAAGTATAGCAGAGTAAGTCACAAAGATTTTGAAAGCTAAAAAGAATATCTCCATGGTATCTGGTTGGAAAGTTCTTAAATAGGACACCAAAAACCAAACTAAAATGAAATACAGATCAAAAAGGAAAGCATTGATATTTAGGACTGTACTAAAATAAAGAAATACAGACTTGTATTCATCAAAAGGCACTAGACAATAAAAAGACAGGATCTAATGTGTCACGTGTTATTTATATTATATTTAACCAACATATTTATGTGTGGGGGGAATTTTACCAGATACAGTAGATATCCAAATAGACCATTGCTGTTTTTCTTAATTTTATTATGTATTTTAAGGGAAATAGTATGATGTTATGAGATAAACATATGTAGTAAAAAATTAAATTAACATATGTGTCATTCCCCATTCCCCACTCCCTGTTCCTGGGCAAGAGCAGTTGTAATCTAGTCATTTAGCAAAAGTCCTGAATATTAATTATAGTCCTCATTCTTAAGTTATATAGATGTGTTCAACCTACATATCTGCTGCTTTATATCCTTGAACTACATTTCACTGTTTTCTCCACTCCTACTCCTACCCTTGTAGTCACTCTTTTATTCTTGATCTGTGTATATTTACCTTTTCAAAAAATCATTTCACATTTAAGTGAGATCATGTAATTTTTATTTTTTCCATCTAGCTTTTCACTTAGCATTATGTCCTCTGGTTCATCCATGCTGTGACAAATAGCAGTATCTCTTTCTTTGTTTCAAGGCTGAATAATATTGTATTGTAAACATATACCCCAGTTTCTTTATTAACAATGTGTCTGGGGCCAGCAGGTGGCATGGTGGTTAAGGGTGAGGGACTCCCACATGGCCAACTGTAGTTTGAGTCCTGGATCTGGTGACTTGCTTTCTCACTTTCTCTCTCTCTCTCTCTCACTCTGTCCCTCTCTGGTCAAATAGAAAAATAAATAAGTAAATAAATAAATAAAATAAAGTTAAATAATAATAATTTTAAAAAGTATCTGTTGATTCACACTGAGTTGTTTCACACTGAGTTGTTTCGGTATCTTGGCTATTGTGAATAATCACACAATAACATGAAAATGCAGATATCTTTACTAGGGGATGATTTCATTTCCATTGAGTATATACCCAGAGATATGATTATTGGTCATATGGTAATTCTGGTTTTATTTTCTTTAGGATCTCCATTTCTGTAATGGCTATACCAATCTACAGTCCCACCAGCGGTGTATAGGATTCCCTTATCTCCACTCTTGCCAACAATTTTTTTTTGACTTTTTATGAGGGCTATCCTATTAGGTGTGAGGTAATATCTCATTTTGGTTTTGTTGGTTTAATTGTCACATTTAAGAATGATCAAACTGTGGAGCCAGCAGGTAACATGGTAGTTAAGGTGATGGATTCTCACATGGCTGAGCAAGATTTGAGTCCTGGACCCAGCAGTTTAAAAATCATGCCAGGTGTGTGAGCATGCCTGCCCAAAATCCCAAGAGAGGAAAGGAGGAGAAAGGATTTCAGTGTGGCTATCTCCCTGGGGGGATGAGTTCTTCTTTTCTCTCTCTCTCTGCTGAGCACACATGCCTTAAGGCAAAACTAAGAAAAAAAAGTAAAATTATGAGTCAGTAGGGAAGTACAAATTAAACCCCAATAGTATGCTACCAGCACTTTATTGAAAACGTTAAGAGAAAAACAAACAAACAAACAAGTACCGAGGCTATAGAGCAACTAAAACTCTCATTGCAGGTGAAGGTGTACAACCACTTTAGAATAAAATCAAACACATGCAGGCTTTACTACACATAAATTGTACCCCTAGGTGATACACAAAAGAAACAAGTACACATTTGTACCAAAAGACTTATACAAAAATATACATAACATCACTATAATATCTCTAAATTGGAAACTACCAAAGCATTAACAGTAGCATGATCTTCCAATACAATGAAAACCTTAGAATGACATACACGCAGGAATGACTATGACAGCAATGCCATCCCTTAATTTGTCACACAAAAAAATGAATGATAGAAAATAACGCAATGTGTTTGATTTCACGTATATAACGTTCCTAAAAGGAAAGCTAGTCTGTGGTGATCTTAAAGATCAGTTAGTGATCTCCATTGGATAGGAAGGTTGGAATGGCGATTAGAAAATGAGTTTCTGGATTTTTGGAAGGGTCTATTTCTTGTTCCAGTTGATGTTTGCATGAATTTTCTCATGATGAAATAATTTATGGGACTCATATAATTATGCTTTGTGCAGTATTCTATATATTTTACTTCAAAAAATAATAAAGAGTATTAAACTGGGAACTTAGTAGAAAATACTCTTTTTTGTATTTGAGTGAGAAAGTCTTTTCTAGGTAATAATAAGCTAGTCATAAAGAAAAAGCTATATTAGGTACATTAGACTTCATGCATATTCACTTTTCATAGAGGTAAAAGGCCAATATTAAATTCAAAGTACGTGAAAACCTGCAAAACACATGCCACATAAATGACAAATGACTAGTTTTCTTAATACTGTATATAAATTAATACACTACTACACTAAAGTTTGGAGAACATTTTCACAAATATTCAAATATATTTAAAATGTTTTATAATAATAATAACTCAGAAATTTTTTAAAGTACTTAATTTTAAATAAATGCTGGCCCCTATTCTGCAAATATTATACTATATATATATACACACACACACACACACACATTTTTCTTTGGTAACATGATTGCGACCTCAGCAACTTTTCCTCTGTACATCCCTGGAGTAATATCATAATAAGCTCATCTTTTACAACTAGGAAATATATTCCTATAATTATTTGCATGTGCTAATTTTGTAAACTATCTTCACTGCAGATTAGTACCATTCTTTGACCCTTGATATATTTAAAACAGTTAGTTTTTGATCCACAACGCAATCTTCTATAAGATGTGACTGATTTACATACATTTATCATCATCTGTGGAAGAGTCAGCCTCATTTTCAAATGTTTGAATAAGCTCCTATTATAATAAGTAAACATTTAAAAATTTAATCTACTTTTAATAGATTTTCCCAAATAAATGCATTTGGGCTCTAATCACAGGATATGATGGATAGCCTGCCATTTCTATCATCTACATTTTAGTCTGATTCTGTAAAGCTCATTACTGGAAAGTGTATGTTTCTCTAATTTATGCTGTCAAGAGTTTTCTTAATTCTGTAACTATCTGAACTGTATAATATGTAGTTTGGAAATGATTTGAACAGCCTAACATTTTAATTAGTATAAGCAAAGCATCCATCATTCTTTTAAAACCACACAAACTATTCCATTATTATCATTTCATTAATAACTCACAGATATAGGTGATCGTTGTAGCATGATGTAATTTGGTAAATAAAACACCTAATGAAAGAAAATAAAAGTTATGAAAATATGAACTCAATGATGAAATGAAATTTAGTTAACAGAAGATAAAAGATGAAAGGTATTGCTCAAGAGAGATTTTGAAAAATAGTTCTGTGAAAAGCAAATTTATTTTATCATCATTACAGCAAATATAGTGATATATTTATAAGACAACAAAAACATTTTTAAAAATGTTTTCATATAATAGTAAAGAAATTGCTTTCATTTAACACAATTAAAAGAGTACATCCTTCAACAAGTATTTTAACCATGATAGATAATTTAGACAAGAAATTGAGGAATTTCAGAATTAACAGGAATCTGTGAAACACACAATATGGGAGCTAGTAAATGACATTGTCATGTCTTACAACTAAATGAATGAAAACCAGAAGATAATTTTCTGAGAGAGCATCTAATAATATTCTTCATGGAAATAATACACAATTCCCGTAAGTTAGTATCATTTACCAACTAAAACTATGGCAACATTTGAGAAATTCAAAGTAAGCTTATAAATAATTACATGGCAAGAATATATCTTTGAATAAAATTACAATAGCATAAAATATAGGTCAAATATCTAATCAGTTTATGTTCAATTTTGTTAACTTTTTTTTTTAGGTTAACATTGTCACACTGTCTTCATAGTTTATGACAGGTAAATTCTCTGAAATCATATTTTGCTGAATTCAACCTTTACTCTGTATTATATTTAGTTAATGTGTTCATAAACCAAATAGCACATTGTCTTATTCATAGTACTTTAAATATGAATATATGTAGTATGAATAAATGAATGAATATCATGGTTAATCAGTTTGCATTTACTGTCTGTCTTTGATGTGTCACACAAAATCTCAGATGGTTGAGATATTGTCATCAACATGGCAACAAGTTCCCTGTATGTGCAGAATTCATAATCTAAGTGGACATATTTTACTATTTTAATGGTGAAGGTACAAACAGCCAATATCAAGACACTGGGGAGTGTAGGAACCAGCAGATGGCATAATGGCTATGTCAAGGGACTCATATAGTGTACTGAGGTTCAAGTCCCAGCCCTGGTGGCTTAAACTCATGCTGGGCACGTGTGCATGCACACCCACAATCCCGAGAGAATGGAGGAAAAGAGATTGCTATGTGGCCAACTCCCCCCCCCCTAGGGGGGGTGATTTCTCCTTTTCTGTTTCTCTGTCTCTCTCTGTCTTGGCAAGGACACTCACCCTATAACAAAAACAAACAAACAAACAAACAAAGAAGAAAAAACTCACAAAGAAAAAAAAAGACACTGTGGAGTGTAAATTGTGTAAACTGTTGGGGGTTGTGAAATCTGAAAGGAAACTGGAAACATAACTATTTCATGAAGATATAAAAAAAAAAGACATTTTCAACTAAAAACTGAAGAACAGGAGCAAGGATAAGGTGTTCTGGGCAAAGAACACTCCGTGTAGTAGTTAAACCCTCAACTTAGATTTTCAGGGGAATGCAAGAACTTCAGAATAAAGCAAAAGAGATGGGCAGGGTACATCATAGATGCTCCATGCTGTAGGGAAGCTAGAAAGGATTCTGCGCAGGGAAGGGTGGGATTAGGTTCTCTAAAAGACCTTCTAATGGAGTGAAGGAAATGAAATGAAGATGCTCAGAGATAGCAAGGAGACTCGAGAGACTGAAGTCATAGTTAGGATGAGTAGTGAGAATGCTGGCCTTAGAGATCGGCATAAATGTGCAGTTGTGGGGAGAGCAGGTGAAATAGCAAAGATGATAGAATTTTCTAGAAGGATGAAAAAAACAGTACAGATTTTTGAAATTGGAGCTACTGAAGAGAAATAGAAAAAAGGCTGTGAGTTGAATTTTAGATACTTAGGATTTGAGGCAAATGTGAAACTCACAAGTGCAGATTTCAAAAAGGTAAGGGTCTATTCCAATCCGGACTATGGATCAGACTAGGAAGGAGATGTAATTGTGGGCAAATTTGGAGCATGGAATACATGCGTGAAGAGATTACAAGCTTGCCAGAAGAAAGAATGTAGAGTGACCACAGGACCTGGGACAGAGTCCTAATGGTTTTTCACATTGATTTTTCTTTTTTCTTTCTTTAGATTTTTTTTTTGCCAATGGGTTTGCGTGCTCCACAGAGAGAGGGGGACATAAGAAATAACCCCCTAGGTAGAATGGTAAGGCCATGATTCCTTCTCCTTCATTCTACTCTCAAGATTTTTGACATGCACACACATGTGCCCAGCATGTTTTCTAGGCCACTGGGATCAGACTCAAACTGCAGTGTAGCCATGTGGAATCTAGGCCACCTGCTGGCCCCATTGATTTTATTACATTGTTAGCAGAGATGTAACTGGTAAAGGTACCATAGAAATTTACCACAAGAATTTATCACACCAAGAAACCCAAGAACAATCAGAATCGTGGTTTACTCAGAATGACCATGTATGGTTTTGTAGTTTAAGTGTAGTTTAAGTATTGCACAAGTATAGTTTAAGTATTGTACAGAGACCTCCAGCTCCACTCACCACACCCAGGCCTTTGGTAACAGGGTCTAACAGCCAAATATTTGTGTCTGTGTCAAAGTGTCTGTAAGGAGCACTTTTTTCGTCTGTACAAAGATGCAGTACTGGCCGCCATCATCAGTCCCGACCTACTTATTCAAGGCTGAGAAAGGATCTTTCTATATACATAAGTCGAATAGACAGAGAATACATACAATGAGAGTTAAGTGTCTAATTTTCACAAAAATTATTAAAATTACAATATGCTCAGGAAATAAAAATGCCAGTGAGCCTTATCTGTCTTTCCCAATTAAATTTAAATGAACATATAAGATTCTTTCTAAAGAAATGTTAGTATTTAAGGAGTGATTGGGAAACTATTAGAAGAGAGGCTAATGGTGAATCTGAAAATAAAGGAGCCTGAAAAAGGAATTTTTAGGGGTTGGACAATAATGTGTCAGTAAAACAAGATGCTCTGTCAGACTGACCCACTTAGGTAGGTACCGATTCACATCCTGAAACCTCTCAGATACACTGTCATGCATGAGCCGGTGACTCATTGCTCGCTGAAGCTGGAGTAGATCATAGCATCAAGACTGTTGAGGGTTCTCTCTCTTTTCCCTCTGTCTCCCTCACTCATAGAAGAAATACAAAGTTTTTTTTTTTTTTTTTTTTTAAGAGAGGTTTTTGCTACAGGGTGCCTGCGTTTTAGGGAGAGATAGAGAGAGATAGAGAGACAGAAGTGAGAAATCATCCCCCCAGGGGGATGGCCATGCTGCAATCCCCTCTCCTCCATTCTCCTCTCGGGATCTTGGGCATGCATGCACACACTCCTGGTGTGAGTTTAAGCCACTGGGTCCAGGACCTGAACAGTGGTCACAACGTAGGAGTTCAGTGATGTAACCATTACACCATCTGCTGGTTCATAAATAAAATTTTTTAAAAAAGAATTTTCAGGGCCAGCAGTTGACATAGTGGTTAAGATATTGGATTCCCACATGACCAACCATGGTTCAAGTCCCAGACCCAGTGACTGAAGAATCACATGGGACACATGGGCCTCCATGCCCAAAATATCAAGAGGAAAATGGAAGAGAAAGGATTGCAACATGGCCATCTGCCCTGGGGGTGATTTCTCACTTTCCCTCTCTCTTTCTACAGTGATTGCTTATACCTTATGGTAAAAATCTTAAACAAACAAAGACAACAGAATTTTCAACTTCTCTTGTAAGCTTTAGATGTGGTTCCACTCCAAACTTCGGGCAGTCCAGATACTAAGACATTCACAAGTAGATGGTATAAGAGCTTGTAGCATGTGATCATTCAGTCCAGTGTTTTCCAACCCACTGCTACTACAGATAAATGAGCTGTGTTATATCTCAAACTGTAACTGCAGAAGTTATAGAGGACCAGCTCTATGGCATAGCCATAATGTGCTGCTGAAGAGAAATTGGACTCATGTTAACAGTGGTCCAAATCCCACGCCTCGTCAGCCTGAAAACACTCTGGGCATATATATGATTGCCCAGGATCTGAGGGGCTAGAGAACCGGAGGAAGGTGTTCGCACTAGACCAGACCTGTGGAAGGTACTCTTTCTCTCTCATTCTTATGTGTGCTCTTATATGTTCATCATGAATTAAGGCAGAAAATGGAAAGTTAGGGAAAAGGAGAGGAATCCAGGGTTTTTTTTGTTTTTATTATTTATTTATTTAGTCATGTCAGAAGGTTGCCCAAGAATGCACAGGCATGATTTTCCAGAACTAGTAATTCAGAAACCTCAAATTCATTTTGAATAATCTGTGTGACTAGCATAAAATTAAACCACAAGTTCATGGCAGAACCAAGAATTGTATCACAATTTAATCATCTGAAAAATGGAAGCATAATAGTTCCGTACCTATCCTGTGGGGTTTATACATTAAAAAACAAAACAAAACAAACAAAACAATAAAAAGAAGAGAATTTTAAAAGTACTTAGGTTCAGAATAAGGCTAATAAACCTGAAGGCCATTTTATTCATGTTAAATATATGTAATGATTCTTAAGAGTGAAACTCTTCTGAAAACTTCTGCAGTTAGCTAAAGCTATAGATCATTATATTATGATATTTAAATTTAAATTTACTGACTTCAAAGGGGTCAAAATGAAATATTTTCAATTACTTATATTACATCTTATTGCAAGGAATATTCACTCTTTTGTTTAAATCTGACAAAAAAAGGATATCAGGTAACATGGTAGTAAGACATCTAAAAAAGTGGAGCAAAAGAAAGCTATAGGTATGTCATTAATATAAATTATTTCTACATATTCTTTCACCATCCCTCCCCCAAACACATTTCCTTTGAGTGTTTTCTAAATATCTTGTTTTCTTTGTAGTCTTTTCATCAGAAGATGGCAGCAAAATCTCATAATCCATAATGTTTACATATCTTTTTCCAACAGTGTAATCAAATTGTTTGGAATATTTATAAAAATCTATTTTATTCTTATTTAAACTGCTAATCTGTTGAAATGCTGGTTGGTATGCATAATGCAACAGCTCACTGATTTTTGAAGGCACTGGGGTGAGAGGCTCCTCAGCAAAAATAAACAATTTATTTGATCTTTTAAATGAGTGGAAATGGATGTATAATATCTTTATATTGTTTTTTATTTTCTTAGAGAAATACTTGGAAAAATAATAATAAATTAGTTTACAATGTAAATTCTTTTAAAGACAAAATTCTTTGGAATATATATAAACATATTTATGTTTTATTATGAAATTAGAACTCACACTGCTCAATGTCTCTTTTTTTAAGAAAAATAACTTAAACAATACATAGTCTATTTTTGAAAATAAAATGAAGAAATGGCATTCTTTGGTGAAGGCAGTTTTTTTTAATTTTCAAATTATTGAATGAGTTGCATTAAAATCAATCTTTTAAATAGTCTCCTTTCTAATAATATCTAATGTGCTATCAGACACAAATAATTGAGCATAAAGAAAATTAAGCCTGGGGCCAGCCAGTAGCTTGGTGGTTAAGGTGCTGAACTCCCACATGGCCACTGTTGTTTGAGTTCTGGACCTCGTCTCACTCTCTCTCTCTTTCTCAGGTGAAAGTACATGCCCTATAGCAAATTAAAAAAGCAATAATAATAATTAAAAATAAGATTAAATAAATAACTATTGAAAAAGAAAACCTAGCCTTCCTATGATTATTGTAAGTGTGGAAGTATGTAATAAAGAAATAGTTAAGAACTACATAGTAACATTCTGGGGATCAGCAGGTGGCGTTGGTGAAGGCACTGGAATTCCACATGGCTGGCTACAGTTTGAGTCCCGGACCCAGTAGCTTAATTTCTCACTTTTTTTTTTCTCTCTCTCTAGTTCACTCTGTTTCTCTCTCTTTATCTCTATGGTGAGCCTATATGCCATATAACAAAACTTAAAAAAAAAAAATTATTAATTAATTTAAATAAAGATTCAGCACAAAAGACTTTGGAATTTGAACTTTATGACATAGCATATGGAAACCTAGATTTTTTATAAATATATATATGAGTTATTTATATATTGTCTCTATGTACTTATATTTGGTTATTTAAATATCACCTCTCAGCCTTTGTCCACACACTCGCTGCCGTTTGACATGAAATAAAGTGTGGGAGTCTTCAAATCACATCTCAACTCTCTGTTTTTAAACTAGACTACAAACTTTATTCAGTTTTACCATACTTTTTAACCTTCATTTGCACATATGTAATCATGTAATTCCCATTTATTTATTTATGTTTAATTATGATTTATTGTATACATATATTTATTTGATATATATCATAGTGAGACTCAGTATGGTTTTTGAAGTCATGCTTACAGTGTATGTTAATCAAATCAGGAATATACACATATTCTTCTACAACATTGAACATTACATTTTATTGTGCACATTTGATAATAGTTCCAGATTTTATTTGAAATATGTATTAAATTGTCCAAATTTTTTACTCTGCTATGGTACACTGTCCCATAGTTTCTTCCCCTTATTTATATACTTTTTTGTGTTTATTAAAATTTTCTCATGAACACCATTCCCATTATTCACAATAACTAAGTAATGGAATCAACCTAAGTGTCCAACAACTGATGAATGAATAGGGAAAATGTGGCACATATACATAATGCCATATTACTTAGCCATAAGGAACTGCAAACTCCTCTTATTTAATGCAAAGTGGATGAACCTAGAAGATCATGCTAAGTGAAATAAAACACACTATGAAAGACAAATACTGTATATCCCACTTAACATATTCTGAATGTCCATACTCTTAATTAAACACTGCGGGGCTCAAAAGCATGGAAACTGAGCCAGTAATGGTAGATTCCAGGCTCTCTTTTTGTTGACTTCCTCTTAGAATCTGGCCATGAAATCAATAACAAATGACTGAAAGATATGAAGAGGGAAAAGGGATCTAATTTATTGTCCCCAGGCTCCAGCATTTCTCTGCACTCTTAATACCAGCCCAATGGCCCATGTCTTCTGTGGTCATCTCTGTAATCGGAGATGTAATGATACAGTGCCCAGCCATCCACACTGCAAGTGTAAGCACCAGCCACAGGTGCCTCCCTCTGCGATCCAAATAGTGGCCACACATGTCCCCACACTAAAGTATAAGAATCTCACATTGGTATACTGTAAGACAGATATAGTGGCTAAATGATGGCACATAAGTGGCTTATGATAGCCACAAAGGTTCAACCCAACATCTCATAAGACCTATACTGTGTCTTTTAGCAGTGTGATGCAAACTGTCCTGGGGATTTCTAACCCTGGTCCAGGAATTTCTAAGAGAGAAGACCACAGATGTGGCTCTCACAAACCTTAAAATAAAGCTTACTCTTATAAAGAAAATCTTAGACTTCCTTTATGATGGAAATTCCTGGTAACTGACTGGACTGAATAGGGAAAAGGTGTCACCTATACACAATGGAATAGGGAAAAAATACTCCAAACTCTGGATGGACACTCCTGGGTCAGGTGGTCATCCGACTCCCTGGCTGTATTTGGCCCATTCCCCTGACTGCCCTGTAAGACAGCTGCCAGAATAACCCACTGGAATATCAGACAGTCGTCTAAGATTTATTGTTGACATGAATCCCACCAGAGAGCAAAAGTAGTCCCTGGGGAAACTGAGTAACTAGGATCTCTCGAAACTCTGGTACAAGACACTCACATCTATCTTTATTTCTCCAACTCTGGTGATTTAAGCTGTTTTCTGCTGTTATTAATCCTGAGACTCTCCCACTTTCTCTGTTGGTTCTTTTAGCTTCCAACATCTGTATAATCAATTCTGTGTGTTAATTTCTGTTTGAAAAGCCTACCTTGGTTTCTGACTGGATCCTTATTACCTGATAGGAAAATACAATTAAAACCCAACAAGATAGTGTGTTTTTAAGAAGAAAAGATTGTCTCTGGTTTATATTTCCTTGTTTCATTGCTATTTGTTTCAGATCTGTTATCTTTAAAACCATTCAATTTATTTTTGCACCACAAGAAAATTCCACTGGAGAAAGTAATACCACAAAGAATATATCCAGATAATAGTGTTTTTTATTTGTATGATAAGCTCACAATACATACTCTGAAATTCATAAGAGTATATGAGAAATGCTCTCTCTTATGTACAAAAAAAAAATTTTAAGAGAAGTAGTTGTTTTTATGTTCCAGGAGTGTCTGACTGCATGCGTATGCATAGGCAGGGGTTGACATATCTTGAGATTTAAACAAACTTTTTCAATTACCTTCTGCAGGATAAAACTAAAGTTGGTATTGCTGAGAGTTTAGGCATCATAAATTATCTCTGTCCTCTGAAAAAATGACTCCTGCCTTAGACGCCAGTGGGTCAAGCAAAAAGAATATATGACAAAAACAAGAAGCAGTACAAGTTAATAGATAACACATACAGTCTAAAACGACTCACAGTGTGTTTCAGTAGCTACAGTGTCAAATCTAGGACCTTACCAGGGGCAATATCTGGAAATCATGAGGCAAGGATTTGCATTAAAAAGGATGCCAGATAGCACAGGGTTTTTAAACCCATGAGAAGTATTTAAGAATAGGACTCTACTCCACTTCTTGTAATGGAAGAGTGGGGCAGTTTATCCCACAGTTCATAAAATTGTTGACCAAAAAAAATGGGACCAACCATGACTGCATGAAGTATACGGTCCTCAGAACATGCAGAACTTATTTCTGAGAAGGTCACAAAAGGTATAAAATGATACTGAGACAGAATATAGGATTCATTCCATATATATATATATTTTTTTTTTTTTCTTGTTAAGATCTGGGGGGCAGGACAGGGAGGGTGGGTGTGACTTACTTCAGTTTTCGGGAGGAGAGGCTGTGGCGAAAGGTATCTATATTTTATCAGGTCAAACCAAATTAACAACAGCAACAAACCTATGACATAGTAGGATACAAAAGCTTAAGTGTAAGCATCACTATCATTTTGTGCAGCTCAGAACTTTGAATATTGAGCAATTTTAATTTATTCCTATTGCATTGTAAACAATTAACTCAAGTATTAGCTTATTAGTAGGATTATTCTCAAATGTATGTGTTTTCCTCTTATTTATGTTTAAACACCAACACTTCTACTAGTTCCTCTTTTATTTAAAATTTTTAAAAATCAAATAACATTAACATTGGTTGAAATGTAATATTCCCAGTGAACTTCCAAATTGTTCATCTATGAAGTGAATGTCATTTGAGTAAACCATTTTCCTTTTCTGATCACATGTCAAGTTTTTATTTTTCTAAATAAATGGCATCTAAAAGAATAATTGGGGTATATATGTAGCTATATTGAAGGAATTCAAACAGCTGAGGAAATGAGTGATCAAAATGCTACAGTTCTGTACTCCCAGTTTTATGCTTTTTAAAAATTTTATACCATGGGAAATTAATTTTGCCATAACAAATTGAATGTATTTTATTTATTTTATGCATTTTTGAACTTGATTTTGTCTTATACTGAATAGATTTTTCTTATTATGTTCAATAGGAAAAAATAAAATTCATTTAAATTACAAAGCATAAAAAAACTTTTTAGAAAAGAAAAAGTTTCTTTTTCTGAATTACAAAAAAACCTTATATGTTTCCCATATAAACTCGTGTTATTTTGGATATGGCCATAGCAGCAGGTTATTCCAATTCCCATACGTCGAGGTAATAATGCAAAAATAAAACAAAAATTATGAACAGGTTTTCATCTAACAAACACCAAAACTTGACACATAAGAAAGACCTAGTTAGGTCCAAACAGATTAAGATTTTAAAAGTACTTCTGTTCCCACATAGATTTTTTTAATGGTTAACATTCTGTTTTTTTTTTTTTTTCCCCCTTAAGTTTATCCATTTTTTTATTTCATGAGAAAGAGAGAGCAACTTCAAAACGAATTTTCTCACCCCTTGATCCCCTCTCTAGTCTTCCGGCTACACCTATGGGACTGCTATTGTGTTCAGGTCACTGGGGGAATCAAACCTAGAGCCTTCTTATATGGCTCCAGCATTTTGCAACTGTGCTCTCTGCTGTGCCATCATTTTGCTAGCATTCTGTTGATCAAAAAAATCTTGTTTCTACAATCACATCTGCTGCAGGAGAGAGAGAGAGAGAGAGAGAGAGAGAGAGAGAGAGAGGTTAAAAAAGCACTTTTAGCTCAGTAAAACTATCCTCTTTGGAACTTTCCTGACTTCATGACTTAGTAAGTTTTTTGAAGATATCTTCAGTACAGCAGATGAGTCCCTTCATATCAATTTTCTATGCATAAGGAATATCGTCTGAGATTATAATTTGTATTTCTGCTCACACTTAGGAACCTGATGACAAATGACTATGACACTATGCATAGGGGATCTGAGTGACTGGGTGAGAGATCACTGACATCGAGGTTGCCCAGGTGGAGATTCAAACCTCTGCCTTCCTGCTTCATCCTGGGCCAGACACAGATATTAAGTGGAGCCTCTCCAACCGACACTTTTCATTTTTTGCATTGTTGGAAAGGTTTCTTAGGACTTAAAGATTTTTTCTTTTCAGTATAATTTTCTGCTTTGCTGAAATAAATCTTTTAAAAACTGTTGTCTTTCAGAAACTGTATAGGAAAAGTAAATTTTATTAATTGTGTAAAACTCTATGTTGAATATAATTTTTCCACGTATCTTTAAAGTCTCATTCAATTTTCTTTTCACATTCCGTATTATTAGACATGAATTTCACTCATTTTCTTTTGAAAGTGAGCTGTGCTCATGTCACATAATCGCATCATAATCATCACTCGGCTTCAATTCTTTCACCAAGCATGCTCAAGGTGTAAGAGCATGTGTGTGGCGTCAGTGGTGCTTTAAGGTTATTAATAAGGATTTAAAATTCACTACAGACACATTTCAGTCAGAAGAGAGAGAGAGAGAGAGAGAGAGAGAGAGAGAGAGAGAGGTTAAAAAAGCACTTTTAGCTCAGTAAAACTATCCTCTTTGGAACTTTCCTGACTTCATGACTTAGTAAGTTTTTTGAAGATATCTTCAGTACAGCAGATGAGTCCCTTCATATCAATTTTCTATGCATAAGGAATATCGTCTGAGATTATAATTTGTATTTCTGCTCACACTTAGGAACCTGATGACAAATGACTATGACACTATGCATAGGGGATCTGAGTGACTGGGTGAGAGATCACTGACATCGAGGTTGCCCAGGTGGAGATTCAAACCTCTGCCTTCCTGCTTCATCCTGGGCCAGACACAGATATTAAGTGGAGCCTCTCCAACCGACACTTTTCATTTTTTGCATTGTTGGAAAGGTTTCTTAGGACTTAAAGATTTTTTCTTTTCAGTATAATTTTCTGCTTTGCTGAAATAAATCTTTTAAAAACTGTTGTCTTTCAGAAACTGTATAGGAAAAGTAAATTTTATTAATTGTGTAAAACTCTATGTTGAATATAATTTTTCCACGTATCTTTAAAGTCTCATTCAATTTTCTTTTCACATTCCGTATTATTAGACATGAATTTCACTCATTTTCTTTTGAAAGTGAGCTGTGCTCATGTCACATAATCGCATCATAATCATCACTCGGCTTCAATTCTTTCACCAAGCATGCTCAAGGTGTAAGAGCATGTGTGTGGCGTCAGTGGTGCTTTAAGGTTATTAATAAGGATTTAAAAGTTCTACTTTCCTAAATTATCACCTCTTTATCTCACTTTCAACAACCTCATGGCAATCTATAGACATGCTCTTGAGAGAGACTGTTGTTGGTTCCACCCGCCATTCCTCAGTGACCCCTGTCCTCTCTGAGTCCTAACCTGTAGTCACTCCAGGTCTCAGCAGGACAATCATCTCCTCCTGCTCATGTCTCTTCGGAGCCTGTGGTTCCTGCTTGTGTTTACTGCAAGCCCCCCAGCATCTCCGTGCTGTTTACTTTCCTATTAGTTTTACCATTTCAGTTCATTCCTTCTCTCGTTCTCATGTATCTTTAAAGGATAGACCAGATCAATCCATATCATCTGTCTGCAATTAAACCTGGAAGACCGGGGTATATTTGTTGTTTAGTTGTTTAGATTTCAATCCCACAAGGTAGCTTAAGGGAGAAAATGATATATTTAACACAAGCACAAATAATTGCTTCTTCAGTATGCTGGAACAATATGAAGAGTAATAAAGGGCCTTAACTAAATCATTAAGTTAAGAATATAGCTGTCAATGTGTTCTTTCTCATATATTAGCTGGATATAGGGTTTTACTAGTGATACATAAAGCTAGAAAGCAGGCCTGTATATTAGAATAGTACAGAAATTAACATTTATATTTCATAGACAGTAAAGTACCTTGGCAAGACTAACTCTACCCAGTTAAAAAATGGAGAATATAGCATTCCAACGAAGGTTGGTGTTGTAAGTTGAAGGAGTTCATATTAATCTAGAATGATATACTCAGTTGTGGAATATTCCAGGAGGCCTATTATTTCATAAATCCCAAACTGTTTTTAAAGATATTGGAGATATTTTTAAATTGTGTTCAACTATAAACTCTTCTCATTGTCAAGCCTTTAGGTTAAAAAAATGTAAAAAGAAAAGGAGAGAAAATAATATTTTAATGAGTCCCCAATTTTATTTTTTTCACATAACAAATTCAGCAATAAGATGTGGTCCTAATTTCCTTCAGACACCACTTAGAGCAGAACATAAGGAAAAATCATTATTCAAGTTATAAAAAATTCATTTATGCTGACCTGCTCTTTTTAAAAGGGGACTTCTAAAAAAGTTCTGTTTCTCTTAAACACATCTCGATTTCTTTCTGATACCAAGAAGGTGAAAGGTGACAGATGATCTACTTCAGGTGGCCTGCTGTCTCATACTTAATATTTTCTTTATTTGGGGGGATTTGCTTTTTCAATCTATCACTCAGGAGGTGGCAAGAGTATAGTTCAGAGAGTGATTTCGAGTGAATCTGTGCGCTTTCTGATCTGTATTGTGAGAAAATATTTGAACTTAACTATGATTAAAAAAAAAAAGCAGAGGGTATCTATTGTATTTTAACTTGACAATAATAATAACAACTTCATTATTCCAGTGCAGTATGTTAGTGTTTATCATACTCATTGCTACAGTGAGTGAATGAATCTTTAGAGGGGTTAGGTAATTTCTCAAATGCACATATCTTATCAGTGGAAAATCTGGAATTTAAGCATTGCTGGGTCTGAGTCAAAAGTGAGCATTCCACACCAGACTTTCAACTTTCTTATAGGAATTTTAGCATATCCATGTATGAGAAGTGATGTTATCTCTCAATGTATGAGAGAACCACTGGGAAAGTAAATTGCAGTGTATGACAAAGAAGTTAATCCACTCAATTAATCCTTGATAGAGACCCTAGATGGGATAGTGAGAGAATCATTCAACAATTCTCTTTTTAAATACTACGGATATGAATCTTAGTATTGTACAAGCTCTGACACTTCCCATATCGTGTAGAGAAAACATGCCTTTCATCCTGTTAAAGTAGTGGCCATTTACTTCGCTAATGATTCCTTTAAAGCTTTAGCAGTAATTTAGAAATATAACTGAGGACCCGTTACTTCCAATTCAGGCCTTTCCATATGATTAATAAATTTTACATATAATCTTTGAATTCTGATTAGTTAACAGTATTTTCAATACTAAAAGCTATTTGTGACACATTTTGGCTTTATTCCCAAACTTTAGTTTTAGAAGGTTTATTGCTAGTTTTAAAATTTATTATTGTCATGTTCCTTCCTCAGCCATGAGCCAAGACCATACATTCTTGGCGCTTTCTGATACGGTCTTACTATGTTGTATAGGACAGCCTCAAGCTCATAACCCTCCTGCCCCAGCCTCTCTGAGCACTAGGATTACAGGTACACCCCACTGTTCTCATCCTCTAAGTTGTACTGGGAATCAAACCCAGGCATTTCATGTGTGTGCAGCTGTGGAACATACACATCTTAGCAGTGCACACATCACCACTGCAGGGCCTTTAACAGTGACCTTTGATCACCCTCCATCTCTTTTTTTTTCCAGATTAATTTCATATTTTACACAAAGTCCCAATCAGAGAACTTTACTTTTTTTTGTCTGTTAAATGTGTCTTCCTTTTCCACCTCACACCCACCATTCACCACCCATTCTCTACCATTCACTCCCCTCCCTTACAGTCTCTGGATCTACACTTACACTCTCTACTATCCTTTCTTTAGATCTTTCCATTTCTGCCATAGAGGGAAGCTATTCAGTACAATTGAGTGGGGATATACAGTGTGTATCTTTCAAAGTCTGGCTCACTTTGCTCACCATGAAGTCTTCTATATTAATCTATTTTGAATCAAATGATAGAGTATCACTGTTTCTTATAGCTGAATACTATTCTATAATAAATACCTGCCGAAGTTTTTCAACCCATTCATCAGTTTTTAGACACTTAGATCGGTTCTATGTCTTAGTGATTATGAATAGTGTTGCAATAAAAATGGATGTGCAAGTGTCTTTCTGACTACTTGCCTATCCTTTGGGTGAATACCAAGGAGTGTAATTACTGGGTCAAAGGGTAGTTCTATTTGTAGGTTTTTCAGGAAACTCAATATTGTTTTCCATAGAGGTTGTACTAATTTACATTCCCACCAACAGTGAAAGTGGGTTCCTTTTTCACCACAGCCCCATCAACACTTGTAGCTTTTTATTTATTTATTTATTTATTTTTATCCTAGCTATTCTAACCTGGGTTAAATGGTGTCCCATTGTGGTTTTAATTTGCATTTCCCTATAACAAGAGGCTTTGATCTTTTTGTTCATATGCTTTTTGGCCATTCATAAGTCTTCCTTGCAGAGTCATCTATTCAATTCATTTGCTCATTACTAATAACCAGTTTATTTATTTATTTTTTTTGGAAGAGCTGCTTGATTTTCCCATATATTCTGGATATCAATCTCTTGTCTGAAGAATAACTTGGAAATGGTTTCTACCATTTCATTCAAATTATTGTTGTCATTGCTGTGAGGAAGTTATTTTTAGCTTTATGTAATCCCACTTATCTACTTTCAAATGGATATCCAGCTCATCCACATTCATTTTCTGAAAAGATTTCATTTTCTCCACATCATTGTCTTGTGTCCTTTGTCAAAAATCAGTTGGCTGTATGATTTGGGGTTTACTTCTGGGTTCTCCATTTTGTTGCATTGGTCTGTGTGTCTAATTTTATGCAATTACCATACTGTTTTGATTATCGCTATGTGTCTATTTTCATGTAAGTACCATGCTGTTTTGATTATTACTGCTTTGTAATATATTTTGAAATTGGATAGTGAGATAAGTGCTATTTCAGTCTTTTCAGACATTATTGCCTTGGTGTTATGGGTTCTTTTACGATTGTGGACACATTTTATTTTATTTATTTTTTGTATTTTTGTGAGGAACGTCACTAGTAATATATATTCACATAGAATGTATAAATTAATCTGGGTAAAACTGAGATTTTGATTATATTGATTCTTCTAGTCAGAAATATGGATGTCTTTCCCTTTTTTTTTGTATTTTATCTCAAATTTTTTTTTTTTTAATTGAGAGGTTTTTGCTATAGGGCACATGCACTGGCCTGTAAGACAGAGAGGGTTAGAAAGACAGAAAGCGAGAAATCGCCCCCCAGGAGGATGACCACGCTGCAATCCCTTCTCCTCCATTCTCCTCTTGGGATCCTGGGTACGCACGCACAAGCACCCAGTGTGAGTTTGAGTCACCGAGTCTGGGACTCGAACCTCAGTTGACTACGTGGGAGTCCAGTGACATAGCCATATTGCTAACTGCTGGTCCCTTACCTCACATTTTTTTAAAAAGATTTTCAGTTTTTCCTGTAGAGATCTTTCACTTCTTTTGTTGGGTTTATTCCTAGGATTCTTATTCTTTATTGGCTATTTGAAATGGGATTGCTTTTTTGAATTTTGCCTCAGATTGTTAATCATTGGTGTATACAAATATTATAGATTTTTGTATGTTAATTTTGTATCCTGCTTCTTTACTAATTTATCACTTCTAGAAATTTTTTATGAATACTTTTGGATCTTCTATATGTATAATTATTTCATCAATAGGGACAGTTCAGCTTTTCCCTATCTAAATGTCTTTTATTTTGCTATCTTGTCTGATTACTCTCTTATCTGGCTAGGACTTTCAGCATTATGTTGTAAAGGAGCAGAGAAAGTGAGCAGTCCGATCATGTTTTAGTTTTTAGTAGGAAAGCTTTCAACTTTTCCCCATTCAGTATGAGTTAGCAATGGATCTGTCACATATGGCTTTTATCTATTGAGGAATGAGTCTTCTACCTCTAGTTTTAATCATGAAGGGACATGATATTTTATCAAATGCTTTTTCTGCAGCTACAGATAATGATGACACGATCTTAATCTTTTTTTTTTCTGTTAAAGTGAGAGATTAAACTTTTACACTTTACAAAACCATTACACTTATTGCTTTGCATATGTTGAACTATCCTTGCATCCCTGGGATAAAGCCTACCTGATCAAGGCATTTAATCTTCTTAATACACTGTTGAGTTCAATTTGTTATATGAGTTTGGGAGAGTTCCTTCATTTTGAGTCTGAGAAGAATTAAGGTTAGAGAGAAAGAGAGAAAGAGTCACACACAGAGGAAAAAATGAGAAATCATCCTCCAGGGGGGATGGCCAGACCACAATCCCTTCTCCTCCATTCTCCTCCTTAGGTCTTGGGCACACATGCACATGGCGTGAGTTTCAAGCCACCATTTCTGGGACTCAAACTGCTGTCAGCCATATGGAAGTCCAGGATGTCACCACTATGCCATCTGCTGGTCCTACCTCAGGAGCTTGAGCATGTATATGTGGTTGACAATTTGAGCTGAGAAAGGCACTTAACAGAAATAAAGTATTTTTCTGGTAATTGCTATAAGAATTACTTTTTATAATTTGTGTCACTTTTCTAATAATGTAACACAAATGCAATGCTAGAATCAACTCTGAACTCTAGTCTGAATGATACATACATACTTTAAAAAAAAAGTTACTAGCATGAGAATGAAATCTTCTTTTAACTTAGTTACTCTAATTTAAAGTTGAACTCTAATATGATGTATAACTTCCTGGTGGGGTAATGAATGCCTAGACAATCTATATAATGACTGAAAACAGAGAAATTAACTTTCCTTTGCTAATTTAAATTTTTTCAACACACACACATGGATGCAAATAAATAACATTTTAAAGAACTAAGTTTAATCATCTGCAGGGTCCTCATTTTATCATTTGAACTGGTGTTATTTTTCTTTGATGTACCACTGAGCCCTGATCTGCTTTCTTCAGCAGTGAGCCCCTATGAGGAACCCGTGTGCCCCAGAATCATTTCTGTTAACTGGGTCTTCAGAGGAAGACTGTATATCAAAGCCTTCAGGCTGGAGATACACTGCAGGATTCTTTCTCTTGGTAAATGAAGCATGTTTTCTGGAGCATTCTGCATATCAGTGAATAGGAGTCTAGGGGAAAATAAAGTGTTGCTCTTAATATCTAGTCTTGGAAAGAAGAAGGTAAGCCAAGAGGTAAGTTGGCCAGAAAGAAACATACCCAAGATATTTTTAAAGGGGCGGGGAGATTTTTTAAAGTTATAATGTCAAACAATATAATTAACTAAGATTAGATCTCATTTCACTGAATAGCTCATTGGCCAAAGGCTATTTCCTTTCTTTAAAAATAGTTTTTTTCTAGTGCAATTAATACCTGCTTTTGAAATCTTTAGAGAGACAACCAAAGAAGAAGATGATTAAATATTAGAGAAGATATTGGCTTTTATTTTCCCTAAAATCCCTCCTGGTATTAATGTATGCAAATGTATTTAAGGGCTTCATTTTGTCTCTAGAATATGGACTAGAAAAGTAAACAGCGCTTCTTACTTAAAACACTCCAGTGCTCTGTGTTGAGTGTTACTAATAGCTTTGTTGTTCTAATATAATTCTCTAGGTGCT
>NW_006207432.1:555002-559672 GCF_000334495.1 Tupaia belangeri chinensis | reverse complement strand
AAAATCTGCCTTTCATTAATTGAAGCAGATAGTCTTATGATTTGGATTCAGAGGTATATGAGGTGTGAAAATATATTCATATGTATCTGCTAATGAGACTGATTTTGTAGCCAACTGTCCTTATGCACCCCGGGACGTGTTTATATTTTAGAAAACTCACTGTAGGTAAACTGCACAATTTTTGCTCATTCTAGTATTTTTTCTTACATTATCTGTTTGAGGTTTCTCTTTTGAATTATTTGTTGAATGTTTTTTTAAAAATAGAGGAATATGGCCTATTTTCACATTTTTTTTTTTTGTAGATTTATCTTCTGTAAACAGTCAAAAGGCTTTCAACGTGAAAACGTGCCCATACGGTATATGAACAGTTGTGTATTTTTGTTCTGCATTGGCTGGTTACTGAATCCTTGTCAATAAGGAAGGGACAGAGGGGGCAAAAAAATGCAGCCGCTACCTCGACTCTGGTAGACCCTAGAAATGCTGACAGTCACCAGATCCTGAGGTTGTGTTGTTCTGCTTTAATTCATGCAGTGATTCCTACAGGTAGAACAGATACCATTTAATAATATTTTTCACTCCTGTTACCTGGGGGAAAAACAGGAGGTTTCAAGAGGTTCTTGGGCCACACGACTAATCGATACATTATTGTCAGAATGTGAACACCCTCTGCACAATGCCACTAGACTTCATTCTACATTTTATGTTTGGATGAATGTCAAAACTGTACCTTCTTACTGTGATGGCACAGTTTCTATGTGTTTTGCTGACTAAAAGTTTATTCTTGCTCTCGAACTCACACTCAATTAATTACACCAGTTTTATGTTCTTCTGCAAAAATTCCCAAAGTTATATATCCTCACAGTTACAAAATTCTCTTAACAAATCCATTTGAAATATTTATTAGTTAATTAAATACTCTGACTAGATTACAATACATCCTCTTCCTGGAACAATGCATCCCATTATCTTCCAGGCTATAAAATTAATTATAATAACATAATGAGTGATAGGAATTGATTATCATAGATATAATGTCTATCATCCCTCAGGAATTAAAACAAAAGGCAATATGTAGTTGGTTGTGTACAACTACAAAGAATGAAAAACATCTCCTTTTTTATTGCCAAAGCTTCAATAAAACATCATATGTATTAGAGGATGTTTTATTACCATTTACAACCTAGCTTAACAGGAGGCAACAGCCACATCAGACACATGTCTGCAGGTTCCACCAGCATCTTTTCAGGACACACACTATTTCAAATCTGTCCTCTGGCCCAGCTTCTGTGGCACGCTCACTAGTGCACCAGACTGTGGAGCTGAAAGCTACAGATTGTCCACTGTTCAGGACTCCCATCTGGGTGGCCTGAAAATAAACACTCAGCTTGTGTGTGGGCAGGTGTGCCTAGGATCCTGGAGAGTAAAGGACTGGAGGAATTGGGTTGCGGCAAGACTGAACTATGTAGAGGGTCCTTCTCTCTCTCTCTCTCTCTGTCTCATATACACACACGTGTACTCTCTCATGAATAAAAATATTAAGAAGATAAATAAATGGAAAACCTTGAACCCTGCCTGCTCAGGGAAACACTATATCATCTGATGAAGTTGTCTGACTTTGTCCTTTTGGTTCCCTTATCCTCAATGCCAAAATGCAAATTCCAGATCCTGGAACTGCCATTCTGAACTCATTTTAATATACTTTTCTTTTTTGAAATATTACTCTATATATCTTCTATACATAAATAGTATATAGAATTGATCTAGAAATTTGAGGGGAAAGGCTAATGTACACTGTGTAAGAGGGTCAACAGGATCTGTTTAATCCTTATTTTCTCTTCTTTTCTGATACACTCTTTTAAATGCTTCTGACATCATGACTGATATATTTCTAACATCATTATCTTTTATTTTATTTTAGAAATTCTTAGTTACATCTAATAGTTATACATCTTTGTGGGGCACAGCATGGGTTTTTAAAGCAAGTATGCAGTGTGAGACCATCAAGTCAAGGATAATACCATATTCATCATTTTAAACAACGAATCCTGCATTATAAGAATTGTATGTATATTTGGCAACGTCTGCTTTATTCACTTAGTTGTGGTATGCTGTTACACACCCTTTTGCTCCCTTTGCTTGCATTCCTGTGTCTGCTAAATTCTTTTTCCTGATTCCTGCCTATCTCCACACCCTCTCATCCTCCCATGCAGTCTTTCATACCTACAATTGTCCTTTCGACTTCTACATCTTCAAATTTTTCAATTTCTGTCACAGAGTGCAGATATTCCATATATATTAAGCTGGGTTTGCCTTTTGTAGTCTGCTTTATTTCACTTAGCAATATATGTTCTAGATTTGACCACTTTGTGTTGAAGGACAGGATCTCATTGTTCTTTACAGTTGAGTAGTATTTCATTTTATATATGTGTCACTTCTTTTAATCTAGTCAACAGTTGTTGGATACTTAGATTAATTTCATGTCTTAGCTATCATAAATAATGCTGCAATGAACTTGGATAGGCAAAGGTATTTCGAACTGAGTGATTTCCTGTCTTTTGTGTAAATAACCAGGAGTGAGATTATTGAGTCATTTGGTAGTTCTATTTGTAATTTTCTGAGGATCCTTCATAATGTCTTCCACAATGGCCATACTAATTTACATTCCCATCAACAGTGCAAGAGGGTTTCTTTTTTTACCACACCCTAATTAGCACTTGCTCTTTATTTTTTTGATCATGGGCATTCTGACTAGAGTTGCTTTTATTTTTGTTTTTGTTATTTCTTAAGCTTCCTATAGGGTATATGTGCTCACCAGAGAAAGGCAGAGAGAGAGAAAGAGGGAGAGAGAGGGAGAGATAAAGTGAAAAAGATAGCCACTAGGTCCAGGGCTCAAACACGGTTGGCCATGTTGGAGTCCACTGCCTTAACCACCATGGCACTCTGCTGGCTCCACTTCATTGTGGTTTTGATTTGCATTTTCCTTATGGCAAGAAATATTGAACATTTTTTTCATTGTTTTTTGGTTATTTGCATGTCTTTCTTTAGAACTATCTAGTTAGGTTAGTTGCCCATTTTTAAATTGAACTATTAACTTTTTCTGCAGGTAAGTTGCTTGAGTTTACCATGTATTCTAATTATTAATTATTTATCTGAATTATACTTTGTAAATATTTTCTCCCAGTCAGTGGGGTGTCTATTTACTCTATTTATTGTTTCCTTTGTTATACTTGGTTTAATGCAATCCCACTAGTCTATTTTTGGAACTGTTACCCATGTAATACAGGTCTCATTTAAGAAATTTTTACCAACTCCAATGTCTTTAATATTTCCCCTGTGTTTTCTACAAGTAGTTTTATAGTTTGAGGCTTTCCATTTAACCTTTGATCAATTTCAAGTTGACTTTTGTTAATGGTGCGAGATAGGATTCCAGTTTTATTTTTAAGGTTTATATCCAGTTTTCTCATCACCGTTTGCTGAAATGCTTCTTTTTCTCCACTGAATCATCTTGTGTCCTTTCCAATAATTGATTGTCTGTAGAAACATCATTATTTACATTTTGCTTTAGGAAAATAAAGCATCTTTCTCCAATTCTGTCCACAAACCTCCAGGTTTTCCTTTGACTATAATGTCAATAATGTACGGAAAATAAGGGAACTAGTCACATATGGTAGATCAAAGAATATGAATAAAAGTATAAGAGTTATTCAAATACTACTTATCTAAGATGAATGATCAAATTTAGTGCCTTTGATTAGGAGTCAGCAAACTTTTTTTTCAAAATATATTTATTATAAAAAAATTGGTGAACCAGATTTAGCCCATGTGCCATAACCTGCCAATCTTGATTTAGATGGATAAAATGAAGTATAAATGTTTCCTTTATCAAAAATTAAAGTAATAATTGTTGCCAATTAATTATAGTAATGTTTATTGGCCCAATCTTTCACTTCCTTCTCTTTCAATGAGATACTTGCTACAATATAAATTATTCTTATATTACATAATAATAAGAGATGAATTTGAACAAGTTTTCTTCTGAAAATTGTTCATTCTAATTGACTGGGAATGTGGAATATTACATTTTAAACACCTGACCTCTGTGAGTTATCTATCATATGAGTTTGAAGATATCATTTAGTGCTCAGGGCTTTTCTTCTGAACTATTATTAAAATATCATTGTTTGATGTCTTTGAATTTTCAATTACTATCATGTTATAAGCTCTCCACTCACACCTCAAAGACAACATTTTTATAATATGACAAAAATTAACATAGATATGCCTCATTGTAGTCTTTTATTGTAACCAAGTTAAGAGCTTATAATGATTTTAAAAACACAACAACAATAAAAATAAAACAAGCACACAGAAGTACTTTTTGATATCTTAAGAAATTAATTATTCACTTATTTATTGGCTCACTAACCTCTTTGTCAGTGTCAGAAATGTAGAGAATTGTAAATTACATTTTCTTTCAGAAGGCAGTTGAATTGGAGAAATTTAGAGTGCTTTGAAGAGTCAAAGAAAAAGGGATATCTGTTCTTTTTATTTTCACCAGTTGATTATATAATAAAGAACCACTATGAGGAGGGTTTTACCTTAATTATAATTCATCTGCTTCTATTTCTTTTTCCTTTTAGAAAATTTTTTTCTGGGTCTTATTAGAAAGG
>NW_006207432.1:545777-554511 GCF_000334495.1 Tupaia belangeri chinensis | reverse complement strand
TAAGTAGGAGCATTAAAAAAAATTATATTTGCACTGAATTTCTATGTGTCAGTGTATATTAATTCTAAATATAATTCCTTAGTTCAGAAAGTAGAATTTTAATATCTAAGTACTTTCATGTGCTCCAGAATGGAACCAAAATTTTTCTAAAGTGAATTTTTCTAGCATGGTGATAGGAATGTGTTTACATCCCCAGTAAAATGCTGGTGACAGGTACCACAGGATGGTACTAAGGTTTATAACAGTTTGGGGCTTTTATCTGGAGTTGAGTAAATTGTCTCCTTGGCATACATTTGCTAACTATTAAATACCACTTTAAAATGGACTTGTACAGGTTTCCTCCACCTCCTCCCAAATAGAAGCTAGCAGAGGACAGCAAGCTGTGTGGAGGTTAAGACTGCTATTTGAGTCTCAGATTCTGCAGCTTGAAACTTGCACTGGGTACATGTGTATGCATGCCCAAAATCGCAAGAGGAGAATGGAGGAGAAAGGATTGTGGCATGGCCATCCCTCCCTAGGGGGGTGATTTCTTACTTTCTGTCTCTTTATCTCTCTGTCTCTCTGATGAGCGCTCATACCCTATAGCAAAAATCTCTCAAAAACTAGAAAAAGTGTCTCGTAGAAAAAGTATAGTAATATATCCTGAAAATAAATCAAGCAATTAGTCTAGCAAAAAACTCTTTAGGAGATAATACTTATTTTTCTGGGTAACTGAAAGCACTTGTTCTTGGATCAGTGATCCACACACAAACAGATAATGAAGGGTCTTAATTCAATGGAAAAAATAAGTCATATTTTCTTTGAAATTCCAGATAATATGTTGTTGATTGTAACAACTTATCCCCTTCCTTTATTCCTTCTGTTTTAATCACCCCATCTCCTGCCCATTAGTGATGAAAGAATTACTACCGGAAGGATAAGGAGATGAACAAAGACGACAGATAAAATCAGCAGGGAATGAGATTGTTCTCATATATTCACCGTCCAGGGAAGGAGGACCCACTGTGTTGTGCCAGGCTATGGGAACAAAGTCAAAACCAGGGCTGTAAGGGGCAGCACTTGAAGTATCAAGAGGAAGAGGTGATCCCCAGTTCCCATGACAGATACTATTGTCTTATTTGAATGGCACTGTGGGCTGGCAGAGAACTGAAGCCTACTAGCCTGAATAAGCAGGATTTTTTTTAGTCTTCTTCATAAGGAGAGTTGTCTCCTTTCTGCAGGAGTGAATGGTGAGAGGAGTGAATATGCAGATTTTAGGTCTGGCCTGGTGAGATATCATATTTACAAAAGTAAGAAAAATAAAATGTAGTACTCAAGTTAGGCAATGAGGACAAACAGAAGCTTATTATTTATGGGTAACCAGCCCGCCAGGGTCGGGAAGCTGCCCAAGGTGGATAGATCCTCATCTGCACCGTTGTTACAGATGCTGAAACGCTCTGAGTTTTCTACCTGGGTATGACGCGGATCACTAAGCTTAAGCATTGCAAACCATACTGTTCTGGGAGGAATGAGAATATAGCCAGGTAATCCTGGATTTTTCCTCTTTATCTCAGAATGCTGCATACTCCAATTCTGCTTATCATCAAGGAGAAGAAAAGCCAGGATGGCCAAGGACTTATGGGGAGCTATTTTTCTTTTCTTTTTTAAAAAAAAAAAAGATTTAAATTTATTTATTTACTTATTTGTCTATTTATTTATTTTTATTTGACCAGAGAGAGAGACACACACACACACACACACACAAAGAGAGAGTGAGAAAGGAAGTGACCATGTCCGGGACTCCAACTGTGGACGACCATGTGGGAGTGTCTGGCGCCTTAAGCACCATGCCAACTGCTGGTCCCAGGGAGACCGATTTTTCTGCAAAGAGAAATTGCATGTAGGGCATTTGAGGATATTAAATCCCACCAGATATCAAAGCTGCACAAAATATAGAGTATTAAGATTAGACCATATACCATATTGCCCTCTTGATGTGTCAGCATACATTTAAATCTTGGTGGTGATGGCCTCTTAAGGGAGTAAAGTAAGAACGCAATCAGAAGGGACAGACATGACGAGACTGACATCAACATAAATGATGAAGGGACTTTATGCCAATAAAGTCATTTGTGGGACCTGTATGGCATTTATACAGGCACTGCACATCCCCAGGGGTCATGAAGGGTATGCATTTAGACTAATCACTGCCTGTGTCAATAGTGGCACCCAAAGGGGAGGCAATTTTCCCTGTGATTCAAACAGTTCTCTGAGGAGTATCTCATGCCTCTCAATTAAGCCAGCAACCTGGGGCCTATACAGGAAATAGAATTCCCACTGAATGACATATGAAAAGATCATGGTCAGCTGAGGGGGCACAGTGCTAACAATGCTCCATGATGAGGCTCCATGGGAAGGTCCTAGGTTCTGATACTGAACTCTTCCTATGTTACTTGCCAAGTCTAGGTGCTGCTTCTCCAGGTTAGTGACATGAGAGGCACAGGCTGAAGAAGGGAGTTTCTGTTACTGGTTACCGGTAGACAATAAACAAGTACCATCAAACTGTCTTGAAAGCTCAATATATTCTGAGTATTTACAGGTACAACATAAAAGTATCTGTAAATTGCCCCTCAGTACAATCAATCAGAGTCAATCACTTTACTCTGAGTAACTACCCTGATTCCTTCAAATACACATTCTTGGTTTCTCATGACCATTCTTCAAACGGATCTTCCTATGACTCAGGATGTGGTCAAGGTGTTCTTGTTAGAATCCCTTCTTAATTTTGTTTGTCTGTTTGGAGATAATTTTTTTTTCTTTTTGCTATACATTGTATGCACTCATTAGAGAGACAGAGAGACAGAAAGCAAAAAATCACTCCCCAGGGGGATGGTCACACTGCAATCTTTCTCCTCCACTCTCCTCTCAAAATTTTGGCTATGCATGCACCCGCACGTGGCTCGAGTTTTAAACCACCAGGTCCAGTACTCGAACCACATTCAGCTATGTGAGAGCCCAGCAACATAACCTAACCAGTAGACCATCTGCTGGCCCCTCCTTTCTTGATTTCAAACTGGCTGCAGTCCCACTAGCCAGCTTCCCCTGCACATGCTATGACACACATGCATGCCTGTGATGCTAAATGCTGAGGCTGGAAAAGAGTCATGATCTGAAGACTTGATTTTGAGGGTGCCTGTCTTTCTCCCTCTGTTTGAACCTCTGTCTCTCATTCTTTCTCTCATAAAATAGATAAATATATAAACTCTAAGAAAAAGCATTTTAGAGAGCTGAGCCAGCAGGTGGCACAGAGGTTTGGGTGACTGGATCCCACGTTGCCAACTGCGGTTTAAGTCCCAGACTCAGTGACCAGAATAGTACACTGAGTGCATGTGTGTGCATGCCCCAAAACCTTGCCTAACTAGTCAAAGAGAAAGCCCTCTTTCCCAAGCAGCCTTTGTCATCTCTTGGAGCTAAACTAACCAAGGACAGTTAACAAAATTTAGCCAAACAAATTAGCCAAGAAGTAAGGGGGTTGTGGGGAAAGTCGTTAAATAAGAAAAATGCATGATTTTCCCGACAACCTAATAGTTGGTGAGCCAAGAAACAGTTAGTTACAATTGGCCAGATGTCCTTGGTCATAGTTATGCCCTAATGTTCATGATGCTGTTTGTTTTAATTGCCTTTGTGTTTACCTTTCTGGTTAATGTTAAAAAGGTGTTATGTATTCAGAATTTACTTAAAACTTTAATAATTAGTTTCAAAATTTGTTCTCATTTTAATTTTGCTAGAGAGTATGTGTGCTCACTGGAGAGAGACAGATAAAGAGCTATGGAGAGGAAAAGTAAGAAAGCACCCCCCTTGGGGGATGGCCGCACTGCAATTCCTTCTTCATTTCTCCTTTCAAGATTTTGAGCACACATGCACACACGCTTATGGGTCCAGGATTGAACTATACAGTCTGCCATAAGGAATCCAGCTGTCTGAACCACCACAGCAGTGGCTGGCCATACTTTAATCATTTTAATATCCCTTGTATGTACTCTTAAAATAATAAATAATTACAAAAAAATTTAAATAGCTGGAATTTTCTGCCTCTACAATTTGAGCATTTCAAATACTGCCTGGAATTATGAAAGACCTTTCCCTTTTATATGATTTGAAAACAACCTATAAAAATAGCACTGCAGCTTCACATAAATATGCAAAAGGTGAAATTTTTAACAGTTTTTTAAAATAATTATTTTAAAAATTGTATTGATTATTGTTATTATTATTATTTTTAAATTTGACCAAAGAGACAGAAAGAGATAGACAGAGAGGGAAAATGAGAAAGCAAGCTGCCAGGTCCAGGACTCAAACCATGTTTAGCCATGAGAAAGTATAATGCCTCAACCACCATGCCACATGCTGGCCCCTACAAAACATGAAATTTTTAAACTTTGTAAGTTTTTAGAAAGTTTTCTGGAACCTATATTTCCTGTCATAAGTACATCTTCTACAAAATATGTCAAGCCAAAATATGTCAATGAAAGCATGAAGCTATGCCTAATAAAATAAAAATTCACTAGAATACTTTTTTCCTACCACAATAATAATGTATCAAATTTGATAAGTTATTAGACCTTTCTATAGAGGTGACATCTTCCTAAAGACATTTTTTTTTTCTAAAGACGTTTTAACTGAGAAATTTTAATTTGAATGTGGTCCCCTGGAGAAATTGGGCTGTTAGAATGTCATGTATTGTCAAGAGAGACATATTGGAAAGAAATTCAAGAACAAGTCACTTGGAGTATGTCAGAGAATGTGAGCTTTATTCTGAGATCAGTAGTGTCACCAGGGCAGGCTCTCCAGATGAAGAAGGGCATGTGAAGTTTACATTTTACAAAAATTACTCTGACTTCTGAGAGAACTATTTGTGAAGTGAAACTTATTATTAGAGCTCATTCTTATACTTTCTCAGTTCTTGCTGGAATCCTCTCTGTGTTTATAATTCATCTTACATCCTGTTATCAGAAGCTTTTGTAGAGGTAGTTTTACTTGTTTGTCCTTACTCTTTACTAACTTTGTCAATGTCACTTTATTTTTACAAAAAGGCCCCCATGCTCACCCCCAAAGTCTTCTAGAAAAAAAAAAATCCCAGCTACATAACCACCACACGATCTGTCCTCCTCCAAATCTTTCTAACCGCTCTAATGAGGAACCATTGTCCCCATGTTGCTGATCCCAATTTATAATACTTTCATGCATATTTTTGTAAAACATGTTTTTTGGTAGAGAGATATGAGGCTATTATTAAAATCTTTAGTTAAATGTATTTATCAGTTTTAGAAGAAGAAATAGAACAAGTGAAGCTGTGCTTCAGAATTCCATTATATATTTATTTTTGGGGACCAGCAGATGCTGTAATATTTATGTTGCTGGATTCCCACATGCTTAACCTCGGGTCAAGTTTGGACCTGGTGGCTTAAAACATGCCAGGCACGTGTGTATGCATGCCCAAAATCCCAAGAGAAGAATGGAGAAGGGATTGTGGTGTGGCCATCCCCCTTGGGGGGAGTAGATTTCTCACTTTCTCTCTCTGTCTCTCTCAGTCTCTCTGGTGAGAAAATGCACCTTATAGCAAAAAAAAAAAAATCTTTAAAAAAGTTATTTATTTATTTCTCTATTTTATTGATCTCCCTGTAGCAGACTTTTTTTCAGATTGGCCTATAGTGCCAGGATACCAAGGAAACAAGAGTAGGAGTTGTGAGGCATTGAAAGTCTAGGTTCAAAATTTTCCCACAATCACTTCGACCACATTACATTGGTAAAAATAATTACAAAGACAGCCAAGTTGAAGGGGAGAGAAAATATACTTCCCCTCTTAAGGGGAGGAGAAACTAAGAACATGTGAGAGTCAGCTCTGTGGCACAGTTACAATGCACTTGTCAATAGAAGCTGGATTCCACATGGGGACCCTGGACCACAGAGTGGAATTTCCAGCCTGGTCAGCCTGAAACACAGGGCCTACCTGCAAGTACCCAAGATCTGACAGGATGGAGCACTAGGGGCAGGAGATCATGGTGTGACCAGACCCCTCGTTCTCACTCTTACATGCTTGAATGCACATTATCATGAATATAGGGGAAAATTCTTTAAAAAAATGTGTAATTCTCATCTACTATAAATACTTACTGCAATGTATTAATATTGATTTAAAAGAAGTGTGTGATTTTTCGGACTAATCCATGTGTCAAATAATCTCTTCTTTTTATTGTTCATTACCATCCTCTGATTTCTTGTAAGTTTTTCTTCTTTCTGAAAATATTGGAGTTTTTTTGTTTGTTTTTCACATTGTGGCCATAGGGTGTTGTGTGCTCACAGGAGACAGAGAGAGACAGAGAGAGGGAAAGTGAGAAATCGCCAAAAAGGAATAGGGCTACACCACCATCCCTTGTCCTCCATTTTCCTCCTGGGATTTTGGGCATACATGCACAAATGCCAGGTGTGATTTTCAAGCTGCCATGTCTGGGACTGAAACTGCCATTGGTCATGTGGAAGTCTAGTGCCCCAACCACTACACTACATGCTTGCTTTCTAAAAAACAACTTTTAATGAGAATCTCTGATCTATAAAAATATCTGTGCTCATTTTTCTACAAATGGCTTTTCTTTTCTCTCTTTCTTTTTTTTAAAAATTTTAAGAGATTTTTTTTGCTATATGGTGTGTGTGCTCACCAAAGAAACAGAGAGACAGAAAGTGAGAAATCACTCCCTAGTGAGGGTAGCTACATTGCAGTCCCTTCACCTCCATTCTCTTGGGATTTTGGGCACACATGCACATGTGCCTGGCATGAGTTTAAAGCCACTGGTGGGACTTGAACCACAGTTCACTACTGGGAGTCCAGTGACATAACCGCTACACCATCAGCTGTTCCCAAAAATGTCTTTTCTTTTTAAAAGGATCGGCCAATGATTTTCTTAAGAATATTGAATATGTTATTACACTCTTGCTGAACTTCTATTAGTGCTAAATGGAAGTCTGTTATTCTAACTATCATTCCTTTGTCACTAATCTATTTTTCCTTTTTTCTGTTAAAACCTTTTATTTGCTGTGATTGATAATTTCATGATGTTAAGTTTTGGTTTGGATTTATTTTATTTAATGGACAAAATATTCATTTCGCTCCATCAATCTAAGAAATCAGTTAACTGTGAAATCTGGACAATTCTCAGTGAAAAATTCTTCATCTTTCTGTGATTCTATTTTATTATCATGAAACACTTTTAAGAAATACGTTGAAATCTCTGGTTTTATTTTCTATTTCTCTGCCAGAAAGACAGAGAGAGACAGAGATACAGAAAGTGAGAAATCACTCCCTGGGGGGATGGCCATGCCACAATCCTATCTATTTTTTTTTCTTTTCTCTTCATTTTTTTCTTTTTGTTTTTGTTTTTTATTGTTTCGCTTTTTGGTACATGTAAAATGAAAGCATACTTGCTTTCTCTGATGTCCTACCACTTAAAACTCATTGAGGGTATCAGTAATTCTGGTTTTTGTCCTTGTTTTGTTTTTATCCTTCTCACAATGCCTTCTTAAGTCCATGCTCACTGCATTTCTGTTAGATATTAGGCACTGACATAGACACAGGGTTAGAGATGAATAAAAAGTTAGCCAAACTCAAGAAACTTGTAATCTGTGGAAGGAAACAGAAGTGTATGCAACCAAGTATAAAACAAATGAGAGGTATTTGAGAATGCCCAAAGTGCTCTTGATGCAGAGAGGGGGAAACAATTCATTCTGACACAGGGAGCTGGGAAATGCTTCATGGCACAGGTGGCAGCAAGGTTCAGTAATTACTCTACTGAAGAAATAATCTTCTTTTCAGTCCATGTACCTGGTGCTGTGCTTGCCTGGACTCCTTTTGCTGACAATGTGAGCATTTTAAGGCTCCTTTCAACCCCAGCTAAATCTTTAAACACCTCCAGGTTTTAAAGCATTCCTCTTCTGGCCCATCAATAGTAAATTTACAACCTACAGGTCAGAACCAAAAGCTTTTCAAAGTGTAATTGACAAAAACCAGGAAGTATCTCACTTTATCCAAGAAACTCGAAAACTTCCAAATGAACCTGGCAAAGGTGGGGCGTACTGCTTTCAATCAGAATCACTCCAGCTATTTCTTCCAATCTCTGTGGGAAGGTAGGGACAGATTTCAGGAGGCTGAAATAATCCTGAAAGCTTCTTACAATAGCATGTGGCAAGCAAAACTGAGTTCCCACAGTGTCAATATGAGACAAATTTATATCATATGTCAAAACTCTGTAACTAATTTTGCAGCACACTAAATCCAGTGGAACTTCAGGTTGCTACCTAAAATCCACTCACCCTAACCTTCTGTCACAACTGTTTCCTGCAGTAGCTATAGTTTTTTCTATTTATCATGAAATTTTTACTATTATTGAGGAAATACATACATATACATATATATATATATATACACACACATACACATACACACACACTGATATACACACACACATACACATACACACACACTATAATATTATATATATACATATATATAATACACACACATATATACACACACACATATATATACATAATATATATGTGTGTGTGTATACATAATATATATATAATATATGCTATATTTAGTAGTTAGATTTGTTATTTGGTATTTCCTTACAGTCTTATGTATAATCAGATAAGTTTATAATTTTCTTAAAATTTTTTCATTATTAGGTGTGGACACTGA
>NW_006207432.1:542602-545711 GCF_000334495.1 Tupaia belangeri chinensis | reverse complement strand
AGAAACATTCATAATGGTAAAATGAGTTGAAAATTTAAACAACAATTCCAAAAATATAGCACTATTGCTTCTCTGTGCTTTCCATGTGGGATCTATTTTTAAAAATATATGCTTTCAGAGACCAGCAGATGGTGTAATGGTTATGTCCCTGGAATCCCACATAGCTGATAGCAGTTCGAGTCCTGGACTCAGGGACTTCAAACTCACACCAGGCACATGTGCATGCGTGCCCAAAAATTCCCAGGAAAAGAACAGAGAAGAAGGGATTGTAGCATGGCCGTCTTCCCCAGAGTTTTATTTTTATTTTGGAGTTCATATACTCTTAGCTACTCAAGCAGATTTCTGCAGAGCCATGATCAGACTCAATGTCTTATAAATATCAATACTCTAAAAATATTCTAAAACTTGTAAACATGAAAGTTAAATAGCAAAAAATACCTCTCCAAAAAAAAAAAAGAAAAAGAAAAAAAAGGCTAATTGTCACTATGCAGTGTGTTTTCCTTTCCAATAAAAGAAGACGAATCAGACTGAGTGATACTCATGAAATAACTATTATTGCTTCCTTGATAATATTTCTCCTTTTCATCTTTTACTTTAATTAGTGCCAAGATGTTATTCTCTAGAAATACATTTAGTAGATTTATTGTAAGTAGAAAGTGGCACACTCAGCATTGATAGCATAGAAATTGTCTCTCCAGGATGAAGGGCAGAAAAAAATTCTGGCCTAGCTGTAATATTGCCTCATTCCTCCTCTGTTGTCCTCTCCCCCAGTCTCCAAGAACATAGAAGACTGGAACACTGATAATAGAGTTAGATTAGGTCACTAGACAGATGAGATTTTGTCTGAGTAAAACAAGTCTCTGAGAGATAGTGGGAGGGGAATTGCTCTTAGTTGCGGGGAACGGACTGTGCTCTGTGGATGGCTAGAGCACCAACGGAAGGAAAGAAGGGAGAAAATTTCAGAAAAGAGACTGCAATTAGACAAAACAAACACACAAAAAACCTTATTTATGCTCTTGCTTAAAGCTGAGCTTCCCCTGAGGCTTGAACACAATTAGCCACCAAAGGAGATGATTAAAACCTGTGGATTTGTGCTTTATGTAAGGCTCTATTTACCTACTCTCTTGTCTTTTCTCTAGAAAATCTAAATATGCCCATGGTTTAAACTATGACTTACTGGGCTAGCTGGTGGTATGGTAGTTAACTTAGAGCTGGACTCCTATGTGGCCAACTGCTGTTTGGGTCCCAGACCTAGTGGCTTGAAACACACCAGATGGGTGTGCGTGTGTGCCGAAAATTACAAGAGGAGAATGGATGAGAAGGGATTGTAGTGTGGCCATCTTCCCTGGGGAGGTGATTTCTAACTTTCTGTATCTCTTCTCTCTGGGGGAACCACACATACCATCTAGCAAAAATCACTCAAAAACAAAACAAACCAAAACAGAAAACCATCCCTTAACTGTTCTTTTGAGAGAGCATCAGTAAAATGTGTTTCTTAATCAATTTTTCAGTAGGGATGATATCAGGAAATAGTCTTTATTTTAGTATCAATTGTAATTTTACTAAGAAAGGATTATTCCAAATGTAATTATAAAGCCACTAGTATTGTGTTTAGTTGATGAAAAAAAATCAATTCATGCCATCATTAATTTATTAAAAATTAATGTTTCAGGAGATTGAGGAGTCATTACAGCACAAAACACCAATGTCGAATCTTAAAGGGAAAGTGTGACTAAGATTTTAAGAGGATTTGAATGTGAAAGTGTGTCTGGTAGTCACAAATCCATAAAAGTCTTTGGAGGGATGTGGATCTCTACCAGCGCTCTTTTCTAGTGGGAGTAAAGATAGTTTATCCTTTGATGTTTGAGCTGTGAATGTTAATGGCTTTTTGGTATTGTGGATAAGTAAATGCTCTGGGTGATGACATTTTATAAATGATTTTCAACTTTAACAATTCAACTTCGGCTCACCCCTCTTATCCACTAGCCTTAAAAACTGATAGAGTATTTAAGCAGCCCACCAGATTGTACATGATTTAGAGAAGGTATGAGCCTGCTCTGGTGTGTCCTCTCTTGGCTCTCAAAGATGATTTTTCAGGGGCGTACAAGATTCCTACCCACTACAGAAATAAAGATCTAAATGTGTCATTCAAAGGTTTCTGCTAATATCATTAACTGGACTGGTGTGCATTGTATTCATGCTGGAAAAATTCATTTTGCAAGCTCTGGTGATGTACAGTGACTATATGTATAAAATACATTTTTAAAAAGAGTTAAAAAATTGCCTTCCTTATCATTCAAATAAAACTCTTAAGGCTATTGTTCTCTTTTTTGTTAGGAGATAATAGACTTAAATAATCCTTTAAACTATTGACTTTCAAAACTTGAAAACTGAAATCTCTGGTTGAAATACATAATTGTGCGAAGCAAAAGTTTGAATTGTATATCATCCACAAGGGGACATCTACCTATAGCTGTTCTTTCCAGTGAGTGCCAAAAGGTCAGCAATTAGGCCATTTATTAGGTTGCTGAAGGTGTAAAGAACCATGGGCACATGTATTTATACAAGTTCTGTAATTGTGTTTGGGCTTCCTTTCAAAATTCTACCTTTACTAAAACTGACTTGTAAAATTGAGTACGTCTTCACCCCTTATAGGTTTATTAGGGGCTATAAAATATATAGCTGGCTTTCTTTTGAGTTTTGCATCATTGAAAATAGATTAGCCGAAAGCTCAGGTTTATTTAGATTTTATTAACATTAATGTTTCACATGACTAGAAATGGAGAGAAAACTCAAACTTTTTGTTTCAATGTAATTGAAAATATGTATGATATTGAAGATCAATACAGGCAGCCATTCAAAGTCATCCATGGATAAAATATTAGGACTGATTGGGCTTATGCAAAGAAAAGTTGTTTAACCTCTGCTGCAGTAAACATGACTTTTAGGCTTATAAATTGTGGAATATACTATCAGCTCAGTGATTATTAGATATCCTTTTAATATCACATTTTAAATAATATACCAGCTTCATTTATAGTACTACCTAAAAGTTAAATATTATGACAATGGATATAAAATTATGGCTAAAATAATTTTTTTTTTTTTT
>NW_006207432.1:541462-542591 GCF_000334495.1 Tupaia belangeri chinensis | reverse complement strand
GGCTAGTCTATGTTATTTAGCTTTATTAAATACTGATATTGTTGATTTTTCCCTTGCAGTCTAGATTAATATTTTTGATATATAAAAATTCTGCTCTCGCATCATTATAGCTATGTGAAGTATTCCTTGGCCCAGCCTCAGTGGTGCAGTTGGTAGTAGTACTTTTTTTTATAAGATGTTCTATTTTAAAAAGTCAAATAGTTTTGCACAAGGTCAGTGAATATCATGCTTTTTGTTTATTAGATTATCAAATTTGTACAATATTTGACTAATATTAATCAAAGTATTATTTTAAATTTCAAACGGGTTTAGTTAAATGTAAATACAAAAGATTTCATTTACCAATCTCTTATCTTGCTGTATGCCTCTCTCCACTGTTGGGTGCTCATTAATGGCAAATGCCATGAAAGGCTGGATAATCTAAATGTGGAGGTCAGATAACCTGGATGACCTTACTTAATCATAATAGGGAAGTGAGAAGGATTAGTATCGGATTTGTATTTAGGAATAAAGATATTGGAAACAAAGCATTTATTGAATCCTGATGTTTAATTCATCGAAGAAGCGATGGCCCCTGAAGACTAACACTCATGGGTATGTAAACAGTTGAAACGAGTTTTAGAGATACTGAAATTCAACATCAACCTTTGAGACTGATAATTTGCCTTTTGGTTTATAATCAGACCCAGGTTCACACATGTCTAGGATCCTAAAGGCCAAAATTGGCTCTTCACAATATAATTTCAGGTCATCCATCCATATAAATGTCATATATATGTATTTTTTTCCATTATTCCCTTAAAATGACAATGACATGAATATTATGCCTTCTCCTGTCAAAACTAAATATCAATAGATAAATAAATAAATATTAAAAAATAAATTAATAAATGAAAACTGAAAGATGTAAGTATGCACGAGAACCTGGGAAAGGACACATATGCAAGTGTATAATTAAAATGCAAAGTCAAATTGATCCATGTGTGTCTAGGGCTTTCCTAAACCATGAAGAGCCAAGTATGCAGGAAAGAGTACCATAATCTTCTGCTTTAGCCCCCGGAGGAAACAATAGCTCATTTCTGTGTTAAGCAAAAAAAAAAAAAGAAGAAAAATGGCATAAATGAACACA
>NW_006207432.1:532745-539261 GCF_000334495.1 Tupaia belangeri chinensis | reverse complement strand
AAAAATGGCATAAATGAACACACAAAAATTATTTTTATATATATATATACATATACATATATATATAAACATATATATATATATATACATATATATTATTTCTAATTTGTGAGCCAATCTAGCAGAAATAATTCTAAAAGCAAACACAAACAAAACAACACAAACTTTGGAAAGTTTTACTCATTTCTTCATTCCCCTTTAAAAGTCAGGACCCATCTATAATGGCAAGAGATTTATTTTTCTTTTCTTTTTTTTTTCCTCACATCTGCTGAAGAGCATGTGCACTCCCAGAGAGTTAGAGACATACAGAGAGGGAGAGGGGAGAAAGCCAGTGAGATGTGGCCTCATAGCTGTCCGTTCTTCTCTGCCTTCTCCATCTTCCATCCTGTTTGGAGTTGGGGCATGAAAACACACACGTCTGGCATGTTTTGTTAAGCCGCTTTGTTCAGGATTCAAACCATGCAGTTTGCCATTTGAGATTAAGCTGCCTTTACCACCAGACCCCCCAGGCCTTGGAGCAGGCCTAGATTAGTTTTCAATGGATAGCCATCTGGCATTATAAACAGCAAGAGTAAGATCTGTGCTGGATAAATTCTTGAAGGTTTAGAGAATGAGTATCCAGAGAAGTGTCATTTGATTGAGATTAGGTTTAAGTTATTTGCATGGGAGAATAATTTCACCTACTTTGGGTATAAAAAGGGATAGTGCAGTGCTATCTGGCTCTTAGACCCCTCATCTTTGTGGTTAAGATCCATTCCAATGCCCACTATTGGCTATGGTACTTCCTGTTCATTTCATAAAATAAACTCCTTTAAAAATTAAATCATGCATAAAATTGAAAACTCAATTACTAGAATTGATACTAAAAAGCAAACAAATAAGAGAACTTCCAAAGTAAACCTTCAAGCATATATATCACCAAATTCTGCATAGATGGCAGAATGACCAAAGAGGAGCAGGTAAGGTACATTTTTATCTCTAAACAACAAGTTTCAGTAAAATACATTTGAGTGCTAAATCTTAGATTACTACTAGGAGCATTCTAAGCATAACAAACTATATCATCATCTCTTTCAAAGAGTCTAAATTTAGAGCTGTGTACCATATCTTCCTCCTCCACGATGACTTACATGGTCACTTCTTTATTGTCATTATCCCACGTTCCCACCACCCCATCATGGTGCAGACCAATTTATCTTCATACAGGCAGGATTACAAACAGTATGCAGAAGACTGCACAAAATTAGCTTTGATGTTCTGAACAGATGCTGCTAACCAGGACAGAGCTAAATTTTTATGACTCATCAGTGTGTAACTCTTTCAGGAAACATGGCTTTGCTCCCCAGGAATGAAGTGATTTTCATGAACTCTTACTAAACATACTTTTTATCCTAATGGAATTTCTTCTAGTCTTTGTTCAGAGCATAAAGTATGTGCGTATTTCTTTTTCTGTGTTTCAAATTATAGTCATATGTACATATATACACATAACTTTTTTCCCCCTCTATCCTTTTCACTTTGTGCTGTTAAACATTACTTAGGGGGCCCACAGGTGCTGAACTCCCACAGGGTCAGCTTCGGTTTGAATCCCAGACCTGGTGGCTTGCTTTCTCACTTTCTCTCTCTCACTTTCTTTCTCTGTCTCGCTCTGGTCAAATTAAATACAATAATAATAGTGAATAAAATAAAATAATGTATTAGAAAAATTATTTAAAAATTATTTTAATGGCATATTTGTCAGATTGTGCTGCCATAACAAAATGCCACCAACTGGGCAGCGCAAACAATCAGCATTTCTCACTGCTCTGGAGGACAGAACTCCAAAATTAAGGTGCTATATCAGTTAGTTCCGCTGAGGCTTCTGTACGGCAAGCTGAACTTCCTCTGCACATATATGTAAAGAGAGAGATTTCTGGTGTCTTAAGTTTCTTTTATAAAGGCTCTGATATCATCAGATTAAGAGTCAACTCTTATAACCTCATTTAACCTTAGTTATCTTCTCAAGGGTCCTAGGTCCAAATTGAATCACACTGGGAGATAGGTTTTCAACATTATAATTTAAAGGGGACACAATTCATTACAGAGTAAATGGTTATGTAAAAGAAACGTCTACTATATGACTAATCATTATTCAACTGGTCAAAAATATTTTTAAATTTTAATTATTATAATTGAAATAATCATAAATTACATTATAATTTGTATACACTCAGTATATAACTATAACTAAGAAATGCAGGGACCAAATACAATAATAATGGCTATGTTGCTGGACTCCCACGTAGGTGACAACGGTTCGAGTCCCGGGCCCAGTGGCTTAAAAATCAAGCCGGGCACAAGAGGAGAATGGAGGAGAAGGGATTGCGGCGTGGCCATCCCCTCTGGGGGGGTGATTTCTCACTTTCTGTCTCTCTGTCTCTCTCTGTCTGTCTGACGAGCACACGTGCCCTATAGCAAAAACCTCTCCAAAAAAAAAAAAAAGAAGAAATGCAATATAGTTATATTTTAAGATTCTTGATCTATATTATCAAATTCATTTACATAAATAATATACTTACTTATATTTCTACCACCAGAATTAAGAGTGTCCAAGAATACCAAAATAAGTGCAAAAATAAGATGTTAATGCCTTATTATCTTCTTTTATCTCCTAAACTCATATCTGAAGATGCTGGCAAAACAAGTAGGAGGTAACCAGATTTAAGAACACATTGTGGGATCAGAAACAAGTAAAAAGACTACCAAAGTAAAATTTCAAGCATATACATCAACAAAAGCTGGACAGATGGCAGAATTACCAAACATTGCGGATGTAATGGTTTTGTCACTGGACTCCCACATAGTTAACTGTGGTTTAAATCCTGGACCTGGTGGCTTAAAATGCATGCTGGGCATGTGTGCTTGCGTGCCCAAGATCCCAGGAGAAGAATGGAAGAGATGGGGTTGTAGCGTGGTCATCCCTCTGGGGAGTGATTTCTCACATTTCCTCTCTCTCTGTTGCTCTCCAGTGAGTACAGTCATCCTATGACAAAAAAAAAATCTAAGAGAAAAAATGTAAATATGTAGAAGACTATTATTACAAGATTAAATAGTGTTGCCTTTTTATGTGGGATGCTATCTAAACTGCTATAATTAAGAAATGCAGTATAGTTGTATAAATAAAGCAGTTTCTCTTTTAAATTAGATTACAAAATTTGGTGGACAGTTTGGACATTTAGGAGCTTTCCCCACATGCTTACCTGGAGATGTGGATGGTCAGGTTATGTGCCGGATTGCCTGCTGCCAAAACTCTTTCACAGTATAGTCGTACATTAGTGTCTGATGACGAGAGTCATGCATGTGAGATTTAAAAGGTGAGAGAGATAAAGAGAGATCATTATTCTCTATTGGTTATTACTGACATATATGTAAATGTGATGCCCAAGCAGCTTTCGGTGTTCTTTTGGAAAATCCGCAGTTTGATTTGTGCTGCATATCTGCTGGCCCAGACTGTGACAATCTATGGGAACCTCGCAGAGTTTCATGAGATGTGGCGTGCTTTCACCGAGCATCCTTGAGTATCCCCCTTCTTTGACCTTCACCGAGACAATGGTTCTAAGCATCTGATTCTCTTCCTAAAATTGTTCATATTTTTTTTTACCAGTCTCCAACAACACTAAATTTTGTGCCAGAAGCAGCCCCAAGAAACTGAAGCTCAATTTCTAGACACTGTTCTCTGTTCTGATTAGATTTGAAAGTAGCAATAAATTGATTACTAATGAAAAATGACGACCTGGTATTTCATGGCATTTACTGGAAACATACTTTTTTGAATCAGCACATGAAAATGTCTAGAATGTGGTCACAGAATCACGGAAGATTCATTAGCTCCGAATTAGAACATTAGGAAAAACAGGCAATACAAGAATATACAAACTGTGGGTTTGGGGTTTGTATCAGCTAAATGCCAGAAAAGACTGTAAGAAGAAAACAACGAGTTTAGGATTTTCAATTTCTGGTTTAAATCATGGGTAGAAAACTGAAAAGTTTTTCTGATTACTATGAGAAATCCCTAATTTATTAAAGACATAAGACTGAATTTTCTGATAATCAAACAAATTTGATCCTACAGTAGGCTAAATTTCCATATGTTTCATTCACAAGCTCAGCAGTTTTTTTTTTTAATTGAAAGTTATAATGTAGATCAGAGAGACTGGGACTTTGAATTACAAATACGGGTATTTGAGTAGATTCTGATAAATATGAAGATAAACTTTCATGTGAGTCTCTCTTCCAGATAGAACTAGTCCTTTTCCTGTACTCAAGAGAATTAGGTAAATCTTGCCTATTACTCCCACAATCATCTCACCGAAAGCAGTAGCTTTTCAAAGGGTGCCAATTTTCATTTCCCACATTAATTACTTTCCATGTTTTCAGACTCACTACTAGACTGAAATCCCAGCAGGCTACAAAAGGACGATGCTATGATTTGAATGAATCCCCCAAAACTTCATGTGCTATAATTAGGTGATCTTTTGTGATGGAATTAGGTGAGTGAAAACCTAATCTGACTGTGGTATTTAAAAGTTGGTCCCTTTCGGGCAAAGATGATTAAATTCAGCAAGACAGGACCGTCATGATTTAAGTCTGATGAATTTACCAGCAGAGGGAATGCGATAGGCAGGGATGCACAGACACTGATGCACGCGCTCCTGTCTCTACCATGTTGTAATGCAGTCAAAAGATCCCCATCACATGTAGCCCCTGGATCTTGGACCACAAAAGTGTGAGTTGAATAAACCTCTAAACTTTATAAATTACACGCGTTTACATATGTTCTGTTATTTAAAACAGACTAGATTAAAACAAATGACAGTAAGTCCTAACCTGACAGAATACATCACACACACTGAAGATTTGCAAAATCTTGTCAGCTGTGTTGCCACAAACCTGATAAATATAGGTGGGAATAATTTCTAAGAATGATATACCACGAAGAAAACATCATTGTTGGATTTGGCTGAATTCATTATTATTGATATGGACATAGTGACCAAAGACTGAAAAAATAAGGCATTAACAATGTTGAATCTGTTATCTTGAGCATGTAAAAGTGGCTTGAATATGTACTCATCTGCTTGAGTAGAACCTGGACTCAAAATTGGCCTACATGAACATAAACAATGAGATTTCAGCACATCATTGTTATATTCTCAACGAAGTCTAGAAAGTTAAGGAGATAAGAACGAAAAAATAAGTGTATTACATATAACCTGGTTTCTATTCCTTAACTATTTCATGTGATGAGAAGTGGGCTTTATACGACAACTGGCAATGACCAGCTCATGGACTGGAACAAGGATAGGGTCCAAAATACTTGCTAAAGCCAACTTGCACCCAAAACAAAGGTCATAGTCACCTTTTGGTGGGGTCTGATCCTCTACAGCTTTATGAATTACAGCAAAACCATTGGATCTGAGAAGTATGCTCAACAAATCGATAAGACACATCGAAAATTGTAATGCCTACAGGCAGCGTTGGTCAACAGAAAGGGCCCAGTTCTTCCTCAAGGCAACATCCAACTGGACATCACACAACCAATGCTTCAAAAATGGAATGATTGAGCTATGAAGTTTTATATTTTTCCACCATGTTCACCTGACCTCTCACCAACTGACTACCACTTCTTCAAGTATCTTGACAACTTTTTCATGGAAAATGCTTCCATAACCATCAGAAGGCAGAAGATATTTTTCAAGAGTTTATTGAATCCCAAAGGAAGGATTTTTTTTTTTTGAGAGGTTTTTGCTATAGGGCGCGTGCGCTCATCAGACAGACAGAAAGAGACAGAGAGACAGAAAGCGAGAAATTACCCCCCAGAGGGGATGGCCATGCTGCAATCCCTTCTCCTCCATTCTCCTCTCAGGATCTTGGGCACACATACACACGTACCCAGCGTGAGTTTTAAGCCACCGGGTCCAAGACACCAACCACGGTCGACTACGTGGGAGTCCAGTGACATAGCCATTATGCCAACTGGTGGTCCCCCAAAGGAAGGATTTTTAAAATACAAGAATAAATAAATGCACGCCTCATTGGCAAAGACTTGGTGATTGCAATGGTTTCTATTTTAGCTAATCAATATGTGTTTGAGTCTAGTTATAATGATTTAAAATTTATGATTTGAAACCACAATTCCTTTTGCACTAACCTAATATATAAATTAAGGGACATTCTACTAAATAACTACACTACGTTCCTCAAAATATCAAAACCAAGATGACAAAAGTCTAAGGAAAGATATCTACCAAAGAAAACTGAAGAGACATGATGACCAAATGCAGAGTGGGGTCCTAGATTAGGTACTGATAAGAAACACATCTAGATACAATGCTTAGAAATGATATGATCTTAGGTAGCTCTATTGTATCATTATTACATTTTACAGTTTTTACAATCTTTGGAATTTGGGGCACTTATACACATGTGTCTGGTGTGAATTTTAAGCCACCAGTCCAGGGACTCAAACTGTAGTCA
>NW_006207432.1:518540-531107 GCF_000334495.1 Tupaia belangeri chinensis | reverse complement strand
AATATGTACTCATCTGCTTGAGTAGAACCTGGACTCAAAATTGGCCTACATGAACATAAACAATGAGATTTCAGCACATCATTGTTATATTCTCAACGAAGTCTAGAAAGTTAAGGAGATAAGAACGAAAAAATAAGTGTATTACATATAACCTGGTTTCTATTCCTTAACTATTTCATGTGATGAGAAGTGGGCTTTATACGACAACTGGCAATGACCAGCTCATGGACTGGAACAAGGATAGGGTCCAAAATACTTGCTAAGGCCAACTTGCACCCAAAACAAAGGTCATAGTCACCTTTTGGTGGGGTCTGATCCTCTACAGCTTTATGAATTACAGCAAAACCATTGGATCTGAGAAGTATGCTCAACAAATCGATAAGACACATCGAAAATTGTAATGCCTACAGGCAGCGTTGGTCAACAGAAAGGGCCCAGTTCTTCCTCAAGGCAACATCCAACTGGACATCACACAACCAATGCTTCAAAAATGGAATGATTGAGCTATGAAGTTTTATATTTTTCCACCATGTTCACCTGACCTCTCACCAACTGACTACCACTTCTTCAAGTATCTTGACAACTTTTTCATGGAAAATGCTTCCATAACCATCAGAAGGCAGAAGATATTTTTCAAGAGTTTATTGAATCCCAAAGGAAGGATTTTTTTTTTTTGAGAGGTTTTTGCTATAGGGCGCGTGCGCTCATCAGACAGACAGAAAGAGACAGAGAGACAGAAAGCGAGAAATTACCCCCCAGAGGGGATGGCCATGCTGCAATCCCTTCTCCTCCATTCTCCTCTCAGGATCTTGGGCACACATACACACGTACCCAGCGTGAGTTTTAAGCCACCGGGTCCAAGACACCAACCACGGTCGACTACGTGGGAGTCCAGTGACATAGCCATTATGCCAACTGGTGGTCCCCCAAAGGAAGGATCATTGGCAAAGACTTGGTGATTGCAATGGTTTCTATTTTAGCTAATCAATATGTGTTTGAGTCTAGTTATAATGATTTAAAATTTATGATTTGAAACCACAATTCCTTTTGCACTAACCTAATATATAAATTAAGGGACATTCTACTAAATAACTACACTACGTTCCTCAAAATATCAAAACCAAGATGACAAAAGTCTAAGGAAAGATATCTACCAAAGAAAACTGAAGAGACATGATGACCAAATGCAGAGTGGGGTCCTAGATTAGGTACTGATAAGAAACACATCTAGATACAATGCTTAGAAATGATATGATCTTAGGTAGCTCTATTGTATCATTATTACATTTTACAGTTTTTACAATCTTTGGAATTTGGGGCACTTATACACATGTGTCTGGTGTGAATTTTAAGCCACCAGTCCAGGGACTCAAACTGTAGTCATCTACATGAGAGTCCAGTGATGTATCGACTATGCCATCTGCTGGTGCCAAGATCCTTATTCTTAGGAAATTTATACTTAGTTATTTGGGTTAAAGAGTCATAATATTTGTATTTTTATTATCAAACTATTTATAAGATGTCATACCATAGACAGTAGTAAAATAAATATAACAAGAAGGTACAAATTGGTAAATCTATATGAAATGGTCTTTGAGAGTTTCTTTTATTATTCTCAAAAAAATTTGAACTTGCCTCAAAGTTTAAAAAACTTTAGCCAGCATTTTCATAATAAATATAAGAATTATTATAAAAAGTGGGGTGATCCCATCACAATACTGACATTTGTGTATAACATTATATTAGTAGGAGGATGGCAGATATGTGAAAATGAATGTTACAAATAACAATATGGAGAAATCTCATAATGTTCTTAGTAAAAACATATTAAAAGACTGATGTTTACAGGTCAAGATCCCACAGAAATTTCTTTTTATTTCTTTTTTTGAGAGGTTTTTGCTATAGGGCGTGTGTTCTTTCCAGAAAGACAGAGATAGACAGAGAGACAGAAAGCAAGAAATCACTCCCCAGGGGGCATGGCCACACCACTATCCCTTCTCCTCCATTCTCTTCTCAGGATCTTGGGCACGCATGCATATGCACCTGGCATGAGTTTAAACCACTAGGTCCAGGACTTGAACCACGGTCGACTACATGGGAGTCCAGCGACATAGCCATTATGCAAACTGCCGGTCCCCCCCACCCCAGAAATTTTAAATATACAAAAATAAGTTATCCAGGCCTATACACATATCTAAGTTACTATTGTGAAGGTGCACTAGAAAAACAGATGAAATACACCAAAATGAGCATCAATGTAGAAAACGCTATGTGAGTGGAGAAAAAGCAAGGAGTGTACATTAAAAATAGGAACAAATAATAAACCAGGAAGTGGTATTGCATGCTTTTATCACTATCGTCCACCATGAAGCTACCGGTGTCGTTAATTCTTTTTTACATCTAGAACAAATTTTTGCAAGATAGAAACAATAAAATGTTGAGATTCATTTATTGAAATTATGATTGATTTTTAAAAGAGACCTTAAGTTCGTTGTCTTTTATTTTTTGTTTCTGCTATAGGGTGCACGTGCTCATGAGAGAGAGAGAAAGAAAATAAGAAAAATAAATCACAACACCCCCCCCACCCCACCTCCACCCACGGCGGATGGCCAGGCCTCAATCACCTCATCTCCACCCTCTCAGAATTTTAGGCATGCATGAACATGCACATGCACATGCACCTGGAATGTTGACCTGTTTCCCAATCCCTGGGTCTGGGCACAGGTGACCATATGGGATCTATCAGCCTTACTCACCGCCATTGGTTGGCTCCCAGGACCTTGAATATTTACCACAGTCGTTTTCTAATGTAGTTCTGTGTCCCTTAATTACTCATTGCTCTAGACCATAAAAGGACAGTAAAACTGGGTTGAAAAACAATATGGCATACTCCCTGCATCACAGAATCTGTGTGAAGCACAACTACTGGAACATACTACTTAATGTATCTGACAAGAAAAAAAAATGAAAAAAAAAAAAAAACTGGCATCAAATAAGTAATTAGAAATATTTTGGGTGAATAACATGAAAATTTTTGAGGGGATAGTGTGCTTAACACAACAAAGAGATATATTTAGAAGTATTTCATTTCTATTCATTTCGCCTGCTTCTTTCTTCAGTTTCATTAAGATAGTAATAAGCAGATATAGTCCCTTAATCTTGAAACTCTTTCAGGAGCATTCAAGAGCAATTTTGTTGTTAGTTTTTCAGTTTATTTATTTTGCTGTTAATATATTTTGATACTCATTTGCGATGTCATTAAGAGTGTGAAGTACACCACGATGACCACAGTGAAACAACTGTAGAAACATGCTGTTCTCCAGGGAAAGCGATGTGGTTTCCCTGTGCCTTGGTGACAAATGACAAAGAACAAACAAATCAGAAACAAATCAGTCACCAGTAACATTTTTTCTCTTGACTGAGCTTTTGTCAATGTCACAAAAATTGCAGAACACTGGAAACTTGGACCACATAACGCTATAAGCATTCGGCTTCTCTTTTGTGATTTTTTTTTTTTCACCTCATTTTGCTGTAATGGATTTTGTTTCAGTTTCCAGCGGCTGGGTATCCAACAGGAGTGGAATTCTGGTATGATGTTTTTCAAAAGACTTAAACAACTTCAGTGATTATTTAGGCTGAGCAGTTTGTGGGATAATAAGTTGGAGTTTATCACTGCCAGCATTTCAAATGAGTGAACTTCACTGAGGAGTGAAGAGGTCAGTAATTCAGAATGTTCTATTTCAGTTGGAGAAGAAAAGTTGCTAGCAAAGCGAGTCCCTGTAGACTGTGATCAAGCAGAAAGCAGAGGATGGAAATTAGGAGTGCTGCAAATCTAAGAAGCAGTAGAATTTCCAAGAAGAGAGAAATAAAATCAAAATAAAGGTTGGTAGAAAGGATACATTTTAAAGGTACCCGGGAGAAATCATCCTGGAGTTTTGAGTGATGATCCTTTCATGCACAGCAGGAGGCTGAGTAACACAGTTTCATTGCTGTAACTGTAATTACTATGAGAATACCTGCATTTTGCATCCCAATGAGAGAAAATATGTTTAAATTATTTTTGTTAGTATTATTCTAAATGTTCCAAGAAAATAAAAGGAATTCCACAGCAGAGGTTTTTTGTTTTTTGTTTTTTTTTTTCAGTGACAGGCCTGGATAAATGCATTCGAGTCCAGAATATTCCACACGTAGCCACTCTAGAGTCACTCAAGGATCTTCAATAAATTCCAGTTCTTTTTTTGGAGAGGTTTTTGCTACAGGGCACGTGCGCTCGCCAGACAGAGAGAGACAGAGAGACACAAAGCGAGAAATCACCCCCCAAGGGGGAATGGTCACGCAGCAATCCCTTCTCCTCCATTCTCCTCTCAGGATCTTGGGCACGCACACACACACGCCCGGCGTGAGTTTTAAGCCACCGGGCCTGGGACGCAAACCGCGGTCGACTACATGGGAATCCAGTGACATAGCCATTACGCTAACTGCTGGTTCCCCATATATGTTATTTTTAATCTTAATGTTTATTATGCATTTTATGAACTTCTGTTTAAGTCTACAGGAGTAGTGTGTTCTGTAATATTTGAGTATTAGAGATCATAGCAAAATTAATAGACGAATCATTTAATGAAGTGTTCAGTTAATCAGTCATAATTACTTTCAATTAACACTAATGAAATGAAGGTTACACAAAGAAGAACTATTATCCAGTCCTAAGTGTTAATTAGCATGATGGCCGAGTACGGAATGTTTCCCATTTTTAGATAAATATTTTGCTAAACTTGGTACAGCAATGCATAATAAATCAAAACATCTTTTTCCTTTTTACCACAATGATTGTGTAAAGCAGAAGTAGGCTTAAAAGATTTGTTTTTTAGATGTTGTTTTTAACCTATTGATTATGGTTCTGCAAGCCTACTATAACGAGAAGCTTGTTCAGGCAAACTATAATGGTGGTATGATTTTTGTTCTTCATCTTTGTATCATTTGAAGCTTTTTATTTTTTTTTGCCAGAGGGTGCATGTTCTCACTAGAGAGAAAGAGAGAGAGAGGGGAAGAGAGAGTGAGACAGTATCCCTTACATGGTTATGCTGCAACATTTTCTCCTCCATTTCTCCCTCCTTTTGGGACTTTGGACATTTATGCATGCATGTCAGCATGGTTTTCCATGCCTGCTCAGTCTGGGACTCAGACTGTGCAGTAGGCCCTGTGAGATCCAGCTGCCTCTACTGGCAGACAATGGGAGGACCCTAAACCACTTTCCTGGGAGACGCTCACTACAAGGGTCGGAGTGTCTGTGAGTTCACTGGCTTCCGGCCTCAGTCCACTTGGGAGCTCTTACTTACTTTTTTTCTGCTATGTACCTGCCATCACTGGGTGACTCACTGCAAGGGCTTTCTCAGGCATTCTGGCTCATAGATAGACTTAGTAGTTTCTGGGAAAGCCTTGATCAATTCAAATTGGGCCTGTGGATAAATGCTTTTCTATGTTTATTTTTTAAATTCTGAGATTCACATGATACAAATACTCTGATTCTAGGAGGTTTATGTTAGTCAAGACTCAACTAGAGTAGCAGAACCATGAGGAAATTATATATATTCACATTGACATTTACAAAATATCTTCCCAGGGTCAGCTAGTCGGATGTTTGATCAAATAACTAGGATAAAAGTCTGGCCAAACCGACACATGCAAAAGACCATCTGAGAGTTAAGCCTTTGTTGTTCAGAACAGAAACCAGTTCCATAGTGTATCTTTGGTTTGCCTGTTTTCTTCTGCCTCTTTTACTTTTTCTTCCTTTCTTCCTTTTTTATTGTATTTTATTTTTTTAATTCAAAACAAGGTCTTGTGATATTGCCCAGGCTGACCTTGAATTTGTGATCCCCATGCCTCACCCTCCTGAATATTGGGATTACAGGCATTCACCATGTCTGGCTTTCTTGTTTTATCCTTTCCTCACACCCTAGCCCCAGACGCGGAGGAGAACATCCTGACATAAACTACTTACATGCAAATGTTTGTCGTAAGTTCTGATTTAGGAGTTGGGGAAGCAATTAGAGGTAATTGAGCTAGTTGATTTTATAGTGGCCCTAGAAATCAGCCCCTGAAAAAATGGGATCTTGTAAATGCATCACTCATAGATTAGGCAGCTATAAGGACTCCATTGCTATCCATGGGATGGTGCTGTTGGCAACAATAACTTCGGGCATACAGATGCATAAGCACTCTAAGAATTTCACTTGTAGAACAGTTCAGTCAGATGTGCCTTAGTTACCTTTGGTTTTCATAACAACTTAACATAAACTGGGTGGTTTACAGCAACAGAAATGCATTATTTCACAGTCCAGAGGCCAGGAGATCGAAACCAAAGCATTAACAAGGTTGTTTATTCTCTAGGGGTTCTGGCATAGAATCTCTTCTATGCTTCTCTCTAGCTTCTAGTGGCTACCAGCAGTCCTTCGTTTTCCTTGGCTTGTAGATTTCATATTCAACTGACCTTCTCTTTTGTGTATGTGTTCTCATTGAGTTTGTTCCAAACGACCTTTTTGCCATTGTCTTAAAAGATGTATGTGAGTATACTGAAGGAATACACACATGCCCTAGGATAAACTTTTCCTTTCAAAATCTTTTTTAATTTTATTCTTTGGAGAGATTTCTGCTATAGGGCATGCACGCTCACCAGAAAGATAGAGACAGAGAGACAGAAGGTAAGAAATCACCTCCTAGGAGGGATGACCATGCCACAATTCTTTCTCCTCCATTCTTCTCTCGGAATCTTGGGCACATATGCATACATGCCCAGTGTGAGTTTAAGGGTCTGGGACTTGAACCACAGTTGACTACATGGGAGCTCAGCGACATATATATATATATATAGTAATATAAGTCAATGTTCACATGTTTAGAAGATAGGGATATGGACATATATTACTTAGGGACGTGTTCAGTACATTGCAAGGTAGAATGTGAAATAATGTAAAATACTGCTTTATGATGAACAGATTCCTTTTAAATGTTATGGAGACAATGAAAATGATAATGGAGTTGGATGACTTGAGATTGGTTTTGAAAACTATCAATGCCAGGCACACTGTGAATTTCATGAAACCTCCATGGGAACATTTAAAGAAAGCCTCTTTACTTCTTGTTGCAAAGTACAGTGTACTGAAAATCAAACAGATACTTAGTTATAGTGATAGTAGAGATTCAAAATACACCAAATGCAAATCTTTGCCAATCTATGACGAAGTCTCATGGGGATAATATAAGTGCTGATGTATTGGATGAGAAAACTTTCGTCAACAGAACTGAAAGTCTTAAAGCACCAAATATCCCTGAATTTGCCAACCAAGTGAAACAGCTTTCTCTCCTTTCTGTAAGACAACAGCCTTTTCTTATTGGAACCCATATGAAATTTTGTCTCAAACCTGTTATTTATTCACTTTAATGCTTCATATTATTGGCTTGTCTTAATTTTTTTTTCCTTAAAATCAATAAATAAGATTGGATTCCTGCAAAGCTCACTTCTGGAATGATCGCAGCTTGACTGTTCTCAGGGAGAACTACAAGGAAGTTCTTTCCACCAAGATTATAAATGCACTGGTGAGGTACTTGAGAAAATTGAAGAAGCTCAATACACCAAGCTTGACAGTAGGAGAGAATACCATGGCACTGAATTTCTTTGTATTGATGGAATGATTATGAGTTTGAAAATCCAGGCTACAAGACAGAATTTAACCGTAAGGGAAAAGCTGGATGTAATTAACAAAATTGATGTAAGGTTGGAATGATAACCAGAGTGACTTGGCTGACAGTGACCCACCTAGACCACCATGATTTAGAAGTAAGATGTGCAATCATCTGGGGTTCTATTTTATTTACTCTAAGACACTTACAGGCTACTACAGTATCAGAAAATTCAAGGGCCAGATCCATGGTGTGGAGAAAATATATTGTTCAGGAGAAGCTAAATCCCACATGGTGACTGAGGTGCAAATCCCAAGATGAATCAGTCTGAAACATGAGGGACATACTTGTGAGCATTCAGGATCTGACAGATTGGAGGAATACAGACAGGAGACCATGGTGTGACCAGATACTATAAAAGGTCCTCCTCTCTTTTTCTCCCTATTTTTAACTCTCACATGCACATGCTCTGTCATGAATAATAATAACAATAAAAATAAATCTCTAGTGAATTCAATGAACGGTAGCTGAATTAATAAATAAAATGGTAGCATAAAATAGATCATATATTGATATAAAAATTGAAATTGATTTTTTGCCTTAGAATTTTTTTTTTCTTTCTTTCTTTTTTTTTTTTTTCGGAGAGGTTTTTGCTATAGGGTGCGTGCGCTCACCAGAAAGACAGAAAGAGTCAGAGAGACAGAAAGTGAGAAATCAGCCCCCCCCCACCCACCCAGGGGGAATGGCCATGTTGCAATCCCTTCTCCTCCATTCTCCTCTCGAGATCTCGGGCACACACGCATACATGCCTGGCATGAATTCAAGTCTCCGAGTCTGGAACTCGAACTACAGTTGACTACATGAGAGTTCAGCAACATAGCCGTTATGCTAACTGCTGGTCCCTTTTGCCTTAAAGATTTATGTTTTGTTTTTTAACGCTGAAGGTTGTAGGGATGAGAAAAGATATGGAGCAATATTTCTGAGAACAAAGAGGTAAGTTGATTCTGAAGACTGCATAATTTGTACTTTGTGAAATCCCGAAGACTAGCATCACTTATCCTTTATCTCTTCTCCTGATATCTTGAGGAGGGAGCCCACATCCATAACTATAAACTCATACATCCATGAATGTAACTGCTGGCTATTTAAGAAAATATTTGCTGATATTTTATTTTCTTGAAGTTTGCAAATAAAGAAGTGAAACTTTTATTGTAAATGCTTTAAATTTGTAAATTTAGAGGATAATTATTGCTGATAAAAGGGCCTTTTCCTAAACATACAATTACAACTTCAACATTTTTTCAATTCTTTCTCAAAAAAAATATATTAGGAGGGGCCAGCAGGTGATATAGTGGTTAAGGCACTGGACTCGCACATAGCCAACAGCAGTTCAAGTCTGGGATCCAGCATCTTGAATCTCATGCTGGGTGTGTGTGTGTGTGTGTGTGTGTGTGTGTGTGTGTGTGTGTATTTATATCCCAAATCCCAAGAGAATAGAGGAGAGGAGATCGTTGCATGACCATCCCCGTGGGGTCTGATTTCTCACTTTCCCTTTTATTTCTCTCTTCAGTGAGTGCACATGCCCTATGGTAAAAATCTTTAAAAAATTTAGTAGGAGTCCAACCACAATTTCCAGAAAAAAAGTTCTTAAAATTGGATGTAATTATGCATAGTTTAAATGAGAATTATCTAAGTGTTCAGTAAACACTGATAATTTTCACATTTGAAAACAATCTATATTGCCTGGTATGTTAATTTTTATAATCAAGGAGCAAAGTATTATACTCTAATTAATTTTGTAATTAAAGGAATGATATTTAAAATGTCAAATAATCTAAACACATGAAAGGCAGATTTTAAATAGAATGTATTATCATAATGCAAATCAGCTATTATTAACATAAGTTAATATGGATCTGTTGAAGTTTATTTAAAGTGGTACTCAAATTGTTGAAAAAGAATATCTTTTATGGGAGGAGACAGAATTTAATGAAATGGTGCAGGGAAATCAAAGGTAATCACATTCATATTTTTTTCTATTAAGAGAGATGCATCTCAGTATCGTACTAGCAGTATTTGACGTGCGTATGACTTCAGAGTCTTCCAGTCTCCAGGTCTTAGTAACTAGTAAAGGGATAATTCCAACAAGGTACACAATTATATTTTCCTCTAATTCAAATCTGATACTGCTACATTGCAACAAGTGTTCATAATTAGATCATTGAAAACGACATAAAATGTGAAACAGTTCAGTTTTCTTCTGATGCTAGAGAAGAAACAGGGAGAGTTTATCCATTGGTGAACTAAATGAAATTTCTCTTTTTCATATATTTAGAGTGCATTATAGAAATTTGATTTTTAAAGGAAAAGATTACTGGAAAGTAAATGCTACCTAACACAGGCAGGACTATCAAAGTTCTAAATAACTTGCTCTTATGTTAAAAGAACAGCATTTCCTCTCGGGGGAATTGCCGTATTGCAGTTCCTTTTCCTCCAGTCTCCTCCTGGAATTATGGGCATGCATGCATTTGCACTCAGCGTGGTTTTCAAGCCACTGGGTCCAGGACTTGAACCGTAGTTGGCCATGTGGAAGTTCAGCACCTTAATGACCCTGCTGCCTGTGTGAATCTTGAAAAAAGGCAATTACAGGATGCTAAACTAAATATATATATATATGAGAGAGAGAGAGAGAGAGACTGGCTGAACTGGTTACATTCACTCTATCCTCTGGGAATGTATATTGTGGGCAGAGACACACAGAAAATTTATTGAAGAAGTATCATCAACATTAGAAACCTAAACAAAAAACCATGATTGTCTGTAGCCGAAATCCCTAGGTATACATTGCTTCCTCTTCTTACTTCTAGTTAAACCCACATTTCTTTGTTCTTGTGAACATATGTCTTGTATTTGTTGAGCTGTTTTCTTATTTTTGTAAAGCTGAATAGTTCCTTAATTTTAGTTCTTAGTTCTGCTTTTCATAATCTAGGCAAAAAAGTATTGGAGGCAAAAATTCAGATAAATCTTTAAAAGATTTAATATTTTACATTCAAGTATGAAATAGATAAATTATAGTCAACAAATCATATTACCTAGTTATTTCAAGTATCTATAGAATTAGACTATGGAGAAACCAAGTAATTCATTTTCAAGAAAATTTAAACTAAACTATTAGATAATACATTACAGTACACCAGTATGACAAAAGCACAATTACTTAAATTTATTAAATTTGGAACATTTATGAGATGCTAAGAAAAGGAAAAAAAAAGCTGTAATATAGAACTGGGTTATCTGTATGCTTTTGTGTATCTGTATCTACAGAGAGTCAAGCCTGTGGAATAAAAAGGTTAACCGTGGGTACCTATATCTAAATAAGATGACTTATTCAGAGATAATTTTTGTTTTCTTCTTGCTTAAAATTTCTACAGGTAAAAACATTTCCTAGCACTAAATCAAGAGCATTTTCTCATGCCTTGAAATGGTGAAATCAGAAAAGGTAAAGGGTCTTAAATTTTCCTTGCGTGCATGTACATGTATGCAGATAGATGACATGTGAAAGCATATGCATGTGCAGACATGCATCGTAACAGAAACATGAAGCCTCCGGCTCAGAGACCAGAACTTTATTCACTCACAACAACATGACAACAAAATATTACTCTAGCACTGGTTCCTGCGTTACTCAGGGTTCTCCAAAGCAGCAGAGCCAATAGAAGTGACAGGTAACATATAATTATCATATTATGCACCATATTATAGATAGATGGGTATATAAAATAGGTATGTTATGAGAAATTGGCTTACAACGAAGTCTGAGATGTTTCATGGCCTACCACTTGCAAGCTAGAGAACCAAGAAAGCTGGAGGCATCATTCTAGTCTGAGTATAAAGGCCTGAGAAGCAGGGAAGCCCATGGTGCAAATACTCTTCTTGAGGCAGGAAAAGACCAAAGTCCCAGCTCAAATAAATAAGAAGCAAAACAGAGGATGAATCCTCTTTTGCCTTTTGTTCTATTCAAGCCCTCAGTAGCTTGGATGAAGACAACCCACATTGGGGAGGATAGTCTCCTTTTCTGAGTCCACCAATTTCAGTGCTAACCTTATTGAGAAACATTCTCACGGACACACTCAGAAATGATGTCTAATCTGGCCATCCCAGGGAGAGTCAGGATGACACATAAAATTAAACATCACAGATACTTTGTGTGCTTCAAGGAATTGGTGTATTTAAGTTATCAACGGTGTTAGAATAGTTGTCCATAGAGGACTGTCCTTTTAAGTTTCATGATACTTGCAGCAATGGCAGCTTTTTCATTTCCAATATTGGTAATTTATGTCTACTCTAAATTGGATCGAATTCACAGGATGTTGGAACCGAGGACCAGCCTGTATTGTTTTTCAGAACATAATTAAAGCAACATCACAGGTCAGAGAAAACAATTATGTAAAACCTGATTTAAAAAACAAATTACGAGGACTAAGACTGGCTTTAATAAATGAATTTATTGTGATCACAGTAATTTCCTATAGGATTCTTTGAAGTAAGCTCCTTTATTAAATTTTAAAATGTATTTGAGTCTTAACATTTGATCTATACCCAAGTATAAGTACATTTCCTAAGGACTCAATTTCTGGAGGGTTTGCATTAGGAATTACAGAAGTTTATGTATATAAAACAGTAATAAATGTTTTCAGTATTGTATTAAAATATTTACATTTATACAATAGCAGTTTTCCTATACACACTTAAGAAACCACATTTTAGAACAATGTAAATAGATTTAATTAACAAAATGAAACAGTAAGAGGATTCAAATAGGGTTAATTTGTACATATCTTTTTTTTTTTTTTTTTTTTTTTTTGTTGGAGGCCTTTTTTTTGGGGG
>NW_006207432.1:500438-518402 GCF_000334495.1 Tupaia belangeri chinensis | reverse complement strand
CACACACACACACACACACACACACCCACACACACACACCTGGTGTGAGTTTCAATCCGGCTGTGAGTTTCAAGCCACTGGGTCCAGGACTCGTGGCTGTCTTCAGCCATGTGGGAGTCTAGTGAGGCAACCACTCCACTATCTGTTGGCCTTGTTCCCTGTTTTTTGTTTTTGTTTCTGTGTTTTAAGGTGTTTGCCATAGAGAAGGTATGCTCACTGGAGAGGATGAAAGAGAGACAGTGAGAGGGAAACTGAGAAATCAGAGATCACCCTCCTAGGGGGATGGCTGTGCTGCAATCCCTTAGTCTCCATTCTCCTCCTGGGACTTTGGGCATGCAAGTATACATGTCCAGAGTGATTTTTTTTTTTTTCCCAGAGTGATTTTTTAAGCTGCCAGGTTCGTGACTTGAGCCGTGGTCGGCCATGTGGGAGTCCAGCACTTTAGCCACTATGCCACCTGCTGGCCCTGATTTGTACATATCTTTAAGGCATATTTTATGTTAGCTGGCAAATAGAGACAGTACAATCCATCTCAGAGACAGAGATTATTCTTGCTCTGTGTTTGGTGTTGAAAAGTCCAATGTCACTTCTACTAGGCTCTTATCATAGTTTTCAATGGACTATGAAAATCAGGGTTACTGGGTAATTGCATTCCAAATTAATTACAGCCAAGTGATACATTTTGTGTTAGATTTCAAGACCAAAGACATGAAGTTAGAGTTCGTATACCTATTGCTACAGAAGTGGCACTTTTATGCACTTTGCTACATAAACATAGTAGGGCCCTTTTACATCAATTTTGCAAATACACAGTTACTCTGAAGTGTGTGATAAAAATTGCTCCACTACATTAAAAATCAGAAATTTTTTTTATTTAGGACTATTTTGATACTAAAACAATTTTGAAGCCAGATAGTGGTGCAGTGGTGAAATGGAAGGCAATCCTGCAGGGGAATGTTGTGGTTCAAGACTGACTACCTCACTGACTACTTGCACACACATGTTCCCATGATCAGGGCCTGGCTGGCAGCTGGCAGAGGGACAGAGAGTCACAATGCTGTAAGGAGTGCTGGTTCTCTCTTGTCTCTGTCTCTCTCACTCATGGAAGTAATAAATAAATAAAAATTTAAAAACTACTTATTGAGTTAAAATGAGGTTTAAAAGGATAACATACTTGAAAAGAAAACTTCTACATATATTCACTGAAATTTGTATTTTTCAAGCAAAGAATACTTGAAACATAACTGTGCTATTTATTCCACATCTGATTGGGATCCTCAAAACCACAACTGTTAAAACAGCTGATAAATTCTGACTCATTTAAACTCATTTCATATTTATCAATTAGACCATATAACACCATTTTGGAAGTGGCAGCTCTAAATCTGATAGAAAAACATATTTATCGCTCACAACTATTGTTATTTTTATATCACTCTCATCTGATGGCATTTTTGTCAAATAATAAACTAATACTTTTTTTATGAAACACATCAGCAGGGACAAATGTTTAAAGCAACTCGCTAGTGGCCTTTGAACTTCAACTTAACAGGCTTTCTCACCACGGCAGTTAACACAGCTAAATTTCTCATTGTTAAAAGTTCAGCTCATTCGAAAGAGACAGCTCTATTTTGCCTGAGAGGAAGAGAAATTTTAGTTGCAGTTTCAACAGACTGTCTCAAAATAGTTTTAAAATATTTCTCATATATAATCCAGAACTGTTATTGATTCAGTAATCTTTCTGGCAGAGTTCACAGTCTGAAGTCAGAATTAACGGCTTATATTCCAAGAGCATTTGGATTTTAGGATTTCTTTATTATGCCAATAGATACCAGGTGTCAGTTTAGACCATTTAGTTTCTTGAAGTCCTCCTGGAACTTTGCACAGATTCCTGTATGAAGGATAATTTTAACTTTATTTGTTACTTAGGCGCTTTAAAAATAACTGTGGTCACATCAGTTATTTTGAATTCAATAAAAGCCACTTTAAGCAAGAGTTTTAAAAATGAAAACAAACCAGAACAGAATAGAATAGCAAAATAGACACATATCCATGGGCATCTGATTGTGACAGAGATGGTACTAGAAATAACCTTTTCAATACATAGCACTAGGTGTCGTGGCTTCTCATATGAAGAAATAAAAACACACGTTCTCTCTTGCCCCACACTACTGTAAAACTGTCTGGCTATTATCTGCTCGAGCTAAGCACACACATAGCTTTGGCCTAGCACTTTCCTTCCCAGACTATATCCAATAGAAACACATACATATGTGCACTGAAAAGGATCTTTCAGAATATTCACAGATGTAATATTTGTAATAAATTCACGTTGAAACCAATCCGCATTCTCATTGCCTTACAAGGAATAATCATGTTATTGGAGTAGTTTTTTTGGCAGTAAGGTGTAAAAGATTTTAAAAAGACAATTTAAAACTTGACAAAAATAGACATCGTATCAGTTAAAATTCTTCTAAAACATCAGAAAGTGATACAAATAATAAAATAAAGTAACAGCAGAACTAACAGTAGACCACAATAATAAAAATGCAGACAAGGAACGTGCTTCACACATACAAAATCAATGAAATGTGTGACATGAAATATAAGAACCTCTGAGTATTTTACTCAGTTCGGGGAACTGTATAAACATGACAACTGAAAGAAGTTGCCCGAGTTTCTCAGTCAGAAAAATTAAATCTGAAAACTACAGGTAGATGTGTAGGATCTTTCCACAGAAATTGTTTGCAATTCAAATTGGCATTAATCTAGTTAAGTTCTTTGAAATATGCATATCAATCTTATAGACAAATGGCCTTCAATTCTTGTTAAGATAATGAGTATTTTCATTTAAAAATAATCAGACAAAGATCTGAATTATTAATTAAAACCATTTGATTTACTCAGGATTTATCAACAAGATGAAGTATTTACTTTAGCCTTATAGAATAATGATGTTTAAAAGCTAGATGATATCTTAAAGCTCATACAGAGCAAACATCTCATTTTACAGATTCACAAATTAAAAACTTTTGAAGTTAGAGGAAAGGGGCACGATAGCAAAAGAGAACTTGTGCTCTTCTGAAGAAAGTCAAAATAATATTTCTTTTTGTATAGTGCATCAAGCAATGTTACACACACACACACGCACAATTTAAAAATTAGTAGTGAACAGGATCAGCAGGTGGTGTGGTGATTGAGGCGCTGGGCTCCTATGTGGTCGACCAGAGTTCAAGTCCCAAATCTGGCGGGTTGCTTTCTCACTCTCCTGTTCTCTCTGTCTGTCTCTCATTTGTCAAAACTGAAGAAAAGTGATAATAAATAAAATTAAAAATAAGTAGATCTTTAAAAATATTAGTAGTAAACAAAATAAATTCCAGTTGAATATGTTTGAAATCTGCATTCAACAATTCCTTTCTAAAGATTGACAGTGGAATGCCCAGCAGGTGGTTTAGTGGTAAAGGTGCTGGACACCGACATGGCTCACCATGGTTTGAAACCCCAAACTGGCAACTTGAAAATCACACCAGTTTTGTGTGCATGTGTGCCCAAAATTCCAGGAGGAGAATGGATGATAAAGACTGTGGCATGACCATTTCCCCTGGGGGAATGATTTCTCACTTTCCTTTTCACTATCTTTATCTGCAAGTGCATATACCCTATGGCAAAAACCTTTAAAAACAAACAAAACACCCAAATAATAAAAAAACAAGTGATTAACAATGGACAATGATATTTATGTATCACACAATAAACATGAACAGGTAGTGAAGGATCAGAAAAGCTATAAAGTTTTCAAAAGAAAAAAAAAGAAAAATGATTATCCCATGTTTTTCTAAAATTATCTGGTCACAAAATAGTTTTGTCTCCAAATAATTCTTACTAGAGACAACATTGAAGATGAATTCTTTCATTTTTGATTGTAGGGACACCTAGACAATGGTAGGACACATTTAACTAGTTCCCTCCCTCCCCAGGGGTGATGGCCGTGCTGCAATCCCTTCTCTTCCATCATCCTCTCAGGATCTTGGACAAACACATACACATTCCTGGCATGAGTTTGAAGCCATTAGTTAAAGACTCAAGCCATAGTCAACTACTTGGGAGTCCAGTGATGTAATCATGCACCATCTGCTGGTCCCAATAATATACAATTTTTATAGGGCTTACTATGTGACAGTACAGCTCTAAGCATCTTCAATATATTAACTTATTTAACATTCACAGTGGCTTTTTTTGGGGGGGGAGTGATTCTTTAAATTGTATTTTAAGTTTTTTCAAAACAAGGTCCTAGAAACCCCGAGTTTCAAGTATCCCCAGGCTTGGTTCACTCCTACAGGAGTCTTGAGGAACCTTGTACAAGTTTGGGTTATTCATTCACGAACATTAAAGCCCAGGATAGATGTGATGAAGCAGGGCTCCATCCTCTGTGGCATATGCTGAATTTCAGAGAAGGCAGCAGCCAACATGGAAAATGCTAGAATTTTTCTTTGCAACTGGGCTGTGATGAGGGATTCCTGTTACGAACATAAACTACTGTGTTTTTAAGACTCTTCCTTTCTAGTTTCTGAAATTGGACCAGACGATAATCTTCTTTGAAGATCGATCGTAGGACTGCATATGCAAATAGGAAATACCACTCTGGTTTGATATGGGGTGGTGTGTTTAGTGGGTTAGCTGGTATGTAGTTGTCTGTGTCTCCGAGGAGGTCTGGGACAAGTAAGACTAGGCTAGATAATAGGGCTAGTAAGAAAATTACTCCTAGGATATCCTTAATTGTGTAGTAGGGATGAAATGGGCTTTTATCTGCGTCTGAGTTCATTCCTGATGAGATGTTGGATCCTGTTTTGTGGAGGAAGAGTAGGTGAACAATTATTAGTGCAGTGAAAATGAAAGGGAGGATAAAGTGAAAGGCAAAGAATCAGGTCAGGGTGGCTTTATCTACTGAGAACACCCCTCAGATTCATCCTAAAAAGATCTGTGCCAATATATGGGATGGCTGAGAGTAGGTTGGTAATGACTGTTGCTCCTCAGAAAGACATCTGTCCTCATGGGAAAATGTAGCCCATGAATGCTGTTGCTATAACAGCGAATAAGAAAATGACCCCATGTTTCAGGTTTCAAGGAAAGTGTATGAGTCGTAGTATAGACCTTGGCCTACATACAGGAAAAGGCATACGAAGAATATTGATGCGCCGTTAGCGTGAAAGTAGTGGATGACTCATCGGTAGTTTACTTCTCAGCAGATATATGACTGAGAAGGCTGTGGTAGTGTCTGCGGTGTAGTGCATAGCTAGAAATAGGCCTGTGATCATTTGCAGGATTAGGCAGACTCCTAGGAATGAGCCAACGTTTCATCATGATGAGATATTTGAAGGAGCTGGGAGGCTCATTTATTGACAATTATGTAAGAGATAATTGATCTTAGACTGAGAAAAATATTTATGATTACTCTAGAACAAGAATTATATAGGGAATTAAGGATAGGAAAAACACTGACAATGTTAAGAGTACATAATTTTTTTATTCTATAATTTTGATATTTGAAAAGGTTATTGAAGTTAATTTTCCCTTTATAAAAATATAGACTAATTGGTTGATATTAAATACTACTATTTTTCTCTTGTAAGTACTCACATAATAGAGCCATTGTTTTTATTTATAGATGCGAAAAATACAGACATGAGCATCTTGTCTGGCTCATTTCCCTTTCTTTCTGTTTCATTGATTTTGGCCTCGGCATTTCACCACAGGCAAGCCATAGTAGTGAGTTCTCTTGTGACATCACCTGGAATAAAAAAATAATTGATGGATATTTTCTAAAAGTCTGGATGTAGCAGAGAATAAATGAAGAGTACACAAAATGAAAAGCAAAGAAAGACTATCAAGCGAAGAGCTGTTTTCCAATGTTTCCATGTCTTTCTTTTCTTCATTTTCCAGTTCAGGATCAGTCGCCTCTGTGTTCTCTAATTCCTCTGTTCATTTATGCTGTTCTACTCGTCCCTGGCTTCCTGTTTTCTTCGAGATATTCTGCAAAATATTTTCCTGGTGTGTTCTCCTTCCCTTACCTTTGGGAGGTTTTCTCTGTATTCCGCATATTGGTAATCCTATATAATTCTATACAGAGGCCTCTCACACTGAGAATGTGAAAGAGGCACCTTTCTTGACTCTATTTTGGTTAGAAAAACTCTTTAACCAATTTCTGGAATTGATTACCATCATGGAGTATTCTTTTGCTACTAGATAATAGCTTCTGTTTTCTTTTCCTAGTCTTTATTCCATTATCCCAATTCAGGTAGACTTTCTAAGTTTCATTTTCTTTGTACTATGTTTAAGTTTTAAAATAGAAACTGAAATAGATCTGGCCTGCAGCATGAGCTCAATTATATTCCTTTGACATTAATTACATTTTATGTGTCAACAAATGCATTATGCTCAGAGAGTGCTTCTTTGAGCTGTCTTTCATAGAGGGTAATTATAAAATGATGAAATTTAAATGAAGCATAGTCAATTTAACTATGCAATGTATGGAGGAAAACAGAAGGGAGACTCGTTTGTCTCTTTATTGACTACCTCCTGTGGTGCTAGATGGATGTTTGTTCTAGATTTTTCAGGTACTCCTATTCCCAGTGGTAGAGATGATGAAGATGTATTCATCACTAATTACCAAATAAATTACAATAAGCAAATATTTACTGAGTGCTTCAAATAAGAGGAGGAAAATAATAGATAAGAAAGGATGTGTTTAGATAGGAAATATTTGCTTCCTTCTTAATTGACTAGGTCAAATTTTACTCTTGGGTATCATAAAAACACCCAAGTGAGGATACTATGAATTAGAAGATTCAGTATAATTCAGTATAAGATTCATAATATAAACCTTCCCCCAAGCTGATCTACAGATTTAATTCTGGACATCAGTAAGAATTTGTTTTAGTGGTTATTGATAAGCTGACTTTAAGTTTTTAAGGGGAAAAAAAAAAAAGATCAAAGAATGGCCAAGAGTATCTTAAAGAAGAATCAAGTGAGGTGATTTATACAAATAAATACCTAGTTTATAATAAGAGTATGCAATTAAAACTGTGTAGTATGGATGCAAAGATAGAGAAATAGATACGTAGCATATAATCCAACCAAATGCACAGATACAGAGTCCTGGATAAAGAAAAGTTTCAATCCAATGGAAAAGGAAGGTTTTTCCTTCAATTCATATTGGATATACATAAGAGAAAAAATAAAATATTAAGCCCTAAATTATGCCTTACAAAAATGTAAGACATTTCATAATGCTTACAGATTTAGGTGTGAAGACAGAACAAAACAGTTTCTAGTAGTAACAGGAGAATAGTGAATCTAGTTTAGGTGAATGTGCTTGCATATGCACGTGCATTCGTGCATACACACACTCACACACACACATGCTCACACACACACACACACATAAATACACTTACAGAAAGGAAAAAGATTGATAAATTGGACTTACTACAATTGAAGCCTCAGGCCAGCCAGTGGTGTGATAGTTACGGTAGTTGGATCCAACATGGCTGCCTGTACAATTTGAGTCCAGACCCAGTGGCCTGAAAAACACACCAGGTGCAGTGCGTGTGTGCCCAAAATGCTGAGGGGAATGGAAGAGAAAGAACTTCAGTGGGGTTATGCTCCCTGAGGGATGACTTCTCACTTCGCTTTTCTCTCTCTCTTTCTCTCTGATAAGCACACATGCCTATAGCAAAAGCTAATAAATAATCTTTTAATAGGAAAAAATATCTGTATTCACAAAAAAATTAAAAACAAATAAACAAAAACCACAACTGAGACTGAAAATGCAAAGGAAGATTGGAAGAAGACATTTGCATTAATATTTCTGATAAACTCACAACCAGACTATGTTAAAAAACACAAAAATTTTACTGATTAATATGAAAAAAGAAGAAATTGTTTTCTGACAGGCAAAAGTCTTAAACATTTAAAAAAATATGAAGTGTTAAATTGACATTTGTAAAAGAATGATCATTATCATTAGGCATCAGAGAAATACAAAATAATTCTTCATACCTTTTAATACACACACACACACATACTTATCACATATTGTGTATACACACATACACACATATATGTATCTTAAAAACAAACATGTTTCTTTTTCTGGATCAGGGCAGACTATTATTAGACACAAAACAATAACCCGATTTGTTTTCCACACTGTGTCTTCCGTTCAGAGAAATGTAATGACAACCAGATAATTACACCCACCCATACAATAACGGAGTGTTGTAAACTACAGGATAGGAACTCAAAATTTCTCAGGCTAGTTTATAAAGTCTTCAAAATGGCCTTCTTCTGTCTTGAGAGAAGAATCTTTGTTATATTTACTGTCAGTTGAAATGTAAATCCATTTCCACAATTTGCGGAAAATCCCTAACCTTGAAAGAAATCTTCAGAGAACACTGTTTCCAAGTTCTCAATACTACAATGAAACATTGAAGCACATACATGATAATGAATGGGATTTATAAAAACAAAACCTGAACCCTGCTACAAATTAGTGTTGTCAGAAACATGGAGTCATTGAAATAATCGTTACTTTTAATAAAAAAAAAAATGATTACCATTAAGTCGGAGAGCTGTTTGGCAGTACCTAGTAAGAAAATCACGACTTCCTGCATTCGCGGTGAGAAATGTGTACACATGGGCCCCGTCGCAATGGCACAGGTGTTTTGCAGCAGCTGTGCAGTGCAGGTCCCCATGGTTGACAGCCCAGGTAGACCTAAAACATGCCAGGTGGCACACCATGATCCTGATTGGCTGGAAGGCAGGAAGAGGGGATTACAGCATGACAGGACCCTGTTTTGAGAGCCCGTTTGTCCCTCTCCTGCTCCCTTGTACTGCCTTTAATAAAAGAAATAAAATAAGCTTTAAAAACAATGCTCGTCAAAAACATGTAATAGAATGTTCATAGCATTTTTTATTGATTGATTGATTGATCTATCCATCTATTTATTTGTTTATCTTAGAGAGATTTTTGCTATAGGGCATGTGTGCTCACTGGAGAGACAGAGAGACAGAAAGCAAGAAATCACCCCATAGGGACGATGGCCATATTGCACTCCCTTCTCCTCTAGTCTCCTCTTGGGACTTTGGGCATGCACACGTGCCTGGCATGAGTTTTAAGCTGCCAGATTGAGGACTTGAACCACGGTTGACTATGTGGGAGTCCAACAATGTAATCAGTAAGCTATCTGCATTAGCAGCATTATCAATAGCCAAAATTTAGGAAGGACCAAATGTCCATTAACAGTGAGATGAATGAATATATTATACTATAGTCATGCAGTAAAATATTCTAAAATAATGCAGAAAAAAAGACTTTCATAAACATAACTCTGGTGCACAAATTCTCAAGAGCCTGTAAATGTGATTTAATGTGCCATCATTCACTATTCCAAAACCAAGGGATATTAGTTAAGAATATTACTGCTTATAAAATAAAGTACATACAGGGCATGGTGGCACCCGTCCTATGGTAAAATAAAATACATACAGTCTTTGATATAAGAAAGAAAATGTCCTGGTATGAAAATATTTCCAGGATATGCAGTATAAAGTCAAACTAATTAAATGAGCAGTACAGTCTGAAACTAGCAAATATATGATTTATTATAATTTGATGATTTTATCTATACTTCATGGAATATCTTTGTTCACTAAAAGGTGGTCTTTTGAAGGCTAGGCATTGGAAAATATGAAAAACAGTATGGCGTAGTGACTAGACATTTTTTTAGAGGCATGTCTCCTGACTTGAATAGTTATCATTGAATAAATAAATGCTTTATTCAATTTTTACAATTATTGATTAATAAAACAATGTTGTAAATATTATCCCGCTACTTATTTAACTCTCATGTTTGGTGTCAATGTAGGTATGACGGGAATAATCACAATAACTTTGCCAAGGGTTGTTTTTTTTTCAGGTTGATAAAACATGAGATAGTGTCTGATACCTGATAAGCTGTTATAATATTACTATTTCCATTTTCACTATAAGCAATCATTTTTTAAGAAGTGTTTTCTTTAAGGCATGTGTGCTAATCAGAGGGGGAGAGAGATGGAGAGACACAGTGAGATGGAAAGTGAGAAATCACCCCGCCCCCAGGGGGGCCATATCTCAACCCCTTCTCTTCCATTCTCCTCCTAGTATCTTGGGCACATGTGTGTACCTGCCTGGCATGAGTTTGGAAGAAATGTTAAGGTATTTAATTCCTCATCATGCACTCCTTCCACTGAGGAAATGACAAAAATCTTAGAATCTCTGTCAGAAATTGTGGTCAAAGACCAAATATTAGAACAAAAGATTCAGGCTAGTCAGTGGCATGGTGGTTAAGGCGGTTGGATCCCACATGATCAAGGATCAAGTGAGGATCAAGTCCTAACCCAGCAGCTTGCAAAACATGCTACTTGTGTGTATATGTGGCCAAATTCCCGAAATAAGAATGGAGAAGAAAGGATTGCAGGGTGGCCAGCCCTCTTCCTCACCCAGGGGAGGATGATTTCTCACTTTCTCCCTCTCTTTCTCTCTCTTTCCAGCAAGTGCAGGCAACTAATAGCAAATTAAGAAACAAACAAGAAATAAAACAGAAAAAACAAAAGATTCTCTTAGTAACCCTATAGATCAGGAAATGAGGAAGGTTTTAGATGCTCTGTGTCTAAAACCAAGGAGAGGCTGATATACGTAGGAGGATTTCAGCAAGTTCATAGACAAATAGAATTAAAGTACACATGTATTTATTTTTAGAGTTTTTTTTTTTTTTTGCTATAGAGCACGTGCGCTCGCCAGACAGAGAGAGACAGAGAGACAGAGAGACAGAAAGTGAGAAATTGTTACCGGATGGGAGAGTGTCAAGCTGCATTCTGAAGTCTTTGGTTCTTTGGGTCCAGATCACTAAAATTAGAGATCTGTCCCTAGGCGAAAAATGAAACCGCAACCACGAATTAAGTAGGTAGACAAAAGATTTAATAGGAAGAAAGGAAAGGAAAGGAAGTACACCCCAAAAGGTTGTTGGGAGGGCAGATTGCCAAGTGGCAACCGTGGTTGGTACTAGTTAACCGTTATTTTCATTACTAGAGGTCATGAATATTCATTATGGGAGGCCCCTTACGCTGCCTATGTTCTTCCTTTAAATTTGAATCCACACGTTTTCTCCTGCATCTGCGCACCTTCCTCACAGGTAAAGAATGAGGAACTTGATAACCTAATTGCTTATGGTGCCCAATGTGAGTCAGGTTGCCCTAATTAGACTGCTCAATTAGTCCATCGCCCTAATAGAAATTGGGGTATTGACCAAAAATGCTTGCTTAGGTCTTTTTGATAAGAGAAAAATCTATGAATCATCCCTGTGTGCTTCCCTCAGGCCTCAAGGAAGGAAGATGGCAAATTGCCTCGCCCTCCTGGCACCTGGAGCTAGATGAGCCTTTCGCTTTTCTCTTCGGGCTGCTCGCACATGGCTAACTGCCTATCACAAAATCACCCCCCAGGGGGGATGGCCATGCTGCAATCCCTTCTCCTCTGTTCTCCTCTCGGGATCTTGGGCACACACACACACCCGCCCGGCATGAGTTTAAGCCACCGGGTCCAGGACGCAAACTGCGGTCGACTACATGGGAGTCCAGCGACATAGCCATTAAGCTAACTCCTGGTCCCCCAGTACACATGTATGCACATGTATTTTGATGCCTTTTTTTTTTTTTTCAATTCAAGCATAGTAATTTTATAATATGCTTTTCCATGAACTTTTTGCAGACCCTCTGTATCTCTAATTAAGTCACAGTGCGTTAATGTCTATCAGAGAGCAACCACTGCAAAAGGTGCACTGTGCGCAAAAGACATAAAAGAGTGACCATCCGGCTGATGTCAGGCATCCCCACTGCTTTGATAGCCAATGTGCTTACTCAGCCCAGCTCTAGAAAAATGGGCTCATGGATGAGCTCTCCATGGTGCTAGCCCAGACAATCATGAATGGGTCACAGCCCCATGGGATCCACTTAGACAAGTTGACACTGCTATTACTTTTCAGTGTTCAATGGACCAGTAAAAGAGAGCAGAGCTGTGGTTCAATATGGCACCATCCCTCAAAGTGACCAAACCGTCATCAGGTGGTGAGTTTAACACATTTTAAGTCAGCCTTTGCCTTTCCAGATAATACAATCTTGGGCAGCACCACTTTTCAAAAGCTAGGAGTGCTTGCTTCATCACAAAGGGACCAGGCTGTTCCCCAAAGCACCCCTGAAGAAGTCTGCTGCACACAAATTTGTGTCTTCAAGTTGGTTTCCCAGGAAACGTGTCCCAATATAATACACTTTGGCACATAATATTAAAACTGTTGAGAAACAAAGGTACATAGAAATATTAAAAGCTGTTAGACCAGGAAGAAGCCTATTATCTTTAAAGTAGTGAAAAGAAGACTGAGAGCTGACTTCCGAACAGGAAAGGTAGAAAACAGACGTAAATGAAATCACATCTTTAAAGTACCAAAAGAAAATCTCCCGACGTGGTATATCACACACAGGGAAAATAACGTTCCAGTGCGAAGCTGAAATGAGGTCATTTCCAGAGACACATAAAATGAGGAATTTATTGCTGGAAGACTTTGCTAAAATAAAGAAGAGTTGGGATCCTCCGAAACAACCTGGAAGTGGAGAAAATAAAACAACACTGGAATTTGTGTTATGAACCTTAAATTGAAACAAATGGAGTTGTCACTTACGCAGGGCCAAATAGTATAATATTGATAATTGCATACAGTGTAACCTAGTTAATATGAACTATGGTAAGAACAATTTTGTAATTGATGCAGTTAAACATGTACATGAAATGAAAGCAAATGTCACCAACACAAAGATGGAAATGAAGAAATGGATTTAAAGGTTTTTGTTTGGTTTTTTTTTTTTCTGAGAGGTTTTTGCTATAGGGCACATGCACTCACCAGAAAGAGAGAGACAGAGAGACAGAGAGAAATTAGCCTCTGGGGGGAGGGCCACGCTGCAATCCCTTCTCCTCCATTCTCCTCTTGAGATCTTGGGCATGCACGCACACATGCCTGGTGTGAGTTTAAGCCACCAAATCCGGGACTAGAACCGCAGTCGACTGCATGGAAGTCCAGTGACATAGCCATTATGCTATCTGCTGGTCCCCTGGATTTAAAAGTTTTAAGGTTCATACAGTCTTAGACAAATGATAAGATTTGAAACTTTAAACAGCCTGCAGTAATTAAAATATGAATATAACGTTATCACAGTATTTACTAAATAATAATAATGACTATATTAATTTCACTTTATCAGAATAAGACTGGAATAATCAAAATGGATAATCCCAAAGGCAAAAAAAAAGGCAAATGCAAATATTATCTGTTAAAGATATGTGATAAGGTATGTGATAGCTTAATGATCCTTTATGTTTGTTTTGTGTATAAACAGACATTAAACATAGGTACAAATATATATATATGGGGGGGAGGTATTCAGCTCATCACCAGGATAATATCAAACTACTGCTTTGCTATCGAAATTTCTAAACAGAAATATACCAAGAGTAAAGAAGGAAATAACAAATTTTACCTTTTGTATCAAGCAAGTCCGGTAGAAGGAGGTTGTATGTTACAAGTGAGTCCCATTTTTAAATAATTATTAGAATAGAATAAGCCTACATTTTAAAAATGGATTTAGGAAATGCTAAGAGTGAGCAACTGAGGTTGGAATGCCAGAAGTGTTACTTCTATACCCGAAGCAATTACATGGCAAAGGCAGGGAGAACATGAAAAGAAGAAAAAAAATGTGTAACTGTGGAAGATTTAAATGGGTATGATGCAAAAAAAGAACCCAAAATGAAATAAGGACCTTGAATAGGAAGGTACATTCATATACCGCTTGCTTCATTGAGAAAGTTGGGAAAAATAATGTCACCTGTTGGTTTGAATTCTGATAAAATTGCTCTGACTATGCTCACATTAAAACCAACAGCAAGTTGATGGATCAAAGCTGGAGTAGCAATAGGTTCTAGTACATATTATTAGATGAAATGATTTTAATAGCTTCTGTAAAATGCTGGCTGTAGAGAAATTTCGCTGTAGACTCATAGCATCCCTATTCCAGGTAAGGTCATGAATAGCGTCTCTTATTTCACCATCCCAACCATGAACAAATGAAATGAAGCAAGTCTAATAAAAACAGTGAAGCTATTACTTTCATTATAATGACCTTTCACACATCTAAAGATGGCATTATGTAGAAATCATAGATATTCCCAATTTAGAGGGCTGAGAAAGGCAATTCTTCAGGAGAAAGCAGCAAGAGTAACAGTCCACTAGGAAAGGATAATCTTTACTTAGAAAATAATTCTTTAGCCAAAAATCTTCCTCCATTCCTGGGTAATGGTGGCTCGTCATAAAAAGGGAATTCACAAAATATCCTAAAAATAGAATTTACATTTTTTTCCTTTTTTTATTCTGTCTTTATTTCTTTAATTTTTAAATTTACATTTAATCATTGCATATTTTTTATACATGTAATAATGTAATTTTTTTGGAGGGGTTGCCATAGGACACATGCGCCTACTGAATAGAGAGAGACAGAAAGAGGGAAAGTGAGAAATAATTTCCCAGGGGGAGGAGGTCACTCTTCAATCCTTTCTCATCCATTCTCCTTTCAGGATATTGGGCACATACATGTGCCTAGTGTGATTTTTTCAGGCCACTAGGTCCAGGATTCAAAACACAGCCAACCATGTAGGAATCTGGTGCCTTAACCATCACACCGTCTGCTGGCCTCTACAGTGTAATTTTTAACATTCTGAGGAAACTCAGAATCATTTATGGGAGAGATTGCCAATGCTAACTTCCTAAAAAAATGACTAGACTACATTTCTCCATCTCCTTGAATTTAAATAACCTGGGGACTAGTTCTCTGTCTCATAACGTGATGGGAAGTGCCGTGATAGGTTGAACTGCTGAATAGTGGCTGTATCTCCACACATCTGTTTTGTTTTATTTTGTTTTGTTTTCTTTTCACTAACCAAATAGGACTCTGAGGACCTCAATGATGAGAGAGCTACTAAAATGGAAAAAGTTTGGTTCCATAGTTTCTTCTTCAAGTCAAATAATTCAGGAGAGTCATAGGGCCCTTGCACTTATCAGAGACAGAGGCAGTGAGAGGGAAAGTGAGAAATCACCTCTTGGGGGGATGGCTACACTGCAATCCCTCCTCCTTCATTCTCCTCCTGGAATCTTGGGTATGCAGGTACACATGCCTGGTGTGAGTTTCAAGTCACCTGGTCTGGGACTTGAACCATAGTCGGCCATGTGGAGTCCAGCAATGTCACTGCTACGTCATTGGCTGGCCAGTGTCTTTTCTTCTTTTAAAAAAGGTTCAACAGGTGGTGTGGTGGTTACAGTGATTGGATTCCTACATGACTGCTGGTTGTAGGTTCAAGTCTGGGACCCAGCAATCTCTGTACACAAAATCCCAAGAATAGAATGGAGGAGAAGGGATTGCATCACAATCATAACCCCGGGGGAGTGATTTCTCACTTACTCTCTCTCCGTGTTGCTCTCTGCTACTCTTGGGAGAGTGTACACACCCTATGGCAAGCCTAAAAAAAAAAGATAATTTTTACTTTTGAAATTATTTATTTATAATCTAAATTGATGATGGAGTAAATTATAATACATGCAAGTTATGAGGATTTATCTAAAAGAACAGAATTCTGTCATACCATGATAAACTATATGTATATTTTGTTTGGGCTAATTGAATTTTATCAGTGTAAAAGGTAATTTTCTCTTGCTTAATTCCATTTTAACTTTTTGCAAGGGAAATAAAAGCTATTTAAAGTGACGGATGAACTTGTTGGGAAGGGAAACTTGGGTATAATTTACAAAATTAGTACACCAAATTTGGGGAAACAATACAGTTTCCTACAATACAATGCAATATACTCCCACACGAAGTCTGCTAAGCAATTATTTGCTGGCAATAAAGATCCCTACATTTCAGTTAACTCATTATCTTTAACTGGTAATACTAATAGAAAATGCAGAATCCAGAAACTTTTTCTCTCGATTTTGAAACTGTGTTTTAAGAAATATTTCTTATTCAAGTCCTGGATAATTTTTTAGGTCAAAAATAGTGGACATTTTGAATCAGAGAGTGGTGTAGCAATTCCAATTCCTAACTAGACCCACATGGGAAGGTCCCTAGCTCAGGACTCTGCACTCCCCTCTGCATGCTGGCTGTGCCCGGGTGTCTGTGATCCTCACTGGCCGAGGCTGGGGATGGCTAATGTCTGAGTACCTCATTGTGGTTGCCTCTCTCTCTCTCTGTCAAGAAATTATCTTGAAAAGAATTGTTAAAATGTTACAGATTTTTAGTTTGAAGAAAATATGTTTAAAGATCTCTTCCTATGTCATTTAAATTCGAAGGCCAACTTAATGTATAATTCGGTCAACTGTTTCTATTTAACAAAATATTGTTGCTTTTAGGCTGAAGCTTCACAGAGCACTCTGATTTTAGGAATTAGCAGAATAACGGTTTTCCAGTTGAGCTTTGGGAGTGGAGATAAAATTTCAGGGGAGTGTAAGTACCGTTTCTGCTTTCGATGACTCTAGAAGTCTCATGCCATAATTGCATTGCAACTTTAATAAAAGAAGAACATGGATTGACCCAATAGCCTAGTGGTTAAGATGCCAGATCGTGTAAGCCTGACCACAGCTCAAATTCTAGCCCTGGAGCTTGGAGAACAAACTGGGTGTGTGTGCAAGTGTGCTCCAGAACTTGACAGGATGGAGAGATAGGGGAGACGGGATTGCACCATGACCTGATTGCATCAGAGGGTGCTTTATCTCTGCCCCACCATTCATTTCTGGTGAACACTCAAGACCTCTAACAACAACAACAAAAAAAATAGACATTTTAAACTAAAATAATATAAATTAAAGAACATAATACCATATAAATGTCATTTGATTTATTTAATTTTATGCTTTTTATTTTGCTTGTTAGAATAACATCATGCATCTTCACCTATGAAATTAATAATAATAATGTTTTAAAGAAAGTTTCCATGTTAAAAATTTAGCTCTTTTTGTTCGTCTTAAAATAGGCTAAAAATCATATTAATTAAATGAAAATTATATTATGATGTAGTTGTATATCTAACTTGATGTGCAAGTTATCATATTTTAATTCATAGAATTAAACTTAAAAATACAAAAATGCCACTCTGTTAGTCATTAGATACTTACTAAATGGGGAATTTCTGTTTTTCTCTTTATTATTTATTTGCTTTTGTTTTAATGGGTTGGGAAGAACTCAGCAATGAGATAAAGGAATACAGAAAAACACAGTTTGTAAGTGGGCAAACATCTAAAACACTATTTTAAGGATTCTATTTCCCTGAAATGCATTGAGGTAAGAAAGCATTCAAGTTTACTGTATAACTTCATAAAAGTATTAAAAATTGTAATGGACACTAGAGACAAAGTGGAAAGAGAGTGGGGGAGGGGAAGAGCATAGGGAAGGAAATTTGGGGGGTGGGGAATGGAGCCGTAAGGCTCTTGTGGGACACAGATAAGGTTTATTATCTGTTGATGAGGATGCATATGGTGGTCTCAACTGGGCTGGACTGAGGTGTATATCGTCCTGGGTAAAGTCTCTTCACAATCTAGATGATGTATAGCGATTTAATGTATGAATAATAATAAAAAACAAACTTACAATCATATTTAATCCCTTCAGTAGGTCTGGTATAGATGGGGGCTAAACCTATAAATCTTTTTGCAGAAAAAGTATCATTTTCATAAATTGAGTGAATTATCAATTTTATAGCAATTAAGAAGTTCAAAGAAAAATCCTTCTCTGTCTTCTGATTGTATTTAACAGTGCAAATATCAGGAACAGATCAAAGGT
>NW_006207432.1:484116-500407 GCF_000334495.1 Tupaia belangeri chinensis | reverse complement strand
GAAGAGCGTTATTCAGGAAACCTTTTTTCCCCCCTGACCGCTGGTAGATGGAAACAGCTCCTGTTCAGGACTCCTCTTCTACAATTACGGCTCTTTCTGGGCGACAGTAACTGTTACCTTTTCTGTTTCCTCCACTTGGGCAATGTAACTTCCTGGTATTTCTGACACTAGATTTCACCAGCATTTCCTTTCCCTTGACACGATAACAATATTGTAAATATTCGCCTCCTTAATTCCCTATGTGAGGATGGAATCTGTTTCCTGATCCTCTAAGTGATACAAATATTTTATTATGGCCTGTTGTTAGTTATTTACTTATTTATTCAGTTCGCTATAGGACATGTGTGCTCACCAAGAGAGACAGAAAAAAAGAGAGAGAAAATGAGAAATTACTCCCCAGGGGGGAGGCCATGCTGCAGTCCCTTCCCTGTCATTCTCCTCTTGGGATTTTAAGCATGCAAGCAACTGTGCCTGACATGTTTTTCAAGAGGCCAGATCCAGGACTCAGTCCCACACAGTTGACCATGTGGGATCTGGCCCTGTGGGATCCAGTCACCTTAAACTCCATGCCATCTGCTGGTCCACCTGGTGCTCTTTTCTGTCGGAATATCCCTGCATTTGCTTAGAGTTTCAAGGTACTGTGTGAAGCATGTGAGATCCTGAAACACGATTCTGGTAATGGGATGTAACTAGATTGTCATTTTGATTAAAGGAATTTACTTTCTCATCCCAGACAACAGCTGTTGTTTATTCTCCCTCCTTCCTTCTTCCTCCCTTGTTGGAAAGAGAAGACTTGTTAGCAGAAAACCATAAGCATGTAATAAAGACTTAGCCCGAAAGGTGAAAGATGGAGATACCTGAATCCAAATGACCACTCAGAGCACCATGCCGGTTGTAAACTACAGTGCAAATCAACCGTTCTTAACTGTGCAGGCCCAAGTTAACTCTTTAACATAGGCTCTAATTTCTTTTTTTACTAGAAACCTATCAAGTCACACCTAGAGATATCCTCATAATCATTTGTAAGAGCTTCATGCTCCTTAGCCTCTCATTTTCAGTTACTGTATTTACATTTATTTTGATTTCCTAATCAGGAGTGAGATGGGGATTGTAGTGTCTTTTTACAAGGTACACATGTAATTCAATATTTATAGGAGACTTCATACTGTTTTATTAAAATATCCCTTTGTGGCCCACCTCACACATTATATTTCTGGTGGCATAAAAGCTCAACCATTGCATCTTCCTATTTTGATTCCTCTTCATACCAACTCGATAATCTGTGCTTTACCTTTGATTTGCTCACTAAATCTACTATATTTCTACCCCGAGTGGCAGCTGACTTTTTTCTGTTGCATGATTAAAAACTCTACGATTCTCCTGTGATGAGTACTGTCCACTTCTTAGACATGCTAACAGCTGACCCCTTTATTGATATTTAGAAAATGAGATAAACAAAAATGACCTTTTCTTTTCCAGGAAACTGTTCTTCTTTTATCCACAGCTGGGAACACATGAGCAGTCAAAGCTTTTCACCAAACATCTGCTTTTAAACAAACTCAGGGTAGTGAAGCCTGAGAAAATATTCCAGTCTATGCAGAAAGAAATGAGTTTGAGAGATAGTAAGAATGAACAATCAAAATGATAGTCAATTGTATTTTAGTAACATACCAGGGAAAGGGATTTCATGGTACGTGATATCTGATCAGTAGTGATATTTGATAGAAAAGAATCAAATTTGATGAGATAAAAGATTATGAAATAATTAGAAATCTACTTAATAAGGCAGCCTATCTTGGATGAGATATACTTTCACATATCATTCATAAGAATATCAGTCTGATTTCTGAGGCCACACTTTGCTACAGACACATTTTAACAGGTTTAAAATGAGAAATTGGAATGGTCAACTTGAACTTGGTTACATTTTAGTAACATGAAGGAAAATAAAACCAACTGCTGGGGTGATAAGGAAATGCTAGACAATGTTTTTTTTAATAAATCGTTCAGTTTCTGTTTCATTTTTATTACAGTAACAATTAGAACTGAAATTGCATTACCAGCATTATTGTGGTTACAGTGCTATTTCATAGATACATTCTGGTGCTTCAGTAGACAGACAGAAGAGTGATAAAAGGAAATAATCCACGTTTTATGTGTTTGTGTAATAAAGACTTCATGATTCTCTTAAAGTTTGAGATTATTCTCATTAACGAAAAATTCTCTTCTTTTTACACCTTGAAAAGTTTATGTAAATACAACAATAAGTTATACAACTTATTCCATTTTCTTCCAAATGCAAATGAGTGCCATTTGTCATATTCCTGAGTCAATTTCAGAGGAGTGTGATATTAACATTAATACTGCTTGTCCAAAATCCCGAGAGAAGCACAGAGGAAAAAGAAATATGATGTGGCCATCCTCCCGAGGTGGGGGGGTAGGGGGGTGATTTCCCACTGTCTCTGTCTTTCTGGCGAGTGCATGCACCCTGTAGCAAAAATCTCGCTAGACAATGTTTTTTTTAATAAATCGTTCAGTTTCTGTTTCATTTTTATTACAGTAACAATTAGAACTGAAATTGCATTACCAGCATTATTGTGGTTACAGTGCTATTTCATAGATACATTCTGGTGCTTCAGTAGACAGACAGAAGAGTGATAAAAGGAAATAATCCACGTTTTATGTGTTTGTGTAATAAAGACTTCATGATTCTCTTAAAGTTTGAGATTATTCTCATTAACGAAAAATTCTCTTCTTTTTACACCTTGAAAAGTTTATGTAAATACAACAATAAGTTATACAACTTATTCCATTTTCTTCCAAATGCAAATGAGTGCCATTTGTCATATTCCTGAGTCAATTTCAGAGGAGTGTGATATTAACATTAATACTGCTTGTCCAAAATCCCGAGAGAAGCACAGAGGAAAAAGAAATATGATGTGGCCATCCTCCCGAGGTGGGGGGGTAGGGGGGTGATTTCCCACTGTCTCTGTCTTTCTGGCGAGTGCATGCACCCTGTAGCAAAAATCTCTCTAAATAAATAAATACATAAATAAATAAAATGAAATGATAATGGTTATAGATGTTTCCCTTCTTAATCTATTTCCTCTCTTTATAATTAATTTGTAAATATTTAATGAATTTTAAATTTCAAGAAAAATTATATGTATTCTTCTCTCCTTCTCTTTCTTTTTTCTAATCATTTTTCTAAACATGATATAGTAGCATGTAAAGCCATACACGTTTATAAAATTAATTTCATATTCTAAGCAATTAATCCATTTGGAGGGAGTAACTGGAAGTTTAAGAAGCAGACATTGTTACTAAATATGACATTTTATCAAGTGTTAAAAAAAGTACTTTCACTAATTAATATCTTATGACTCTCAGGTCAACATATCTCATAAACTCTATTAGTCATACAGGAAATATTCGTTTGGCAAATTACCTAATATAAAATGATTATAAGTTCAAGTTTTTCCTGAGGCAGTTGGAGCTTTAATCTTCACTGTTTCGATCTGTTTTCATTAGAAGGCGACAGTGTAGCTCACTTCTAGCAATAGCTCCTGCTTTTGCCAGTAATAGGACTTTAGGCAAGTTATTTATTGTATAGTAGTTTTTACTCTATTTATTTACATATGTATGTCAAGGGTATGGTTTATCTAATCATCAAGCAATTGGTAAGATAAATCAGGGTAAAAGAAATGATATTATTGGTAGAAATAACTTTGTAAAGGGATAGCCAAATACAAAGATTGATAAGTAAATAAGAAAGAAAAGTAGATACACAAAAAGCATTTTAAGACAATATAACCTCTTATTGCCCTTGTATTTTCACTTCTATATATTCCCTAAGTTTGCTCTTTTTTGTCTATGTATTTTCTTCTCATTGTTATTTATTAATATTATTGTTATTTTTGGGACGAGTAGTTAGTGTAATGGCTATGTCGCTAGACTCCCATGTAGTCGACTGCAGTTTGAGTCCCAGGCTCGGTGGTGGCCTAAACTCATGTCGGGCGCATGTGTGTGCATGCCCAAGATCCTGAGAGGAGAATGGAGGAGAAGGGATTGTGGCATGGCCACCTTCCCAAGGGGGGTGATTCTTGCTTTCTGTCTCTCTGTTTCTCTGTCTTTCTGGTGAGCTCATGCGCCCAAAAACCTCTCAAAAAAAAAGGAAAAAGAAAAATTATTGTTATTTTCGACTTCCAGAGGGCATGTACACCTACCAGAGAGTTACAGAGAGAGGGAGACAGAGAGATTTTCCATGGTCACACTGAAATTCCTTCTTCTCCATTTCTTCATCTTGTTGAGATTTAGGCAAAAGAAATAAAATTTGAATAATTGTCAATTAAAAGAGGAAGAAAATGATTCAGTATTCATTATCCTTTGTTAGTAAGAAATATCATGTCTGTTTTTCAAGTTTAGGGATTGCTTTTTGCTTTTCTGTGTTTTTTTTTGTTTTGTTTTGTTTTTTGATAATAAGATGCTCTTAAGCATAATGTAGACACTTTTATCTATATTGAGTTTTATATTTAATATTTTTATATTTGTTACAAAAAAACATTGTGTTACTCTGCTATCAGAAATGTGTATTTCTACATTATCTTATAAATTATTTTTGTAATTGCCAGGTGGTATGTGCACTCACCAGAGACAGATGGGGAAACAGAGAAACCAAAAGCACCCCTCAACAGGGCATGGTCACGCTGCAGTCCCTGTCTCCATTTCTCCATCCTGTTGAGATTCTGGGCATGCAGACTCATGCACCCAGCCTGTTTTTTAAGCCACTACAGCTGGGGCATGAGCTGGGGTTGGCCATCAGGAATCCAATTCTCTTAACCATTAGGCCACGGGACTGAGCCTGTCTTCTGAAAATTTCTTTTTGTTTTAAACGTTAAAGAACTTAGTCCTTATTTTATTTCTGTTAGTGATATGACATAAGTCTCTAATTTAATTATTGTTTTATTTCATTATATGAATAACCAACTTTTCTAGCTCTTGTAGCTGAGTAATTCTGTTGTTGTCTATTGTTCTGTGTGGCCACTAAAGTCACCCATCAAAGTTCATTGGAAAACTAATTTCTGTCCCATATTTCCTTAATTAAAATTACTTAAAGTATAGTGATAAAACCAATTCCCTCTAGGGATAATTTATCTTTATTCTTAGTCATTACGGGCTCTTTTGATTATTTTTGGCATTGAGAAATAGTTTCCTAATTTTACCTCTAAACTCTTTGCTAGTAAAAGCCTTGCAAAGAGGTTTTATTTTTTGTTTGTTTATTTTGACTGTGATTCATCAGCTTCATAGCACTTGTATGGGGGCATCAAAAAAGAGAGGACAGGAGTGTAACTACTTCTTACATTTAACCCCATGAGACTTTAAAATTGCTTTTAAAATGGGCTAAATTGAAAAATGGTTTATAAAGTTTGTTGAAGATGGTCCTGCTAAATGGAATAAGCAGTGGCATTTAACAGGGGACAAATCAATACTTCTTCCTTCCGTAAATGTTCTCTATCTGTCTCACGCCTTTGTCCTGGGATTACCCACTTTAGTATTCAGCACACTGGGCTTTGACCTATCTTTTTATTTTTGAGGAACCAAGGGTAAACTACTATAACTTGATCACACATACTCTGAAAATATAGGTATTCTTTAATCCAATAATGGTTGTTTTTCCCCAAATCAAAACAATTTATGGGACCAGCGGTTAGCGCAATGGCTATGTTGATGGATGCCCATGTAATTGACCATGGTTCGCGTCCCAGACCCGGTGGCTTAATCTCACGCCGGACGTGTGTGCATGCGTGCCCAAGATTCCCAGAGGACAAGGGATTGTGGCGTGGCCATCCCCCCTGAGGGGTGATTTCTCAGGATCTTAGGCATGCATGCACATGTGCCAGGCATGCAAACACACACACGCCTGGCATCAGTTTAAGCCACGGGGTCCTGGACTCAAACCATGGTTGACTACATGGGAGTCCACCAACATAGCCGTTATGCCAACTGCTTGTCCCAAACAAAAGCATTATTTCAAAATATGATGTCAATTGGCCAGGAGGTGGTGCAGTGGTAGCACTGCTGCAGCTGGTGGTACAATGGTACTGCAACTGGACCCACATGAGAAAGGTCCTGGGTTCACATCCTGGGACTTCCCTGAGCATCTGGTGTGTGTGTGTGTGCCTATGATCTCGGCTGACTGACACTAGGGGTGGATCATATCATAAAGACCTTGTTGGAGGTGCATCATTTTCTCTTTTTTTGTCTTTTTGTTCTCTCTCCCTGTCTCTCTCAAAGAAGAAAAAATAAAGAGGAAAAAAAAAGAAAAAGATAATATCTAATATGTTAATATTATGGTACTAGAGAAAGACTTTAACCCACAAAAATAAAATGCTTGGGTGGCCCCCAAAAGGAAAAAAAAATATTAAGAAAATCACACATAGGAATATGACAGTCAAACTTCTTAGAACAAAAAATATAATGAGATTCTTCAAGTAGGAAGGAGAAAAAAGGACGTAATTCTTTCACAAAAACAAAAGTAAGATTTTTACTCACTTTTCAACTTCAATTTTCTATGTCAAAAGTCAAAGGAGGCCACATCTCGTGGCACAGATTGTAGCAAAATTAATCACAGTGCTGGAAGTCATGTGGCCACACAGGGTTCAGATCTCAGGATCAGCTTGAAATCATACGAGGCATGTACACACATGACCAAGATCTGAAGAGCTGCAGCATTAGGGGAAGGGGATTAGGGATTGGACAAGACCCTGTTGAAAATGCTTTCCTCTTTCTCCCAATCTTTCACTTGCATGTATACACAATTTTGTCATGAATAAAATAAATAACCTTTTTAACAACAAAAAAAAAAAGGCAGAAGGGGCCAGTCAAGCAGTGGGGTGATTAAGGCAACTGGATCCCACAAGGCCCACTGTAGGGTTCAAGTCCTGGACCCCATGGCTTGAAAAACAAGCAAGGCATTTTCACGTGCGCCCAAAATCCCAAGGAGAAAATGCAGGAGAAGGTACTCCTTGGTATGGTCATCCTCTCTGTCAGGTGCTTTCTCACTTTCTCCCTGTCTCTCTCTCTCTCTCTGTCTCTCTCTCTGTCTGTCTGTCTCTCTCTCAAGAGAGGTCACGTGTCCTCTCACAATTTTTTTTAAAAATCAGAGAAGTTAGATTTAAAAATTGTGAAAGAAAATCATGACTTTGAATTCTTATTAAAATTAAAAATCTTGAAAACGAATATTACATACTTTATTATAAACTACACTGAAACATGAAAAGCCTGAAAATGAAAATTCTAATTTTAAAAAGCCAGAAAACTATAAGAAAAAAAAATTAAAACCAAAAAAGTTAGGAAAAAAAAATAGGCACTGAACAAAAAAAAAAAAAGGAAAAGAGAAACTTAAAAAATTTAACAAGACCAAATTACTTTCTTTGAAAAATTACTAAAATGATGAAAACCATGAAAGGCTAATCAAGTAAAAAGCAGGTAATGAGTCATACTGTAAAGCCACAGTAACTTTTTAGTAAGTAGGCTATTAGCATGAGCATACATCAGTAGAAAAATGGAACCTAACAGAGTCTAGAAACAGATCTATACATTATTTATAATTATGAAAATGTACCAAGAACTGGAATGTACAATATTACTGCCTGGTGGCATGATGTAAACATATCTGCATTGAGATTTGAGATATTGTGATTATGTAACAAATTTTAAATTGTACCCATTTCAACTTGAAGTATCATCTGCTATCAGTTAGCGTGACAGCCCATCCTGAGTCTGATCTGCAGTCACTGTTATCAACCCACCGAATGACCTTGTAGATCTCACAGTTGACAGAACTCTCGTGCCTGGGTTTGGATTTATGTAATTCTCCATTCTGGTGGTTATATATCACCAGATTTCATTTTCTTTACCTTTTATGTTATTTTAAATATCTTTCTACCTAATATCAAATTTTCTCGTTGTGATTACTGTTTAATTCTTTATGGGGTCAGTTAGCAAAACAAATGTATCACAAAATGTGAGGTTCTGGAAATCAGATCCTTGCCCATGGCAATGAGCATACAGACTAACAAAATTATTATTTTAAGTCCTGGAGGATCCTCCTGAGTGACTTCATTCTACCAAACTCATTGTTGAACACAGACCTAAGGCAAACTAGAGGAAATGTCCTGCTTTGGCATCATTTTCTTTGAGAAGTGACCTATTTATTTTTTTTTTAATTTCAATGTTTTATCTAAAATATATTTGGAAGTTTCAAAGATTTTAGAAAGATCTCTAGGAATAGATGTAAAACAGTTGTCACCAAAGACAATGTTGGTGTCCAAAGCGTGCTTGGGAGTCTAAACAAAGATAGAGGACCATTATATCTGACTACTTGTTCATTTTTGGCTACTATTCTGTCCGACAAATAAATAGTCTTGGTGAAATCGCTCATGCCTGGGTATATTTGTTGTTGTTGTTATGTCATGGATAATCCTCCTAAATATTTGGACTTCGTTTATGGCTTAAATTGAGGCATCATTGGAGCAGAAAATGGTGGTGGGAAATTGTCTTTGTGAACAGGTTGAGCAGATTGTGTATTTATTTGTTGGCTTCTTCTTTCATCTAGAATATGACTTTCCTTTTTCTTCATGACTAATCACATGAATTTCCCCATTTACATGGCTTGGTGGTAAAGATCTCTGAGAATTGGAAAAAAAGAAAAAAAAAAAGAAAAAGGCCCTGGAGTTCCAACTGGCTCTGAGAGATAAACCTGAGGCAAAACTCCAACTCAGCATGTCTGTGTAGACCTGAATCAGTATTTAAAGTCGACATGTTCCCGAGATAGATTCCTGAGCATATTGCTAGAAAACCAAGTGTCGCTTAGTGCCACACTTGGCAATATTACACATTCGTAGCTACACTTTGGTAGCTCAACCTTACATTGCAATTGGCTTGCGTAACAACTTGTGTATTGTTTCCACTGTATTTTGAAAAGAAAATAGTTTACACCCATGCACCCACTCCCAGCCCTTTCCCCGGCTAAATCAGAGTGATAAAGAAGACTCACAATGCTCTTTGCTTAAGTCTTTACCTGTTACATTTTTTTCTTGAATGCAAATATTTTTGCTAATCCTTTGATTTTCAAGCAACTAATGCCTCAAAGAAAAATTATTCTGCTTCTTTTACTCATAATTTTATAAAATATAAAGAAATGCACCCTAAAATATGATTCTTTGGCACATCAATTGCTTTAAGCTAAAGTCATTTAAGAAACAGTAGATTCAGAAAAGGTCCTTTGACTCCGTTCTACTAACAAAAGGCTAGTTCATTTCTCACGGGATAAGGAGATTGTGGCATGGCAAGACCCTATTGAAGGTTCCTGTCCACTTTTTCTCTCTTTTTCTCTTATACATGTGCACACGAACACTTTTTTGGTGGAAAAAAATATATATTTAATCCCCATTAAGAAAGTGTCTTTTCTGTACCAGGTAGAGAAGAATATCTTTATTACTAAAGACTGGGAATCAACTCTGAAATAAATCTGTACAAACAAATTTACGAAAATAATTCATATTGTCTACTAGTTTTACCCCGCTTTTTCGTGTATCTCTTAGTCACTTTCCCATAATTTGCTGTCCTTACCCCAAGCCCTTTTTTAAAAAATGTTTTATTTAGCTTTATTTATTTATTTATTTTTCTTCTTCTTTTTTTTTTTTTTGGAGAGGTTTTCACTATAGGGAGCGTGCGCTCGCCAGAGACAGAGAGAGACATTAGAGACAGAAAGCGAGAAATCAACCCCCAGGGGGATGGTCACACCACAATCCCTTCTCCTCCATTCTCCTCTCGGGATCTTGGGCACTCACGCATACGCACCCAGCTTGAGTTTTAAGCCACCGGGTCCAGGACGCAAACAGCGGTCGACTATGTGGGAGTCCAGCGACATAGCCACTACGCTAACTGCTGGTTCCCAGCTTTATTTATTTATTTATTTTTAAAGAATTATTTTATTTAATGTTTATTTATTCATTTGTTTATTTCAATTTTACCAGAGAGAGAGACAGAGGGAGAGCTGTGTACCTTACATTGTTATCAGCATGGTTTTATGATGTGGGATATCTCTGATTCATCCAATATTTGTTGTTTACGGAGAGCTTCCTAGCATCTATAGTTTCAAATCTTTCATTGGGACTGAAACCACAGATAATAAACTTTGAAAATGTGTACCTCCTTTCTGTTGAGGACCGTGAATCTGGGATCCTACGTCCTGGTGAATACTATTATGCCAGTGGCTAAAAATACGATGATAAGATCTTTTCTGATGTGAATTCCTGGATATATTTTCTTCAATGTCGTTTCCAAGAGAGGAAGTCTGCAGGTTTTTGAGCACATGGTGATTACCTGGAAGCATTTTGAGGAAAGCAGATTGTATTTTGATGCAGTGTGGCTGAATTTATTTCATGAGTCCTTTCAGTGGCTTGTTATCTTGAATTAATGAGTCAAAAATTGGTTATCATAGGATAACCCTTGATAGTGTTACTGAGACTATAATGGTTGTTGGAAATTGTAAGGGCCAGAGGTAACAGAATGGGCTAAGGAAACCCAACTGTTTCTGATATTTTGAGAGAATGATTAAAAGATGCTGCTTATTCTCTCTACTTTTCTTGAAAATTGAAACTAAAACATAATTAAATGTCTATATAAATGGAAAAACTTTGTAAATCTCCCTCCTATAGGCTCAACAAGATGGTTGCCCTTGTCATTAGAGTAAGGGATTGGAATTCTTTAAGTTGAAGTTCAAGATCTAATAATGTATTTTTTATTACCATAGCCAGAACTCTCCAGCAAGGTAAAGTTTCAATCCATCTTTAGAATAAGAAAGTGATAGTCATGATTTATTCCAAATTCATTTCAGGGATAGTTGTATGAAATCTATTTGGAGATATTTATAAGAATCCTAAAATTTGGGTTCCTTTATGTGTTACAGGTTGAGGGATGGGGAATATCAGTGGGTTACTAGAAACAAATTGAGGCAGAGTTCATGTAAGAACATCAGGTGTTCAGGGTGAACATTGTACACTTACAGCTATTAACAATGTGTGAATATTCATATAATATTTAAACACAGTTCTTGGTGAATACTTTAGGATGAAATAGGAAATTGAACACTTGATTCTCACTCAGCACATCTTTCTTGATCGGCTGCCTAATTTTATTGCTCCCTCTGCCCCTTCACGAATATAGGACAATTGTTGACCCAAGCATGTTTTCAGCTTCAATATTTGCAGGTGTCTGTATCAAATGGCAGCCTTTCCTAGTATTTGAGACTGGATAGAAGCAGCCACTTGTTTTGACTAGAAGGCCATCCACGTCAGTTCTTTCCTGGGTCTTATCCTGCTTATATTCTAAGACTCAAAAGACTGAGAAAGTAGATGGAGATCTAGCAGAGGACTCTTGCCCACTCCAGATTTCGCTGCATTTTAAGCTCTCTATTTCTGGTGTAAAGATGGTCCACCGCCTTTAACTACCATGGCATCTACCAACCCCTAGATCTTAGGATTTCTTTAACAATAGCACTCCTATGGGACCAGGAGTATGCGTAATGGCTATGTCCCTGGACTCCCATGTAGCTGACCGCAGTTCAAGTCCTGGACCCGGTGGCTTAAACTCACGCTGGGTGCATGGGCATGCGTGCCCAAGATCCCGAGAGAAGAATGGAGCAGAAGGGATTGCGGCGTGGCCATCCCCCCTGGGGGGTGATTTCTCGCTTTCTGTCTCTTTCTCTCTGTCTGGTGAGTGCACGCGCCTTATAGCAAAAATCTCTCCACAAATAGGACAATTGTTGACCCAAGCATGTTTTCAGCTTCAATATTTGCAGGTGTCTGTATCAAATGGCAGCCTTTCCTAGTATTTGAGACTGGATAGAAGCAGCCACTTGTTTTGACTAGAAGGCCATCCACGTCAGTTCTTTCCTGGGTCTTATCCTGCTTATATTCTAAGACTCAAAAGACTGAGAAAGTAGATGGAGATCTAGCAGAGGACTCTTGCCCACTCCAGATTTCGCTGCATTTTAAGCTCTCTATTTCTGGTGTAAAGATGGTCCACCGCCTTTAACTACCATGGCATCTACCAACCCCTAGATCTTAGGATTTCTTTAACAATAGCACTCCTATGGGACCAGGAGTATGCGTAATGGCTATGTCCCTGGACTCCCATGTAGCTGACCGCAGTTCAAGTCCTGGACCCGGTGGCTTAAACTCACGCTGGGTGCATGGGCATGCGTGCCCAAGATCCCGAGAGAAGAATGGAGCAGAAGGGATTGCGGCGTGGCCATCCCCCCTGGGGGGTGATTTCTCGCTTTCTGTCTCTTTCTCTCTATCTGGTGAGTGCACGCGCCTTATAGCAAAAATCTCTCCACAAAAACAAACAAACAAACAAACAAAAAACGATAGCACTCCTCTCTTACTAAGCCTGTGCCTTTAAATAAGATGTAATGGGCTTGCTCTATCTGAAGTATGGCTTAGTAAAACAGGCAATTGAGAATTGGGAGTTACTGGCCTGCAGGGAGCTAAATTATGCTGATAAAAGAGTCAAGACAGAGAGTATTGGAAGTATATAGAACATGGAAGAGAAATGTTGGGATAAAAGCCATTAGGATTGAGCTTATTGGTTAGGGAATCCAAAATAGAAATAGAAACAAGTTTTTCACATATCTTTTGTGATAGAATTTTCTGACAAAATAATTCCATAATCTGAGTTTGAAAATATTCTCCTTCAAACAAAATGCAGACCAATGGATGTTTGAGATTTTGCTATTTTTTTTTCCTTTTCACTATTAGGTTTATTTCAAATGAATAATTTAGTTTGTATTATGTTTAAGATTAATGAAGTAAGTAAAAGTTCTTGGTGAGGGATCTGTTTTTCATTGTGTAAGCAGTTTTCTTAAATGTGCTATTTATTGCCCAAAAGAGCAACCATTGTCCAGATGAATAAAGTGTGTAGATAAATTGGTTTTCAAGATTTTTCTGGAGGAAATTGTAAGGTTATTTATTGGGGTATGGACCTATATTCTAGGGAAGCACTTACTGAAATCAACTTCTAAAATTCAGCTTGATCAAGATCACCTAAGTTCTAAGTTCCAATAGTGGACTTATACTGATGGTATCAATTCCACAAAAATGTCTTACTCATCCTTTCAATAATTAATCCAGCTGGTTACTGTCATTGGTGTTAAATTTATGGCAAATCAAACAAATACTCTGCCTATTATGTGGTCCAGACTGTTTATACATACACTCTATGTAGTAAAGAATTTAACCTTGTCTAAACAAAGGTCTGGCACTTCCCTCAGCTTCTGTGAGGTAGTCACCAATGCCTTGAAATGTCCTGCTTGATAATGCATTTATATGCTTATATTTATTTACAATATGAGTTATAGTAGGAACTCTGGTTCACATGGTATCAGTTGGATCATCGGAAGGCTTGGACAATGAGGTCAGTCATGCAGGCAATTGACCTTACCTGTGTGAAGCCCCAGTAAAGACTCTGGATACTATGTCTGGGATGAGCTTCTCTGTTTCTAAAACTACATTCATACTGTCATGTGGCTGCTGAGAGAAGTTAATGCCATCTATGAATCCATGGGAGAATACAATATGAACCTTCTTGCTTTGTACTTTCTGGATTTGACTCATGTGTCTCTCCCCTTAGATGATTTTTAATCTGTTTCTTTTCATTGTAATAAACCATACTATGTAGGTAGCTTAAGATGATTGGCTCTTCTCCCAACATTTTAGCTCCTGATGAGTTGGAATGAGCTAAAGAGATATGGATTAATGAAGAGGATGAAGTTGTACATTGTATTGTGCTCAGAGTGTGGGCTGGAGGGCACGAGGTTTCACAGGCAACCCTCTGGGGGTTGGGATGTGTGCACGAGACACATGTACACTGGCGATAGAACTCAGTTCTCCCAGACTTAGGAAGCAGGCGGTAGGGTGGGGTTGGAGGGCCACAGGTTCCAAAGGCAAACATGGGGGTTGGGATCCACTTGCCTATATTACTTTTTACATATTGTTACATATTATTTGCACATATTACCTATTATTCTGATGCCTTCAGGATTTATAGTGACATCACAGTTTTATTTCTGATATTGGTAATCTGTGTCTTCTTCATGTTTTTCTTTCTTTTTTTTCCTATCAGTCTTACTATAGGTTAGTCAATCTTATTTATATTTTCAAATAAACCTCTTTTTAAGTTTTTCCTATTGCTTTTGGTTTTAATTTTTTTTTTTGACTTTTGCTTTTATCTTTATTGTTCCCCTCCTGCTCACTTTGAGTTTATTTTGCTCTTCTTCTAAGTTCTTATACTATAAACTTAGTTTATTGATTTAAGATTTATCTTCTCTGCCAGCCAGTGGCTTACTGGTTAAGGCAGCTGAATCCCACCTGGCCAACCATACGGTTCAAGTCCTAGACCTGATTGCTTAAGAAATATGCTGAGTTTGTTTGCATATATATGTGCACATGTGTGCTGCCAAAATTCTGAAAAAAGGGAGAAATAGAGAAGGAATCATGGTTTGATCATTCCCCATAGAGGGTGCTTTCTCTCTTTTCCTGTCTTTCTTTCTCTGTCTGTCTCTGAAGTAAGCACACTTGCCCTCTGGCAACATTTTATACAATTATATGTTATACTAATGTATGCATTTAATGCTATACATTTTCTTCTCAAGACTGTTTTTACTGTGTCCCATACATTTATATATTTTATTTTCTATTTTTTAATTTTATTTTCCTATGAGTCTTCCTGTTTGAACCATGAATTATCTTAAAACATGATTTTTGGTTTTCAAGGGTTTGCAGAGTTTCCTATTACTTTTGTGTTACTATTTTTCAAAACTGATGTTGTTTATATATTTCTTGTAGAGAGAAATCAGGTCTTGCCCTGTCACCATCCTTCCCCTAACCTCCCAGGCAGTGAGGATCACAGGCATAGGTTGATATACCTGGCATGTACCCAGCATGTTCAGGTGAACTCAGGATTTGAATCTGAATCTCCCTCCTTCGGAGCCTCCCTCCAATCTGAATCTGAGCTCCAGTCTCACATTGCAGTGTCCGATCACCTGCACCACTTTACCTGGGTCTGTGCTTGTATTATTGATTTCTAGTTTAATGCCAAGTGGATAACAAACATACTTTGTATAACTTAAATACTTTTTTTATTTATTTAAATGTATTTTAGGATATAGTCTGTCTTAGTACTTGTCTATGGGCACTTGAAAAGAATGTTTATTCTGTTTTTGCTGGGTGAGGCATTCCATAATTGTTGCTTAGATCCAACTGGTTTATGGTATCTGCATTAGTTCCCTATCATTTCTTTATGAAATTGCCACAAACGTGGTGGCTTGAAAGAATGCAAATTTATTTTCTAAGTCCTTGAAGCAGAAGTCTGAAATCAGTTTCATGAAACTGAAATCAAGGGGTCAATAGAGTCACACTCTTTTTGGGGCCTGCAAGGGAGAACTTGTTACTTGTCACCTTCAATTTTTGTTGGTTATGTGCATTTTTTTGGCTTGTGGCTGGTTCTCTCATCTTTAAGGCCAGTATTATTAGAACTTTATTAACTCATTCTTCATACTTCCTTACCATTTGTGCATAAAAAATCTTCTGAACTATTCAAATCAGACATGGGTGACACACTGGGTGTAATCCACTGGGATACACTTGGATAATATTCCTGTCTGTGAATTTGTGAAACTAGCAAACATGTTATCTGTTTCCAAAGTACAGTGATGGAGAAATTATAGTGTAACAGTTAAACACTCCTCTTTGAAACAGTGAAACACAGAAGAATATGAGGAGTCTAGTCCCAGGCAACTTTTATATCCAGCAGAACACATTGCTAGGTTTCAAGGACTGGAACCAAGGTTCTGCAGCCTGTGTATCCTCCCCAGGGGCTCATAACTCTGGTTGCTAGCCGGTGGCTTCGCCTGAGGAATAATACTTCTTTTCATCTTGAAAGATGACCATATTTGCAGCTGAGTGATTTTATAAACTTGTTTCCTGCCTGTGGGAGTTTGGGATTCTGAAAAATATCTTTTCATTTTTTTTTTCTCTTCTGGTCCCTTTCCATCCAAGCTAGCGGTACTTTTCCTGTTATAAAATTATCAAAATCTTTTGTGTCATGAGGGATTCACACCATTAGAAAGACAATTCTCCATAGCTATTGCCCGGATAATGCCAGTTCATGCTTTTAGCTGAGAGAGCTGAGAAGATCCATGTTAAATACCTCATCTCTTCAGCAG